>NC_059370.1:0-357500 GCF_019703515.2 Myxocyprinus asiaticus | reverse complement strand
AGTGCACTTTTATGGTTGATGATACAAAATACAAAATGTGTTAGAAATTCTTTTGGCCGCAGTAGATATATTTGTGTCTATCAGTGAGCTGGACTGCAGAATGTTATTTGCACGTGAGAGTGATGACAAAATTACTAATGCAAAAACTCAGAGTGTGATGCATCTAAACAAGTCAGTTATAAAACGACTCATATAATACATACAGTATATACTGTGATGTAAGATTTTGGTTATACTGCCCACTCCAACTATAAATTGCCAGAAGAGATATAGTAATGTAGCGAAATGTCTTTCTGTCTAATTGTTTTGGTCAAACTTGTCACTAATGTGACACTTGTTACATTTATTGTGTTTCATCATCATCATCATCATCGGGCGGGCTTGTTAGGCGCGACAATACTCTTCCACAACTTTCTATCCTCTGCCAATCTGGTGACCTCTTGCATTAGATGTTCTTTTTCCAATTCCAGGCCTAAGTTTTCTCGATATTCTCGTTCATTCGTAGACAGTGTCCGATAAAATGCAGCTGTCTCGATCTAATAGTTGAGCTGATTGGAATTTGGCCAGTTTTCTTGTAAAGTTCTTGATTAGTCATATGAGCTTCAGCTTGATTGATGCCCAGCATGATCCGATAACACTCTCTGGCAAGATGTCGAGTTTGTGCTCCAGTGCCTCAGTGAGCACCCAAGACTTGCATCCATAAAGCAGGACAGATATGCAAACTGCATTGAAAAGCTGCATCTTAAACTTCACTTTCGGTCTGGGTGATCTCCGGATGGTTTTGAGTTTGGTAAAGGCAGCCCAGGCGAGGGAGATTCGATTCTCGACATCTTTCTCGGTTGATACTATATAAGACCCCAGATACTTGAAGTTATTGACAATCGCGATTTTGTTTCCATCGATGACGAGTTGTGTTTGAGTTTGGGATTTGTCGTTAAGTTGAATTTGGACGGTGTATTCTTTTTAACTCAAGCCCTACCACGGCAGCGTTTTGCTGGTTGGTAGAAAGTTGTTGTTGTGCCCGAGTTTTATCGTTTTCAAAAAGTGCAATGTCGTCCGCGAATGAAAGATCGTTCAGCTTACGTTCAGGTGTTTCTTCTATTTTCTTTGCGCAAGATTGTTGCGGTCATTGACTTTTTGGTTTTAGAGATGTTTCTTTGTGTGTTAGGTATCCAAAATCGCCTGCAGATTGTTTGGAGACATAATCTATGACTATTATAAAGAGAAACGGTGCTAGAATGTCTCCTTGTAGGACTCCTGTTGTGATGATGAAAGGTTCTGACAGCTCACCTCCAACATACACTTGACTTGTCGATTGATTGTACATGACTCTGACAGCACTGACAATTTCTGCTGGTATTCCATAATGACGCAAGATGGCAAACATCATTTCTCAGTTGATCGAGTCGAAGGCTTTCTTGAAGTCAATAAGTGTGATGTACATTGGGATGTCTTGTGCGTTTGCTCCCTCCATGATTCTGCGAAGAATGTGGATTTGTTGAGCACAACCGCGACCTGTTCTGAAGCCTGCTTGGTTGTTTCAGAGCAGTTTGTCGATTGGGTCTCGTATGCGGTTGAGTAACACTCGATTGAAGACTTTGGCTGCTATTGACATCAAGCTGATTCCTCGATAGTTTGTCATAAGTTGTGAGTTTCCTTTCTTTGGAATTGGGTTAATCAGACTTGATGTCCATTGTTTTGGTGCTGTAAGCTGTCTGTATACCAACTGACAGATGATGTGTAGTTGGCTTACCACAAAGTCGCCTCCGTCTTTTAGCACCTCGGCTGTCATTGCATAGTCTGGGCCTGGTGCTTTATTTCGGTTGAAGGTTTCAATTGCATTGTCGACTTCCTCTCGAGTTATATTGCCTAATGGTATGCCCGAGGTGTCGGTTGTTGGTAATGGGCAGTTTTCAAGGTTAACTTTCAGGCTCTTGTTGTTTAATAGAGCCGAGAAGTATTTTGACCATTCGCTTAGGAGTTCGGACTTGGAGCTGGGAATACTGCCATCAAGCATTCGAACCATGTTGGCGGAAGTGGCTTTTGGTTTTTCAGTGATGTAATTTACTAGCTTCCAGACTTTGCAGTACTCGTGGTGTTTGTTCGCTAGTTCTAATGCGTCGAGCTTGGCGTTGATATAGGCATCATTGTCTGCTTCGAAAGCTTGTGCGACTTGTGCCTGTACATTTTGTGCCTGTACCGTTTTTTTGAGTTAGCTTAAATTTCGCTTTCAGATCTCCTTCTTTGGTGATGAGCTGGAGTGTGGTGTTGCTGACCCAGCTCGGTTGTTTAGATTTTGGCCGTTTTCCGAGAACTTTTTCATTTCAAAAAACGTTTGAAAAAATTCAGTGCATTTGCTCTCTCTTGAATTTCGTCTTGTGGTTCTTGGATTGCCGCTTCATCAAAGAGGGATTCAAATCGGTTTTTCACTTCCATGTTGAATTCGTGTGTGAATTTTGGGATTTTCAATTTCTCGTACATGAAAGTGCATCTAGCATTAGGTGGTGTCTTGCTAGATCTCAGCGCAAGCTTGAATTTGGCACTCACAATCTTGTGGTCTGATCCGATGCTGCAGGTGTTGTATATACGACAGTTCTTTACAGAAGTCCACCACTTTGTGTTGAACAAAATGTGGTTGAGTTGGTAATATTCGCCTTTTGGGCTGCTGTAGGTGCACAGCCTTGTCGGTCGGTTTTGGGAACCAAGAGTTGGCTGGTTGAAGTCTCGCCATTTCACACATGCGAATCATTCGTGACCCATTGTCTTTGGTTGTCGTATGATAGCAGTGACTGCCTACAACTCTTGGGTTTGTTGTATGACTGTCAGTACCAATTCGTGCATTAAAGTCTCATGCAAGAATGGTGATCGTGTGTGGTGGAATTGACTCGGTTAGCTCAGTTAGGTCATTATAAAACTCGTCTTTGTCATGTTCTTCGGCTGTCTCTGTTGGGGCGTACGCTGAGACTATGCATACTTTTGGATTGCCCTTGATATGTGCGATTATTATGTGCTCCGATTTGACCGTGATTGAGGTGGTTAACTGAGCAATCTTGCTGTTGTACAGAATGGCTACTCCATGGCAAATGGATGACGAGTCTGAGTGTGCCAGTGTCCTGTTGCTGCGTTGTTTGTGTTGACTATGGCCCACCGTATTGGATATTTTTTGCTGGTGCTCTTGGAGTGCTACGATGTCGATTTCGTATTTCTCGCAGTCGGCTATAATGCGATTGATTTTGTGCATGATGAGTTTGCTTGTTTCGGTGCTGATGGTATCGTTCAGCTTTCTCACGTTGTAGGTGGCCATGGAGAAGTGCTTGTTTTTTGGTTTTGGTTTTCCAATCTTTGCATATTTTTCAGTGGCTGGCAGATTGGTTGAACAGCCACCGTGGACCTTGATAACCTGAGCGACGGCCGAGCCAGTATGTTTAGAATTTGGTTGTGTTTTCATATTGTTTATACTACGTAGATTTTCCTTATTCCAGGTAAGACCATGATGGGATACGAGCCCTCATGCACGGACTAGCAGTGGGTTCGCCTTTCCAAGGTCTCCTTTTACTTGCCTAGCCCTACCCTCAAAAAGCCTTTCTAGGGTTAAACCCTGTACTTTCCTTAATGAGGTTTAGTTATTACCGCTGCGTCCCAGTAGTACTCACGATAGTTTCTCTAGCTATCGGTCCCCATAACCATATTGATCAGAGATCTTCTGGTAGGTTATCCAACTAGACCCTTTCAGATCAGTTTAACATCATGATCAGGACATTTTGTTTATAGAGTAAGATTTTGGTCTCGGGACAAAGGTCAACGTCTAGTCCAATAAAAGAGAGAGAGAGATACATTTCTCTTTAACATTTCGTCATATTATTTCTACATCAGTGTTTGTTTATGTCCAGAGGGATCTTCTGTGGACATTAAAGTGTAGATTTTTAAGGAGTTTTGACACATCAGTGTCTTCATCATTGCTTTTCATAAGTTTTGTGAATGTTTAATTTGAAGTCATGTCTTGTCCATGTTATTAACAGTCTGGAAAATGGAGAGAACTATACAGTATACGTAGAGGGAGGATTCAAGCAAGAGTATGTAAATATGTGGATAAATGTAAAGGAAAGAAAAGTTAATTTTCACCTGAGCCTGAGGATTTTTGTAATGCTGATTTTTTTTAAATAATTGTCTTTTAAACAACATTTTGTATTAATGGCATTTTTGTCCTTTTTTCTAATGAAACAGCAGATAATTGAGCACTCTGATGCGGCTGATGACAGTAACTGAGCAAAGTGCCACAGATTCTTAGTCACATTATTTTATTGTTGTTCACTGGAAACACACTTCATTTGTCTTCATCATCGCAGGTGCTGCACATCTTTTGTGGAAGCCAAACACTGAATTATTACTGTTGAAATATTTGCATCTTAAAGCTGGAAATAATGAAATGTCATTATCTTCTAAAGGACCACAGACAGCAACAGTAATTGTCATTTACCTGCAACAGCACATCCGGCTTTCAAAATCAAGTAAATTGAATTACACATACTGTAGACGCCCTGTATATCATATTATTGTAGCATGTGATGGTTGATATAGTTTAGATTTCAGTGTTATTAAATCAAAGCGTGTCTCCCCATTAGACATAATGAGAATACACATTCAGGAAATGTATGAGTTTATTATTTCAGTATCATTGTTCCTCTGCAGGTGGCTTCTGAACTACAGGAATTACTTGAAAATAACACTTTCTTAGTGAATGCAATTTTGTTATGTTTTATTGTTGTGCACACTCTTGTCTGTCAGGTTTGATGCTAAAAAACATTTTTCAATTGATTTGCAAACACATTTTTTCCCCATTTGGAGTTAAACATACTGGAGAAATTCTGTCCCTTACATTTACATATTTTTTTCCTTCACAATAAGCTCCAAATTGATCATATTTTGTCTTTTCCAAAGCTGTTAGTGAAGTGATTTGGTTATTTTCATTGTTTCAAGTGTTCATTAGATGAAATGTTGTTTTAAAATCTCTGTTTTTGACACAACATCTACTGTATGTTAGGCCCAATGTTGTTTTGGAAATGGTTGATAAAGAATGTCTTTTAAAAAACTGAATTCAGTAACATTTCAAGTTTAGCACAAAGCCCTCTACATTCATTGAACATTTGTACAAAGTCTCTGTCCCCTATATTTTATGCTTGTTTCAGTTGATTTTGTCATTGTTTTAATGGAGACAGAGCTCCACACACTAAGTTTTGAAACATGATATTGCTTATTGACCAATACATTTATACCATGGAATTCTGTTCTGACTTTTCTCACTTTTACCTGTTTGTAAGTTTGCACAATAATGAAATGAAGCATACAATTATAAGAATTTGAAATGTAATGCACTATGCTACTTTTTTTTATAAAAGGTAAGAAGAGCTAACAAAAACCTTTGTAATTAGATTACAGTATTGGTGTCATGGTATGAAATGTTCATGGTATGATAATCTTCACAAAAAATACAGCGGTATCAAGGTGCCTTGCTAAAATGATTAGAAAAATACAGCAATGAGTCGTCTGACTGGATGATGGCCTAGGATGTCACAGTGAATGTCGAGTACAGTTATATGTTGTTAATAAAGTAACCACGATTAATTTTGTGGTTACTGTAAATGTACAAAAAAAATACCAGAGTGAAACCATGATTACTGTAGTAAAACCAAGGTTGTTTTTTCTAAGGGAAGGTTAGGTTTAGGGGTAGAGGTGTATGTAGTGTGTCTGTGGGACTCTAAATAAACACAATAAACACACTGCAGTGATGCCCATACTGTATGTTAATATTTAAATATGGGTGCAAATAGTATCTGACACTATTTGCACCAAGGTTGGGGTGAAAATAATATCTGCCACTATTTGTACTGGGGTGTAAATAGCATCTGTCTTTTTTTAAACACAGGCAGCATTACAAATTGTAATACTAGGGGTGTAACGATTCATCAATCTGGATTGTTGCATCGATCCAATAACCAACAATCCAATGTTATCGATACAACTCGTAAATATCGATATAGACATTTTTTAATATGTACCTTTATTTTAATACTCTCATGTCAGCCATGTCCGTACGCATATCCGTCAGGTGATGAAGAAACCTTATTACATTCATTTCACTTTATGAGCGCTAAATACGCTTTTCATGTGGGACAAGGATGTGCGCAGGGTCTGTGAAGCCAAATTGCGCTCTGCTATCCATGCACGTGTGTCAACAGGGCTTCCCGCGAAATGGGAGCTCCATTGACAGGATCTGTGCGAGCACGTCAACCAGGCGTTCTTAAAATGCAAGCTCTCCTGACAAACGCAGAGCGGCTCACATGCGCGATTAATTTGGGCTTCCATCAATATCATTGCACATGCGACCCATTTGAATTTTACATGATAATTTGCTATTTTAAAGTACCATGGAGCAGTTCAACCATCATGTGAAACGTCTTGACAGCGCCGACATTCTGAATAGCACTAATGAGGGAAAGAGAAATCACCTGCTCAGCACCAGCATCAGTTATAAGACATTACACATAAACACCCTTACTAACATTTATCCCAGTTAACTGTAACAGAATTTTTCATTACAACAAGAAAACCGCAGATAGCACGTGTAGTTGGAAACAAGTCATGGGTATGTAAGTGCTTTGAATTGGATTAAACTGAAAAATAAGCTGTAATCAAGCGATTGATGATCACTTGTGTGTGACTTTATTGTTTATATTATTATCTGTATAAAATTTTTCAACATCTGAAGTACCTTATTTTGTTGTGGATGTCACCAAAAAACAAAACATAATAAGCACATAATATCGAAATATCGATCGCAGGGCCCTGAATCAAATCGAAATCCTATCGCGGCAGACTTTGAAGTATCGGCAAATATCAGATCGCAGGCCAACAAAATCAATGTAAGATCGTATTGTGATGAAACGTCCGATTTACACCACTATGTAATACATAGGCCTATATTAAAATATGACATTTTTTCCAGGTATTTCCCATTAGGTGCATCTTGTGAGTGAAGGAAAAACAATGCCAGGGGAAATGGATACAATTATGCATACGTTTTTTTTATGCTGTTTTGAAATATAATAATAATGGTAAGACAGGAAAAATCCCCCTGTCATCTTGTTCTCCCCCTTTATGATAACATTAAAACCACTCGTTTTTCTACTGTTTTGAGACTACATCTCTATGCTCTTAGCATATTTTCACACAATATATAGTTTGCATTCAAGATAAAAACGGAATTTCTATCATTTTCGGGATACGCTGTTTGTCTCGCGCATCCAGTGTCTGACTGATATGTGTCTGACTGGCAAGTTTCTAAAAACTTTAAACTGTTTAGATGCAGTAGACCTACCACTTCACTGGTGTTCACATTTCTTGTCATTGTTGCACTCATGGGTGATCTTGCTGAGCTACACTGGTTATTAAATTCCACCATACAAAGAGTGCAAAAGACATGTCCCATCCACTGATATAGAACTGTATTGCTCATGAAGCCACTGCGCCGCCATACTGCTATGCCCAAACATTCCAATGTCCCGATTGACTTGATAGGAAATCAGCTCATTTCAGCGAGTAAACATTAGTCATTCAATCACCGATTTTATATCTGAAATCTGCATATACATCCCTACGACGCAAACATCCTACACATGTATTTATTTATTTATTTAAATTTTATGTATATCTATATCACTCACAAACTTCATCAGCGAACAGATCAGCTGAAAGTTCACTGAAACTGAGGTAAGATACAGACAGACATTTTCAGACTTATTTATTGTGATCATCGAAGTGTTTGTTCAGATTTACTTGTTTTATGTTTTCATCAAAAAGTGCCTTGCTCTCACGGTCACTTGAAGAAGAGTGAGCACTCTCTCTCCATCTATCACATGCAAAGGTGGTTCAAATTAAACTGATATGCTAAGTTTAAATGTCAAACGAACACGTATTTGTGACATGTATCCATGTATGACTACAGAGAGCACTTTAATATGAAAACAGGCAAATAATGGGCATTTAAGGTGATTTAGAAATCCCGGTCTGACTTTTTGAAAGTCCCGTTTGGGGGTAAGGACGTATTGTAACCCTAAACAAGCAGATTTTACAGCTTTTCCTACTTACATTACAACTTGTGGACAGTTTTGCCACTTCCTTTGGTGATTGTTGTGCTGCACTGATAGACTGAACACCGGGACAGATGATGCTCTGACATCGTGATTCACGTATATCTTCTCCCTTGTAACTAATATTATCCATAATGAGTAAATTAAACATTAAACGCCACTAGAGGGTGAAATGCAACTGTTGTATCCGGAGATCAGAAACAGTGAAACGGGGGCTTTTTCACCTGTCAGTCATTGATGCTGTATGAGAGTTTGGGCATACCAAGATGGTCGCTCGAACACATCCAGTGGCTTCACCTCCTGCTGGCAGTTTACCACTGCATCAGCGATCCAGTTCTATTTATATTCTGTATATATCAGTGGTCCCATCCCGTCCCATGCACGCACGCGAGCGAGAGGCCGAGAGAGAGAGAGGGAGCTGTGTTGCTGCTCCGATCTTTGTCAGCTCCGATTCTGATCACACTTTTTTTCGACAAAGAAACAAGTTGGTTGCCCATCCACATTGATGATGCCTTGTGGGTATTTTAAATAACGATAGTATTCCCACACCACAGATTTCAGGGAAATGAATTTTCAGGCTTTGACATTTCCAGTACGCTGTGCTCTCTCTCTGCCCTACAGTTAAAATGAAGTAATGGTTCAGCGAAACAGGAGATGAACATTGCAATTTAGAGATTTATTTGATTACGTTTATATGATGCTGTGTAAATGTTACCGATTCTCTCTTAAAATAACTGATATTTACAATGGAAACTTTCATTCTTTTATTTGGATTTTAGAAAAAAATAAAATAATATATATATATATATATATATAAGTAATACCGTGAATGCAATACCGTGAATTATAAATGTCAATAGTTTGATAACCATCTCTTTTTAAAACCATGGTATACCGTGAAACCGTGACACATTACATCCCTAGATTACTTACTTTGTTCATTTAATGACACCCAACACTGGAAATGTCAGCATAATAAATGGTTTAAATCCAAAATTGAAGATAAGACCCTTCCTGATGTTACTGATGTGATCAATTCAAATCAAGGACATTAAAACCATCTACTAAAGAAAACATCTGTCATAACATGCATGCCGACTAATGACTTTTACCTCAGTGGAAAATGTATCATCAAATGTTTAGGACTGGGGTACTCAATAGGCAGACTCCAGAGTCCGGATCCGGATGGAAGGACATCTGAAATCAGGACTGAGCTCTAAATCTTTGTGCTAGTTATCTGACACCTGGCTAAGTGATTGTGTAAGCATATGTGTGTACACGCGTGGAGCAGGAATAAAGCGTGTTCAGCACTATACACGCTTTATTCCCTAGTGCTGAATGTGCTTTATTCCCACTCTGCGTGGGTTCCTGTCTCCCTGCTATAGACACGAGGTGCCACATAAAGCCTGATTTACTGTATGTAGAGCTGCAGGTGTGGTTATTTTAACAACAGTAGCGAATACTGGCATCTTTTGCTTAAACACACTGCAGAAAACCAAAATACAGCAAAGTGAAATATCTTCATCTGTCTGATGTGTGTTTAGACAGTTCAGCTCAGCCAGGTTTGTGTCAGGACAAGTGAAAGTGCCGCCTTTAGAAATGATTTTCTGTCTAAATTTAGCTTCATTAATCAGCATGTTAGAAGCCTTTCATAATAAACAAACAGATTTGTATTCTAATTTTGTGAAAATTAATCAGAGAGATCATCATGGATGGTGTAACGTTTAAAGGATGTGACGAGAGCAGGATCAAAGTGCAGCAATTTTAATGATGAATAAATAAAACAAAATACAAGACAGGATAAATGTGGAACAGGGCAAAACTAGGAACCAGGAAACAAGAACAAAACATAAACAAACAGGCTAGAACTTGGAGCACAAACTGGATAAACACATAACAACTGACAAATGTTAAACAGACAATAGGGCAATATACACTACTGGTCAAAAGTTTTGAAACACTTTACTGAAATGTTTCTCGTGATCTTAAAAATCTTTTGATCTGAAGGTGTATGCTTAAATGTTTGAAATTAGTTTTGTAGACAAAAATATAATTGTGCCACCATATTAATTTTTTTAATTATAAAACTAAAATTTTATAAAAAATAAAAAAAAAAGTTTTTGAAATTGATGACTTGGACCAAATAATAAAGAAAAGCAGCCAATAAGTGCCCAACATAGATGGGAACTCCTCCAATACTGTTTAAAAAGCACCCCAGCATGATACCTCAAGAAGTTGGTTGAGAAAATGTCAAGAGGACATGTCTGCAAATTCTAGGCAAAGGGTGACTACAAAGAAGATGCTAAAATATAACATAGTTTTGATTTATTTTGGATTTTGTTTAGTCACAACATAATTCCCATAGTTACATTTATGTTATTCCATAGTTTTGATGACTTTACTATTATTCTAAAATGTGAAAAAAAAAAAAAAAAATTAATAAAGAATGAGTAAATGTTTCAAAACTTTTGACCGGTAGTGTATATACATGGATAAACGAGGCACATGAAACACAAGTGAGAATCAATAGGGAACAGCTGGAAGTGATCAGAGCAGGGGATAATGGGAAGTGTAGTCCTGGGGGAACAGATGACAGAGGCAAAACACAAGGTAGACAACAGTGAATCGTAACATAACCCCCCCCCAAATGTGCGGCTCCTGATGCCCAAGGAGGGCAGGAAGGGGAGGCAGGGCCAAGATGGAGCTGGAGAACAAAGAGACCAGAGCAGAACAAGCTGGTTGTCAAAGGACCCAGGAGACCAGTTCAGATCAGGCAGATAACCATGGGACCAAGGAAACCAGGGCAGATCAGGCAGTCAACCATGGGGCTAAGGAAACCAGGGCAGATCAGGTGGATGACCAGGGGACCAAGGAAACCAGGGCAGATCAGGTGGATGACCAGGGGACCAAGGAAACCAGGGCAGGTCAGGCGGAAGACCAGGGGACCAAGGAAACCAGGGCAGGTCAGGCGGAAGACCAGGGGACCAAGGAAACCAGGGCAGACCAGGCAGATGACCAGGGGACCAAGGAAACCAGGGCAGATCAGGCAGATGACCAGAGGACCAAGGAAACCAGGGCAGACCAGGCAGACGACCAGGGGACCAAGGAAACCAGGGCAGATCAGGCAGACGACCAGGGGACCAAGTCTCTGCTTGGCCAACTGAGGGTGGAGCCGAGGGAGGCTCGGGGGTGGAGCCATGGTAGGTGGATCTGTGGGAGGCTCGAGGGGTGGAGCTGTGGTAGGCAGAGCCGTGGGAGGCTCGAGAAGCGGAGCTGTGGTAGGCAGAGCCGTGGGAGGCTCGAGGGGTGGAGCCATGGAAGGCAGAGCTGTAGGAGGTTCAAGGGACGAAGCCATGGAAGGCGAGCCGTGAGAGGCTCGAGGGGCAAAGCCGTGGAAGGCGGAACCGTGGCAGGCTCGAGGGGCAAAGTCGTGGAAGGCAGAGCCATGACAGGCTCGAGGGGCAAAGTCGTGGAAGGCGGAGCCATGGGAGGCTCGAGACAAAGAGTCCTGGATGACTGGGAAATGACCTCAGTGGTCGCAAACATGAGCAGAGTCTCGGGAGTGACCTCTGTGTTCGTGGGCATGGACAGAGATTCGGGAACGACCTCTGTGGTCGTGGGCATGGACAGAGACTTGGGAACAACCTCTGTGGTTGTGGGCATGGACAGAGATTCAGAAACGACCTCTGTGGTCGTGGGCATGGACAGAGACTTGGAAACGATCTCCGTGGTCGTGTACATGGGCAGAGACTTGGAAACGACTTCCGTGGTTGTGTACATGGGCAGAGACTTGGGAGCAGAAGCCTTTCTCCTTCTCCTCCTCCGGGAGGCCAAAGTTGGCAGCACAGGCTCTGGGACGGACGAGGCTGTCAACGCAGGCTCTGGGACCGACGAGGCTGGCAACGCAGGCTCTGGGAAGCAGGATCTGGGATGGACGAGGCTGGCAATGCAGGCTCTGGGACGGACGAGGCTGGCAACACAGGCTCTGGGACGGACGAGGCTGGCAACGCGGGCTCTGGGACGGACGAGGCTGGCAACGCGGGCTCTGGGACGGACGAGGCTGGCAACGCGGGCTCTGGGACGGACGAGGCTGGCAACGCGGGCTCTGGGACGGACGAGGCTTCCAGCTCATTGGCCGTGGCAGGCATGGGCGTTGGCTTGTTGACCGTGGAAGGCATGGGCGTTGTCTCGTTGGCCGTGGCAGGCATGGGCATTGGCTCGTTGGCCGTGGCAGGCATGGGCATTGGCTCGTTGGCCGAGGCAGGCATGGGCTGTGAAATGGCGTGGAGTAGATTCAGACGTGGCTGTGACATAGTGTGGAGCAGATTCAGATGTGACTGTGACATGGCGTGGATCAGATTCAGACGTGGAAGACTCGGAAGCTGGGATCGGGATTGAGAGAGGAGGATCCTCTGAAGTGAATGTTTCTAATATTAACTCCACATATTCCTCCCATGTGTAATCTCCGGTCTCCGGCAATTCCCTCCACTTGTGAGCTATGAGTCCGATCTGATACAGGGATTTCAGGTGGGAATCGGTAAATCCCGTGTATCTGGCAACGGTGCTAAACAGATGCGAGTATTCCATAATAGATACGTTTGCTCAGCTCAACTGGATAAAATATGCTGCTAGATCCATTTCGGCTCAGGTCAGTTAAACACGGAACAGGAACAAAACTAGGAACCAGGAAACAAGAACAAAACATAAACAAACAGGCTAGAACTCAGAGCATAAACTGGATAAACACACATAAAAACTGACAAAGGTTAAACAGACAATAGGTAATATATATACATGGATAAACGAGGTAAATGAAACACAGGTGAGAATCAATAGGGAACAGCTGGAAGTGATCAGAGGAGGGGATTATGGGAAGTGTAGTCCGGGGGGAACATATGACAGAGGCAAAACACAAGGCAGACAACAGTGAATCGTAACAGATGGCAAGGAAAGCCTATTTATACTTAAATTAAGCAAACAGTATTTTAATGCTTCACTGTTGTTATGTAAATTGTTTGTTTGTTTGTTTGTTTGTAGATTCTCACTTTAAGGAAAATATAAAAATGGTCCATTCAGACTTTTAAATTATATATATATATATATATATATATATATATATATATATATATATATATATATATATATATATTGTCTACAGTGTTTTTGATTTGTCAAAAGGCCTCCTGTGTCCCATATATATATATATATATATATATATATATATATATATATATATATATATATATATATATATATATATATATATATTTCAACACAAAAACTGGACTGCTGTCATTCAGCTTCAAAACCAACTGTTGATCTTTTAATATTCATATCCAAGTGCCCTTGACTGATGAAGTCTTGATGAAAAAGTTTAATCTATTGGTAGAAAAGATCTCTCAGACCCCACTATTTTTGCTGTCTCTGTGCCCCCAATGTTCTCATCCCTGCCCAGCTTTGAAGAGACTATTTTGACTGTTTATGAATTGTTGTTTATTTATTTATTTATTTTTTTTTACAAAGTACTATTGTTATTAACTGTTCAAAAATAGATATTATATAATTTCATAGCCATATAGGCCTAACTATTAACATCATGTAAGCTTCATATTATTATCCGGACCTTTCCTGGGAAGGAAATATAGAGACCGGACCTCTTGGAACTTTAACTGTGTACCCCTGTTTTAAGATAAAGTTTTTTTTTACTCCATGTGGCCACACATATAAAGATAATTTCCTAAAGCCACCAAAACAAAGATATGAGCAACAAAATCTAAACATGTCTTCATGTTTTTGTGACAGGTGCAGTTTCCTTGAGAAATTGAGACTTACTCATCTCATAGAGGAGACCAGGGCTAGTAGTCAGAAAGTCTAACGATAAGATTAAAAAGTGTGTTTTCTTGAGCAGATGTTTTGTGTGTTGGTTTGAAACACCTTGTTCAAAACCCTCTTAAAACTGATGTTAAAATACTTTCTCCTATACCCTGCTTAATATGCAGAGACAACTGTGTCATTTATAGGTTAATTTTCTCAAAAACTACAAGCACTCTGTCTCTATAGCGCTATGAATATCCTCTGTTTGTTTTGAGCGACCCGTCTATACAAACACAATTACATTGACTCAACCAGTAGCATGAGTTGGGGGCGGGACTATCTCTTTGTTTGACCAATGGCAGACACATTTTTTGTGGGGCATGTTTATTATATGTGGTACATTTAAACAATCAATTACAATATTTGTTGACCAAAACAATGTTTCGATTTTTTTATATATAACCATGTACTGTATACTTTAATTTTTGTTTCATGAATTGTTTTGTGCTTCATTACTGTTTTCCTTTTTACATTTTGCCTATAATATGCTGTTTAATGCTTATAGATTAAAGAGTTGTTCCAAATGTTGACATGAAATCTACACCACAGGTTTACTAGGTTTCATTGTGACAACTTACCCCATTATTGGGGTAAGTTGCCACAAATAGTCAACATGGGTTTAACTGTATCTTTAGTCCTGGGCAACAACAGTATAAATGTTTAACAGCTTTTCTGTAGCCTTTAATACAAGTTGAGCTCAATCGACAGCATTTGTGGCATAATATTGATTACAACAAAAATGTATTTCGACTTGTTCCTCCTTTTCTTTTAAAAAAGCACAAATGTGTGTTCCAGTGAGACACTTACAATGGAAGTCAATGGGGTCAATCTGTAAACATTAAAATACTCACTGTTTCAAAAGTATAGACACAAGACATAAACAATATGTGTGTTAGCATGATTTTACTGTGATAAAATCACTTACTAACCTCATTTAGGATTTAAACAATTTTACAGCTCATTAATACATGAGTTTTAACAGAAGAATTAATGTAAGTGCTTTTATAAAATTATGAGTTTCACATTTCTGCTTTTAAACCATCCCATTGACTTCCATTGTAAGTGTCTCACTGGAACACAGATTTGTGGGGGGGGTTTAAGAAAGGGATGGATGAGTCGAAATGAATTTTTGTGGTAATCAACATTATGACACAAATGCTGTCGATTGAGCTGAACTTATATTGAACCCTTTAAGGTATGTGGCTATGCAGAAATGAACTTAAAAAAAATAAACCTTCCCTATTGATATACATTATATACATGATATATAGGGGGAGGCTGGGGAGACTTTTTGCCTCCTATGTTTGACCTGTTTGGTTTCTTTGTTGTATATGTTATTTCTGTCACCTTTGACCATCTTATGGACTCTTTTACTACACCATTCTGCAGTCTATAGCCCACAGACAAATACAATTAAATGAAAACTCTGTTTTTCATTTAATCACATAAAGTCCCCACTGATCCACACTAGAATGAATTTATTCAAATCTACCCTGTGCTTTAGCACTTCAGTATTTGTTTGAAAACAGTCAATCAGTGCTTGAAGTGGGGCGGTAAACAGTACCTGCACATCTCTAATTTTGTCTACAGAGTACCGGCAGTTTTTCTTGCATACCACCACTTCCCAGAGTCTCCCAGTATGATGTAATGTCTTTATTTAATGTAAATCAGTGATGCGTTGTGGCAAGCCAATCACTTTATCTGACCTTCCAAATGATTTTGATAAAATTGTGGTGGTAAACATCCGAAAACTCTCTGCTCAAATCTCAGCTGTGAGTTTAACAACACTCAACCAGTGCAACAGCATCAGTGCTCGTCAAGCGATCGAGATTTGTCAGAGGGACGGTTTCTATTTTACTTGCTTCCTGGTTCTAAAGAAGGACGGTGGTTTCTGCCCAGTTCTAGATTTAAGGCATCTGAACTTGTTCCTGAAATCTCTTTGCTTTCGGATGATGTGCACAGCTAACATGACAAGTAAAGTCTGGTTTGTGAGCGTCAACCTGAAGGACGCATAGTTTCATGACCCAGTTGCAGTTCATCGTCAGAAATATCTTCGTTTCAGTTTTCAAAATCAAGTCTATCAATTCAATGTTTCGTCTGTCATTCGGTCTGTCTCTTGCCCCTCATGTTTTCATGAGATGCATGAGTGCAGCTCTGTCTCCCCTGTGGTCCAGGGGAACGCAAATCCTGCCTTATCTGGATGATTGGCTGCTTTGTGCCCCCATAAGACGTCAGTCTGTCCACGACACCAGATTGCTTTTGGAACATGTGCAGAAGTTCAAATCAAATCAAATAACTTTTATTGTCACACAACCATATACACAAGTGCAATAATGTGTGAAATTCTTGGGTGCAGTTCCGAGCAACATAGTAGTCGTGACAGTGATAAGACATATACCAATTTACAATAAACATCAGATTTACAACACAATTTAAAGTCTAATATACACATAATTACACACAACAATATACAAATAATAACATACACTGTACAGTATACAATACACACAATATAGAATACACATTATACAATAAAAAAAAATAAAAAAAAATGATAAAGTATATATATATATATATATATAGTATATATAAAATATACAGTAGGTTGTACTGTACTGTATTGACATTCAGGCTTCATTTGATAGTAAGTTACCAGTGTGTTGTTAAGAGAGAATATAATATAATAATAATATAATTTATGACAGTCCGGTGTGAGATATAAGAGTAAGAGTAATAAAGTGCAGTGCTGATGTATTTTGATCATGGGAGATCAAGAGTTCAAAAGTCTGATTGCATGGGGGAAGAAGCTATCATGAAGTCCGCTGGGGCGGGTCCTAATGCTGTGATACCGCCTGCCTGATGGTAGCAGTGAGAACAGCCCATGGCCCGGGTGGCTGGAGTCTCTGATGATCCTCTGAGCTTTTTTCACACACCGCCTGGTATATATGTCCTGGAGGGAGGGAAGCTCACCTCCGATGACATGTCAGTTGGCAGTTCACACCACACTTTGCAGTGCTTTGTGGTTGTGGGCGGTGCTATTGCCGTACCAGAAGGAGATGCAGCCAGTCAGGATGCTCTCTACAGTGCTGGTGTAGAACCGTGTGACGATGTGGCGGTTCATTCCAAACTTCCTCAGCCGTCTCAGGAAGAAGAGGCACTGATGAGCCTTGTTCACAACGGCTTCAGTGTGGATGGACCATGTGAGTTCCTCAGTGATGTGGACACCCAGGAACTTGAAGCTGCTGACTCTCTCCACCGGTGCTCCATTGATGGTGATGGGACTGTGTTCTCTGTCTTTTCTTCTGAAGTCCACCACAAGCTCCTTTGTCTTACTGACGTTGAGGGAGAGGTTGTGCTCCTGACACCAGTGTGTCAGAGTGTGCACCTCCTCTCTGTAGGCTGTTTCATCATTGTCAGTGATCAGACCTACCACCGTCGTGTCATCAGCAAACTTAATGATGGCATTGGAGCTATGTGTTGCCACACAGTCATGTGTGTACAGGGAATACAGGAGTGGGCTGAGAACACAGCCCTGCGGGGCTCCAGTGTTGAGGGTCAGTGATGAGGAGATGTTGCTGCCCATTCTAACCACCTGGTGTCTGCTTGACAGGAAGTCCAGGATCCAGCTGCACAGCGAGCTGTTTAAGCCCAGAGCCCGGAGTTTCTCATCTAGCTTGGAGGGCACTATGGTGTTGAATGCTGAGCTGTAGTCTACAAACAGCATTCTCACATAAGTGTTCTTTTTTTCCAGGTGGGAGAGAGCAGTGTGTATTGTAGATGCAATGGCATCATCAGTGGAGCGGTTGTTGCAGTAAGCAAACTGCAATGGGTCAAGAGAGAGAGGCAGCACAGAGCAGATGTAATCTCTGATTAGTCTCTCAAAGCATTTGCTGATGATGGGGGTCAGAGCAACAGGACGTCAGTCATTTAAGCAAGTTAAATGTTGCGATGGTCATGTTCTCGCAGTGAGTACATTAACCATCCATAAACGCTGTCTCCACGTGGGTCGTGCCCAGACACGAAAGACAGCGATCGTGACCATCTGAAGTTGAAAGGTAACGACCGCAACCAGGAATAACACACAAACGGAAAGCCATCTTTAAAAAGATGTGTCTTTAAAAAGACATTCCGTGTGTGCTGCTCTTTTAGAGAAATATACTCTTTTAGGAAAATATACTCTCTTTTTCTCGCACCAGTGCAGAGGAGAGAGAAGCTGCTGAAATGCACCGTCAGATCCAGCAGAGGTGAATGAACAGTAAACATCGACCGTTCGGCTCCGAAGAGAAAATCTGAATGAGTGGTTGCACGCCAGCTTCTTTTATACCCGTATGTCTGGGGGAGTGGCATGCAAATACCACTCGCCAATTTTCATTGGCCTTTTATCAAAGACCAGATGTGTCTCGGGCTCCCAAGAGTGACCCCTAGTGTCACTACATCGACACAACATCGAGTGAGTGACAGATAGGGAACGATTTCATGCGTTCATGACTTCAAGACAAGATTATTGTAATGCATTAATATGAGGATGTCCTGCAGGGTCAATAAATAAAAGGTTATTTTTCTCCATTAACTAACCAGGTCTGTCTCCAAGGGCGGGCACACACCAATTAAAAGTGATTTATTTACTTGTTTGTTGAACTGTTGTATAAAAGAAATATCACACTTGCAGTTGTGCTGTATTGTCCGATATGACATATAGTACTCTTGTTGATGTGATATTGCTTTAATATAAAATATTTATGGCTGTCGATCGATTATTTTATTATTATTTTTTTAATCTAACTAATTACATGACATGCAGATTAATTATTCACATACATCATTATTTGCTAAGAAAGGCACCAAAAAATTTTTTTTTATTTAAATAATGCATAATAATTCAAATATTCATAAATATAATACAGTATGTAGGGCATATAATAATGGAGTGAAATTCAGTTTGAAATAAATTGTATTATTATGGCAGAAGAATAAAGCATTGATTACACAATAAAAAAAGTGGCTTAAGAACTCAATATATTTTATGTTTTATTCTCATATCATTGAACAAGCCTACAGTTGACAGCAATCTGTTTTGCGTTGAGTTCATCAATGTGTCCAGTTCTCACAGGACTCAAATTCTAAATACTGCAAAAAAAATTATATTGTTAAATGTTAGTTCATGATACCTAATGCATAAACTTATGTTAACAAATATAATGTAAATGAGTATAACAGGCCTGTAATTTTGAATGAAAGTCAGTCCAACATGACAGCTGCCTGCATTTATGTTTAATTTGAGTAAAATGACCTTGGCTCATTGTGTTGAGTAAACACAGGGTCATTCAGAGAGTTATAATCGATGACTTTATTACTAGAAGGGAATGATTATTAACAATATTTTACTTATTATCTCTGTTTATATTCCTCATAGTAATTAGACGATTTGTCATGAAGATTGAACGGAGTACATTTCCAGAACAATATGATTTGATCTGATATGGAAAGATATGTTAACTTGGATCAGTGTCGTGTTTACAAGATCACAAATAGAAATGTAATCATGTTTTATGACATATTTCAATATCAGGCCAACTTAAAAAGCTGATTCAATGAAAGCATAACTTTCCTTTGACAGTGAATGTAATATTAGATTTTGAAACAGTTATGACCTCAAGGCTGCACAGCATTCTTCTCATCTGTGATAACAGACAAACAGTATGTACTAATGTCACACACTTCCATGAAGTGAGAAAACCAAGTAAAGAACAATATGTGTGAGTGCACAAATCATAATCATTATTTTCATAAGTATTTAATGAATATCACATATGAATTCATGATTTTAAACCCACATATGTTCATGAGGTTTCACCATTTGACAACATAAACCAACCTTGTCATGTTATAAAAAGGACATAATTTAACTTCATGAATGGGTTTCTTGTAACATTCTTTAAAATGAGTGTGTTTCAAAACTTCCTTCCTTCTAAAGCCACTCTTTGTATTGTCTGATCAATGCTTTACTCGTCTGCCACAATATTATAATGCATTTTAATTCTCTACATTATTATGTTTAAAATATATATTATGTTTATAATTATTTATTTAATATACTTATTTAAAATTGTTTAATCATTATATATTTAATTATTATTTGAGGGCCTTTTTTAAAAAATTTTTTATAAACAATATGCAATTAATTGCTATTTATTTAATAAGCATATAATTGTATAAATTTGATTGACAGCCCTAATTCTAAAACAAAACAGTTTTATTACTTATTTTAAGTAATTATAAAATATATAGCTGAACTAATTAATATATTTTGTTTCCTTGAACTTCAGCCTTTTAATTACACTTTAATAAGACATTGATTACAATCTCAGGATGATTTTACCAACTAGACATTTTTATTTGAGGTCACACAAACATGTAATATATAAATATATATGCTGTTTTGAATATAATGTGTTGTTTTGAAGCAGGCTGCTGATGTAATTGTTGAGGTCAGATGGCTGTCTGTGAGCACTTCATTATCTCAGACTTCTACTAAACTCATCTCTACAGTTGCATTATTATTCAGATCATAAGATCACCGCAGATCTTTTTCACTGGTAAACAATGAGATGTCGGGTCAATTTACATGAAATTACTTTAAATGACAAGCTCATTACATATTATTAAATTAACCCTATGACATTCACTTTGCCTGATTACGCTGTACAAATAACCTCCAGATAGCATCTGCATACTCAATGTGATTCTGACAGCTATTTAAATGACTCATTTAGCACACTGTCACAGCAGAATGTGAGATTATTTGAAAAGCTCTCAGAAAATTACAGCATAAGTTTCTGTTTGATCACACAACTATGCATTCATAAACCAATAAAAGTAGGACAGGAGATTTGAACAATCCAGTAAGCTTAAGTATTAAACTTCAGCACATAACTTGCATATATGGCAGTTTGTTGGGGAGATGTGTGCATTACTAGTATTCTATGCAGTCAGATTAGTGTACTAAAATGAGGCACTTCTGAGTACTCCCTTGGGATAGTTCTCCAAAAATTAAAATTCTCTTTTACTCACCCTCATCCCATCTCAAACTCATATTAATTTCATTCTTCTGCAGAACAAAAACAAAGATACTCTGAAGGAGATATGATGTGGATTTGTTCATACTGTGCAAGTCAATGGGGTCCAAAACTTACAAGCTCCAAAAAGGTCATAAAGGCATCATAAAAGTAATCTGTATAACTCCAGTGGTTTAATCCATGTCTTCTGAAGTGATACAATCTTTTTTATTATTTATTTTTTATGATAAACAGACCAAAATCTGCAATATTTTTGGCTCGTTCACTATGCCATTTTTGGACATAAATGCAGCAGGACATGAAAGTTTTGGTCACATTGGCATGCACTGTATGAGGGTCATTGACAAATAAGGATGTCCGAGGTGCTAAAAATTAGAAATATTTAAAAAAGCTGGTTTAAAACATGTCAACTCCGTAGACATGTCATCTTTGACTTCATGTTGTTTTTACAAATTCTTTGAAAAACATTTATAACATTTTGTGTAAAAAAATAAAAAAAAAAAAAAAATAAAAATGGATTTAATGACTTTAAATATGTAATGTGGTGCAACCATCAAGTAAAAGGTATTCACATAGTTTTCTTGCACCGTGAATAGAGTGTACACAACTTCATCATTCATTTAAAAAAACTTTTCAAACATGTTTCAAGGCAAATATTTAAGAAAAATATTTTTTACAAATATCAAGAAGTTTAAATATCAAAATGACTCAGTAATTGAAAACATGTTCATCATAGAAGAGATGTGTTCAAGTCAATATTTTGTGTGAATTGCATTTGTAATGTATTTTTTTAATTTAAAAAATTGAGCGTCATATCATTGACCCTTGTACAAACATGCATCATATCTACTTCAAAACATCTTTGTTTGTGTTCTGCAAAAGAAAAAAATCGTACGAGTTTAAATTGGCATGAGGGTAAGTAAATGATGAAAGAAAGAAGTGTTATATGAAAGAACTTTCATCGAAATTTTGAAATTCAGAATGCCAAAAAAAAGAAAAAAGAAAATAAAAATAAAAATGTTTTTTGCTGTTCGGGTTACAAATAACTATTATTACAAATAATAGATTTTAGTTGATACAGCATATAGTCTGATTTCAGATGCCTGTCTGAACAAAGGCATAGAGGCTGAACTGCAAAAAATGAATAATTCTAACTCGTCTTTTTGTCTTGTTTTCCAGCAAAAATATCTAAACCTTCTTAAAACAAGATGACATTACATTACAGACAAAATGACATAAAATATTAAGTCTTGTTTTCAGAGGAATCTGACAAAATGTTTTTAACTTTATGCTTAAAACAAGAAAAACTATTAAAAATAAAGAAAAATAAACTTAATTCAAAGGAAAAACAAGTTCCCTTTCAGGTCGGTCACTCGACATTACGTTACAATGATCGACAGTAGGGGTCACTCCCGAGAGCCCCGAGCTCTCTGAGTGGTTTTCCATCATGGCAATTTCATTGGCAGATGTCTTTCGAAGTCCCTCCTTACATGCTCAGCGAGCATATAAAAGGCGGACTGAAAGACGGAATTCTCTCTCTGTGGATCACGCCTTCATTCAGCGAGTTCTGCGGACACAGTCTTCGCTCATGTTTGAGCAGAAAGATCTTCTGTTCCCTGCGTGCTTGACGAGAAACTGCTCCGAAAAATCCTATTGACTTAACGCTGACAAGAAATTTGTCGGCTCATATCTCCGGATCAGAAAGTCATAGAGACTTCAGGGATGGCTTGTTTCACTCAGATTAGCAAGCAGTCTTTGAATATCACATTGGAAACTATATTACTTAGCCACTCCCTAGAAACCATTTAGAGAACCCTAGCAACAAACCCATTGACTTCCATTCAAAATGGCTTAGAGGAATATCTCTGGATAAGAATGTCATAGAGACTTCATGTTTGGCTCCTTTTGTTTGGTTAGCAAGCAGTCTTTAAGTGTCACCTTGTAAACTACTTAGCCACACCCTAGCAACCATTTAGAACACCCTAGTAACCAAAACCCATAGATTTCAATTCAAAATTGAACAGATGGATATCTCTGGATCAGAATGTCATAGAGACATTGGCTCTTTTGACTCATGCCAGCAAGCAGCCTATTTAGTATACCCCTGGCAACTGCCTATAAACCAGATGGGCTTACCTTAGCAACCATATTGTAAAACCCATATCTGTGCACCATAACATCATAGAGACATGAGAGTGGGTTCTATTGACTTGGGTTAGCAAGCAGCCTTAAATATCACTGTGAAAAATACCTAGCCATGCCCTAGCAACCATTAAAAGCACCCTAGCAACCAAACCCCATTGACTTTTTTTAGTATCACCCTGGCAACTGCCTAGCAACCAAATGAGCTCACCTTAGCAACCAAGTAGCAAAACATATATTTCTGCACCAGAACATCATAGAGACTTCCAGGTTGGCTCATTTGACTCAAGTTGACAAGCATTCTTTATGTATCACATCTAGCCAACTGCCTAGCCATGCCCTAGCAACAATTCAAAGCACCCTAGCAACCATATAGCAACATGCTGAAGCCATTTTGCTACCTTAGAACATCATACACACAGTGGGGTTTGTTCGTTTTACTTGGGCTGTCAAGCAGGCTTTGTACTGTATTATCACCCTGCTAACTGCCTAGAAATCACATGGTTCACCCTAGCAGCTATATTTAATATTCATATCTCTGCACCAGAACATAGCAAAGACTTGGAATTGGGCTCATTTCACTCGGGATAGAAAGCAGCCTTTTTTTATTATTACCCTGGCAACTGCCTAACAACCAGATGGAAAGCCATATTAACTGTAGAATTACACCAATATCTCTGCACCTGAACATTTTACAGACGTGCGGGTGGGCTCGTTTCACTTGGGGCAGTGTACTGATGCAGCCCTTGGTGACGAGTTTTGCCACGGCAAGCACCACTCACATTTTCTTCCTACAGTATATATATACTGTATATTAATAATATATACAATATATGCCGCTCTACCAATCTGAGTAATAATGAGCCGTTTGTGGAGAAACACGATTAAAATAATATATATATATATATATATATATTATTTTTTTTTAACTGTTTTGTGTTTTATGTTATTTTGATTGAACATAGTCTTAGCTCAACTATGTAAATTTTATGACAAAATACAAAGAATCAATATTGTTTTGACAATAATGTGGTGTGTGACAGATCGCGATCTGACTCAGTTCAAATGACAGCACTTAGCATGAGTGAACCGATGAACCTGATCAAATAAAACATGAATGAACATCTGAGGGCATGTTAAAAGGTACAGTACAAGTTATACGAATGTATTGTCTCTCGTGTAATCACACAATCTGTGTTTCAACCGTGGGAAGACATCCATAAAACAGTTGGGAACAACCTGTCACCTAACCTGTTGTCATGATTCACTGTTGTTTGCCTTGTGATTCTCCCCTGTCATCTGTTCCTCCCAGACTACATTTCCCATAATTCCCTGCCCTCATCAATGCCAGCTGTCCTTGATTGTCCTCACCTGTGTTTCATTAACTCATTAGTCTTTGTGTATTTAATGCCCTGTTGTTTGCTCATTCCTTGTCAGTTGTTATGTGTTTTGACCTCCTGTGTATACCTGTTCCTGTCGTGGTTGTTTACTTTGTTCCTGTGTTTTTCTGTTATGTTGTACTTTGTTTATTTTATTAAAGAACTGTTTTGCCGCACCTAGATCCAGCTCTTGTGACTTCCTACCATATGTTATACCTATCATGTTTTTACTTACCTGTGATTGATGTCCATAAATTATTTAATGTAGCCTATGTTTGAATAAGTCTCCTAATTCTGTCAAATGTACAAACATTTTTTATGACAGACAACATTTAAAACCAACAACAGTTATTTTAAAAATAGAAATATAATTGTATAAATATAGATGCAAGCGGCAATTACACATGTGGAGAAGATAATCATATTTGAAAGCATGCTGTGCATCCTGTGATTGTTTTGGTGGCAAATTTTTACTTATCAAATGTTCTGTTGTTCATGTGTACCAAGCTTTTTTTAAGTTTAAATATTGTGCTCACAAGTAGGGCTGGGCAATATGGCAAAAAAAATAAAATCTCAATTATTTTTTATTTTTATCAAACTTACGGACGATTCACTATTAGATTTTTTTCAACTTTTAAATGTACTCCAATATGATTCAAATTGTATGTTCTTTATTAGAATGCAAGGTAAACTGGTCAGAGAAATCCAAGTTCTTTTCATTATAGGAAACAAAGGTGTGAAAGAAAAATTTACAAATGCACCACAGGGGGAAGGTGTCAACAGTGTAAATGTAAAATAAATTAAAATCTAATAAACCCAGTGTTCAGAAATAATGGAATAATAAAACTGTAAAATAATTATTAGCCAGTGTAGGTATTTGATCTAAACCAAGTCTATCTAGAAAGTTATCTAGAAATCAATATAAATTATCAAGTTCATCTAGAAAGCACTCATTGTATATCAAACAATTTGTGTGTATATTCATAAACCCCTGCAGATAGAGACGCGCCCTCTAGCGGTTCACATTGAGCAGCGCACAATATGAAATAATTTATCATTACAATTCAGCTAGCAAAGTTTGTCAAAATGATCGCTTGCCAAATGTTGGCTATAGATGCAGTACACTTTAAACACATCACATAACAAAGCAATAATTAGTGATCTATCTGAATCATCATGGAAAAGGAGCGGTGGATATTTGATTCTCCCATATATAGCCTATTCAAGAGGTCTGCAACCAGGCCCGGACTCAACAGGTTTCGGGCCGGGTTCAGGTCAGTTCTTCCAAGTAGGACTTCGGGTTTGGGTCGGGATCAGGTTTGTAATGAATGAAAAAGTAAACAGGCTTACCGAACTTGTTTTGTGCACGCGCTCTCACTCACAGACACGTACGAATGGACGTGTTAGGGGACGTTCACATCGAACATGTTTTTGCGCACGTCTGTTCTGTTTGCCCATTGTTTTTCTATGTAAACACATGCTGGACGAATGTCTTTAACATTTGCACCGCGCCTCGCTTTTTCTTCAGTGTCTCGTGCAGGACTGGCATATTTTAAACTCTGTGTCAAGTTAAAAAAAAACTTAAAATTGTCAAAAACGCACGTTGAGACACCTGCGTTCTGTTTCATTCTTTGCACTGCGTCTAGATTGTTTTTAGTACAAGTGTCACAAAAATTCAACAATCTGAATAAGTTCAGGCTGCATGGAGTGGACTGTTGCATTGTTTAATTTCATTCCAGATTGTTCTGCACCAAGTGAAGTTTCAGCAAATAAACGGTAAGGCAATGCTTTTTTTCCCTTCTGCTCTACTGTACTGAGGGGCTGCTGTGTTTCGTTAAAACTGTGTGTTTACAGTTTCAGTACTGTTCCGAATGTTGCCTATATGCTTACATAAAATACAGCCTATTGCAACAGTACTTGCTAGGAGAAAAAATTAGATACCAAGGGATTTCGGGTTCGGGTCGGGTTCGGACTTAAAATCTGACGGTATCGTTCGGGCGGGATAGGATCGGGCCACATGGTCTCGGGTTTCATTTTAAGGCACGTGCAGACCTCTACTATCCATATGATGTGAAATGAAGCACCCATAACTGTCACGTAACTAATGCTTTTTTATGGGTAAAAAGAAAAGAAAGGAGACGTTCATCAACATGTGCACGCCGAGGCCAGTTATGGTCTTAAGCCGGTGTATACCTGCATGATGGATATACCAGTGCTATGAATAATTTTTATTTTCCTTATTCAGCCTTTGGTGGATTTACAACGTATCTAACTATAGCGTTTGCAATATTTTTTTGCAAAATCTCGATTTCTCGATTAAAAAAAATAAAAAATCTTGTCAAAACACAAATTCGAATTAATCAGAAAAATCTGAAAACCGCCCAGCCCTACTCACAATACACAGGCCAGTTAGTCATAATGGGCCACACCCAAAAGCGTAATATCTTACATTTTCCGAACAACTAAACTAAACGAAACAAAATTTCATTGATTAATTTTTTTCAGGAGGGTCATTAGATGATGTATACTAAATTTCATGTAAATCAGACAAACGGCCCAGGATGAGTTTGAAAAAGTACCTTTTGAGATATAATTCAAAATGGCCGACAGGAAATATGGCCATACAATTGGTATTCATGCACTCGGTATGTCATAAAGAGTCCAGTGAAGCCAGTCTCATGATTTTAGACAAATTTCTTAAAGGTTTTAAGCTAAATAAAAAAAAATAAAAAAATGATTATTTGATCAGTAGATGGCACTGTCCACAACATCCCTCAAGACAGGATGCTTATGACATATACCACATTTTTGTTTCACTATCTCAAAGCGTACAAAGAAACAGCCTCACTTCACGTTTGCCATCCTCGCCATCAGATTTGTTGATCCGTTACACATGAACTGTTTGATATATCAAAAATCTGCGAGTATCGTTTGACTGCCACTGTCTCAAGATTATTTCACAATAATTTGGGCATGATCTGATGAAGGGTCTTTTTGACTGTGACTTTGTCATTGTCTTTTTACTGTAATTTATACTGTAATCTGCTTTACTGTAGGACCCAACAGTTACCACCCACAGGAGGCAGAGGCAGGATAATTTCTGCTGAGCAGGAAACTGCACTTTTTGGATACGTTGATTTGCCAATGATGCAATAAAATTCAGGCAAATTCATGAAAGAATTTTGGCAGACAATGGTACATTTGCAAATGTTCTTAATGTAAGCATAATACACATGTAAGACTAATACCCCCCCCCCCCCCACACACACCGACCAATCAGCCACAACATTAAAACCAGCTGCCTAATATTGTGTAGGTCCCCCTCATGCCGCCAAAACCACGCCAACCCGCATCTCAGAATAGCATTCAGATATGATATTCTTCTCACCACAATTGTACAGAGTGGTTATCTGTGTTACCGTAGACTTTGTCAGTTCAAACCAGTCGGGACATTCTCTGTTTACCTCTCTCATCAACAAGGCGTTTCCATCCACAGAACTGCCCCTCACTGGCTGTTTTTTTGTTTTTAGCACCATTCTGAGTAAATTCTAGAGACTGTTGTGCGTGAAAATCCCAGGAGATCAGCAGTTACAGAAATACTCAAACCAGCCCATCTGGTACCAACAATTATGCTACGGTCCACTGAGATCACATTTTTTCCCCCCATTCTGATGGTTGATGTGAACATTAACTGAAGCTCCTGACCCATATCTGCATGATTTTATGCACTGCACTGCAGCCAAACGATTGGCTGATTAGATAATCGCATGGATGATTGTTGGTGCCAGATAAGAGGAGAAACTTTTTAGAGGACACAGCTGTTGCCATGGTAATTACAACACAACACAGCCTTCTGAACTGCTGTATGACACATGAAAGTGTGAAACAGATTACTTCATGAATGGCCACTCATTAGGTTGTAGTATATAGCAGAGGATGACTCAGCATTTTTATAATAATTTTCAAAGATATGATCTTCCCTACTGTTGAAGTGTTTTTATATAAATGTTATTTTATATAACAAATCTAGTGACAACTAGACACTTTTAGTCTGAACCCTTCTTGAACCCTATCTGTCAGTTAGTAAAAAGCCATTATTACATATTCACGTTCAGAGAGGGGGTGAAAATGCAATAAAATCTATGATACTTTGCTTCAAATGTTGTTTTAAGTTGATATGTGTGATTTTTATTTTATTTTTTATTTTTATTTTTTATTTTAAGATGTTCAAATACTTTCTTGTATCCCATTTTAATGTTTATCGAATATTTATAAGTAATACATTTTTAGGCTGATTCCAATGAAAAGTGTTAACAGTTATGTTTTAAAATTTGGAAGATTAAAAACATGTTTCCCTCTTTTTGTCATGTGAAAAATTAAAACAGCTGGACTGATGTTTTTACTGTAAATGTTGATGTGACCTTCAGCACATTTGTCTCCTCATGTAGAACAACACTTGCATTGCCAGGCCAACCTCAATTAAACAAACTTCACAGTTGTGCAAGCAAGGACACATAGGGCCTATTAACATTCAGTCACTTCACTGACCTATAGGATAAATGAGATTACCCACAGAGGTGCAAAAATGGGTTATTCAAAATATTCAACACATAGGGGCATTACTGAAAGCAGGGGCACGGCATCACCCCAAAGGAGGGGCACTTGTTGAGGCTCATAAAAAAAAAAACATTTAAACAGAAGGCAACTGAAATTGCTTTGATAATTGCAGAAAAAAAGGCAACAGCTGTTTTGTGCCACCGTTTCTTCATCGTCAGTGTTACATTTTCCTCCAAAGAGTTAAATTGAGAAAGAGTGGATTCAGCACTAGTGAGAGAATATAGTGCTCATTACTTTTACTTAGGATCACTGGGTGTCCAATATCATGAAGTAAAGAGACACTCGTCTCCAGCGGGACATATGCAATTCTGGGAAAAAGGTTTGAAAAAAGTGAGAGCTCTGAGAAATGTTTACTTTCGCTCTTATATATGTTCACATGACATTGTGTAAGTAGCTGACGCTATGGGAATACCTCCCAGGTGTGTCGATTGCCTGAAGTCCATATATAATCACAACAACTCATTGGTTTGTGACACTTAGTGCTAGGGCTGGGTGATATGGCCAAAAATATTATCACAATATTCTTTTTCATATCGTTCAATATCAATATTTATCACGATATACATTCACATTTCTTTTATCCTAAACAGTCAAAATAGTCTCAATCATCTGTTAATTTTGAAGCATAATGTCCAGTATTTGTTTGAATATTTTTACGTTCAAATGATATATTTTTATATTTCTTTATAATTGCACAAAATTAGAACAGAAATCTATTTGTTTATTATTAAAGGCTTGTAACATGCTGATTAATAAAGCTACATTTAGAAAGAAAAAATGTTATGGTCTAAAGGCACTTTGGAACCAGGTCAACATGCAACGCCTCGTCTACTCAAATGCCGGGAAAAGAGGAAACATGTGCAAAGCAGGACAGGGCATAAATGGAGCGTGTTCGGTGCTAATTCGGAAAATGATTCAACAACACATTGCAGAAAGATCAGAGCTGATGTACACAGCACTGTTGTTTTGTTGCGCTGCTCACTAGATATGATGAGATGGTGCAACCATTGTCATGAAGCCTTCATGTTGGATCGTGGCCTAATCTAGCAAGGCAGCTAACATTAGCAACTTTATGCATTCTTAGAAAGCCAAACTGCTTGCGTTTATAGCGACACGCGCCTGATCGTCTAGATGTAGAATATAAGCTAAATATAGAAATTACTCAAAAGCTTATTATCGTTATTGTGGATTATCGCAATAAATATCGAGATCGTTTTATCGCCCGGCCCTACTTAGCGCTGCCTACTTAGGCACAATGTATTTGGTGCCTTATAAGCGCACACCATCATCATCTCCCTCAGATTTCTGCTCTTCAGGCTACCGAGACAATATGTGGCCTGAACAACTACATGCATTGACACATTATCGAGTCATGTCTTGTATGCGTGCTAGGGTGGTAAGAGTGATCAAATAGCTGTCCGATCAGTAAAAATGCATGAAGTGACCAAATGTTAAAAAACTCTTGTGGAGAGCGGGGCGGGCTGAGCGACAACTGTGCGGAGCGAGACTGGGATGGACACCTGGAGCAAATTAACTCGCCCAGCTATTGGTGATTGCGGTGTTGGTAGGCGGGGGACAAAGCCGCAACGAGAGCTGCGGTCGAGAGAGACACAGAGAGAGAGAGAGAGAGAGAGAGAGAGACGTAATGAAGCTGTGTGTCTATGTTGAGCTGAAAAGCTCCTTGTTAATGTGTGTTCGTGCTACTGAAAAGCAGTGGTGTTGAATGTCTTTGTTACACTGAAAAGTGCTGACAATAAAGTGCCTTATGTTGTGTGTTTGACCGGCTCCCGCCTCCTTCAGAGAGTTCACTTTGTTACAACCCTATAGACTGACAGGTGAAGAAAAGGAGACTTAGAAGCAGAGGAAAACAAAACAGACACAATTTATTGGAGGTGAAGTGAGCAGCAGAGTAAACTCAATCCAGGGAAGTTTGGCAGGGTTTGGCAATTGGCTGGTGGATGAGATGGCATCCAAGTCCAATGAGGCTGGCAAAGTAAAAATAGTCAAAGTCAAGATCTCAGTCTTGTGGAGCAAAAGAGACAGGCAAACTAATATGATAATGGGGCAGACCGGAACTGTAGTCAGAGTCAGGCAAATTCATGGATCTGGAAACAGACAAAAATCAGACACTATAAAAACAACTCACACAAGCAGGGCAATCTGGCACAAGACAGTTTGTAGTGTTTTGTTTGTTTTATTTACAATTCTTATGTTTTTTTTTGTATTGGATGTTGTCTGCCTTATTGTCTATGACAGACAAACACTTTTGGACATTGGTTCAGCAATTACACACCGTAAACCGGACTTCAAATTCCTCAATGCCGACCTGCTGTTTACAAACACACCAGCGGAGCCCTTTGTCTGGGATGCCCGGCCGCAGAAACGCAGGAGGAAAAGGGGAAACAGAGCCGGCGTTCTCATCAGAGTAAGACGTTGCGCAAATCGACCCCCGCTACCCAGTATTCTACTGGCAAATGTTCAGTCTCTGGATAACAAGCTCTGCGAGAGCACGGATCTCTTTCCAACGAGAGACGAGGGACTGCTGCATTATCTGCCTAACAGAAACTTGGATGTCTGCTGAGATTCCAGATTCAGCCATTGAACCCATAGGGTTCTCCGTGCACCAACCAGACAGAGCGAAAGACCTCTCAGGTAAAAGCAGAGGTGGTGGTGTATGTTTTATGATCAACAAATCCTGGTTTGATCAGAGGAACGTACATTCTATCAAGTCTTTCTGCTCTCCTGATCTGGAATTTCTCATGCTTCTGTGTCGACCATTCTAGCTACTGAGGGAATTCACAGCGGTCATTATCACTGCTGTGTACATCCCGCCACAAGCCGACACAGACCAGGCACTCAAGGAACTGTACGGGATTATAAGCAAGCAGGAAACCGCGCACTCTGAGGCCGCGTTCATTGTGACCGGGGACTTTAATAAAGTGGTCTGGAGTGTGGTGGTGTAGTGGACTAAAGCACTGAACTGGTAAGCAGAAGGTTGTTGGTTCAATCCCCACAGCCACCACCACTGTGTCCTTGAGCAAGGCACTTAACTCAAGGTTGCTCCAGGGGGATTGTCCCTGTAATAAAGGCACTGTAAGTCGCTTTGGATAAAAGCGTCTGCCAAAAAAAAAAAAAAAAAAAAGTGAAGCCAGTTTCAAATCAGTCGCACCAAAATACCATCAACACATTAGTTTTAACACACGAGGGGACCGGGTTTTGGACCATTGCTAATCTCCCTTCCGGGATGGCTACAAATTCCTCCCCCACCCACCATTTGGCAAATCGGACCACTCTTCCATTCTGCTTCTGCCCGCTTACAGGCAGAAACTGAAACAGGAAGCACCCACCCTCAGAACGATCCAGTGCTGGTCGGACCAATCAGACTCTATGCTACAAGACTGTTTTGATCACACGGACTGGGAGATGTTCCGGTCCGCCTCTGTCATGCCAGTTGAGATCTTGCAAGGAAACCCTGTGCTAGTGGTAGCATGCAGGACCTGAAAAAAACACACACACACACTCACACGCACACACACACACACACACACACACACACACATCAAGGACCAGTCCAGGATTGGAACCAGGATCTCTCCCTCTGGGCCTTATCCCAAAAGGTATTTATTTTTCTACTTTAACCACATTTATACAGCGTGCATCCATTTTTTATCGCTGCATTTTTACATGGATTATTGCATCGATCTCAAACCCCTGCTGCGCAGGAACCACAACACCAATTCCACGAACAACAGTGGTAAGTCATGGCACAAACACCCGTTATCGTTGCTTGCAATGCATGTCACATCTTTTCTATAGCTTCATCCATCAGTAGTGAGGAATTTACATGTGATAAATGTAAGGAATTAGTTAGGCTAATGTGCTTCATCAGAACGTGTGTAGAGGAAGTGATTCCGACCAGAACTGTGCGAATCTATCCGAATCAGAAGCCGTGGATCAACAGCGATGTTCGCGCAGCACTTAATGTGCGGACCTCCGCTTTTAATTCCGGGAACGCGGAGGAGCATAAACAAGCCAGTTATGCCCTCCGAAAAACTATCAAAACAGCAAAACGCCATTACAGGAGTAAGATTGAAGGACAGTTTAACACCACCAACTCTAGAAGCATGTGGCAGGGAATTAACATCATCACGGACTTTAAAGGGAATAAAAACTCCGCCATGAACACCGCTGCCTCTCTACCGGATGAGCTAAATACTTTTTATGCTCGTTTCGAGGGAAATAACACCGCCCTCGCGGAGAGAGCTCTCACGGCCGAAGCTACAGAGGTTAGTTCACTCTCCGTCTCTGTAGCGGATGTAACCCGATCCTTCCGACGGGTGAATATCCGCAAAGCCGCGGGTCCAGACGGCATTCCGGGCCGCGTCATCAGAGCGTGCGCGAACCAGCTGGCTGGTGTTTTTACGGACATTTTCAACCTTTCCCTCTCTTTGTCTGTAGTCCCCACATGCTTTAAAACATCCACCATTGTGCCTGTCCCAAAACAATCGAAAATAACTTGTTTAAATGACTGGCGTCCTGTTGCTCTGACCCCCATCATCAGCAAATGCTTTGAGAGACTAATCAGAGATTACATCTGCTCTGTATTACCACTCAATCTTGACCCGCTGCAGTTTGCTTACCGCAACAACCGCTCCACTGATGATGCCATTGCATCTACAATACACACTGCTCTCTCCCACCTGGAAAAAAAGAACACTTATGTGAGAATGCTGTTTGTAGACTACAGCTCAGCATTCAACACCATAGTGCCCTCCAAGCTAGATGAGAAACTCCGGGCTCTGGGCTTAAACAGCTCGCTGTGCAGCTGGATCCTGGACTTCCTGTCAAGCAGACGCCAGGTGGTTAGAATAGGCAGCAACATCTCCTCATCACTGACCCTCAACACTGGAGCCCCACAGGGCTGTGTTCTCAGCCCACTACTGTATTCCCTGTACACACATGACTGTGTGGCAACACATAACTCCAATGCCATCATTAAGTTTGCTGATGACACGACGGTGGTAGGTCTGATCACTGACAATGATGAAACAGCCTACAGAGAGGAGGTGCACACTCTGACACACTGGTGTCAGGAGCACAACCTCTCCCTCAACGTCAGTAAGACAAAGGAGCTTGTGGTGGACTTCAGGAGAAAAGACAGAGAACACAGTCCAATCACCATCAATGGAGCACCAGTGGAGAGAGTCAGCAGCTTCAAGTTCCTGGGTGTCCACATCACTGAGGAACTCACATGGTCCGTCCACACTGAAGTCGTTGTGAAGAAGGCTCATCAGCGCCTTTTCTTCCTGAGACGGCTGAGGAAGTTTGGAATGAACCGCCACATCCTCACACGGTTCTACACCTGCACTGTGGAGAGCATCCTGACTGGCTGTATCTCCGCCTGGTACGGCAATAGCACTGCCCACAACCGCAAAGCACTGCAAAGGGTGGTGCGAACTGCCAAACACATCATCGGAGGTGAGCTTCCCTCCCTCCAGGAAATATATACAAGGCGGTGTGTGAAAAAAGCTCGGAGGATCATCAGAGACTCCAGCCACCCGAGCCATGGGCTGTTCTCACTGCTACCATCAGGTAGGCGGTATCGCAGCATCAGGACCCGCACCAGCCGTCTCCATGATAGCTTCTTCCCCCAAGCAATCAGACTTCTGAACTCTTGATCTCCCACGATCAAAATACATCATCCCTGCACTTTATTAATCTTATCTCACACCGGACTGTCATAAATTATATTACTGTCATTATATTATGTCTCTCTTAACAACTGACTATCAACCGACAGCCTGAATGTCAATACAGTACAATACTGTACATTCTATATATATACTTTTTTTCATATATATTTTAATTTTTATTGAATAATGTGTATCTATATAGTATCTATATAGTAAAAAAAAACAAAAAAAAACAAAAAACAAAAACAGCATATTGTATACTGTGCAATGTATGTTATTATTGTATATTGTTGAGTGTAATTGTGTATAACAGATGTTTAAATTGTGTTGTGTTAATTTGATGTTTTAAGTTGTGTAATTATGTATAACAGATGTTTAAATTGTGTTGTGTTAATTTGATGTTTTAAGTCGAGTTTAATTATGTATAACAGATGTTTAAATTGCGTTGTGTTAATTTGATGTTTATTGTAGATTGGTATATGTCTCATCACTGTCACGACTGCTATGTTGATCGGAACTGCACCCAAGAATTTCACACACCATTGCACTTGTGTATATGGCTGTGTGACAATAAAGTGATTTGATTTGATTTGATTTTGAGGCTGATGGAGAAGATTAATGTTTTAGAGACAAGCATCCAAACACTAGTGGAGGTCAGTAAGAAAAAGATGCCGGTAGGTGTTTGGTTCACCCCACTCAATGACGCACCCACTGAGAATCATGTTGAAAGTGCCTTGGTTATAGGTAATTCTATAGTAAAGAACATGGAAATAGAGACCCCAGCCACTATTATTCAATGTTTGCCTGGAGCCAGAGCAACTAACATCAGGTCAAATTTAAAAGTGCTGGCTAATGCTAAACGTGGATTTTCTAAGATTGTTATTCACGTCAGCACTAATGGCTGGATGTCTGAGTGGTGTCGGGAGAATAGCATAGGATTTATAGACAATTACACTAGTTTTTGGGGGTAGACCTGACCTATTAAAGAGAGACAGACTCCATTCCTCCTGGGATGATGTCCTTCTCCTCTCTAATAATTTGGCTCATGGTCTTAATAGTGATAGTATTTGACTAACTGGGGCCCAGGTCAGGAAGCAGACAGATTGGCTTAACCATCCATCTGCAAGCTACCTTGAGATGTCACACAGGTCACATAAACTACAACACATAGAGTCTAGGGGTGTGATGATTCGCTCTGACAACGATTCAATTCTGATTCTCTACCTAACAATTACGATGCATTGTGAAATCTGAAACCAGTAATTACAGTGCAGGCAGATACAATCCAGGTTTTAATCGAGCAGGGTCATAGAATGAAAAACTGTCTATTTGTAGCATGTAAAGGCAGTTACAAGGGATGTAACCGTGAGTTCCCTGTTCATTTTGGGATAGGGAAAGAGGTACCAAGCAGCTAAATGGAGACACATCTGCTTGTCAAGCTCGTTCACGAGAATTCAATCGCATTTTCATGCAGGACAGTTTGTGGCACACACTGCAAAAGATAGAAATGTTTGATCTTTTCGCGGCTGCCGCGTGTCATTGACCAATCACAGGTGACTGTAATCAACTGGTTAGTTCCCTTCAGAACAGTCTGAAATCACTCCCTATTCTGTAGCATTCACTACGTATAAAGAGAATTAATTAATGAGTGAAGTGTTTTCCTTCACAGCCAATGTCTGCCCACCAGTCACATTTAAGCCAAGTTCTATTCATGGTTAAAATGTTTTATGGAGAAATTACACATTTTATGGAGATACAAAATCAATATTAATATAATATATATCGCAGTCAGGGAAGAAAGTAACAACAATGAACTTACATTGCTCAATGGATGCAAACAGTTTTGAATAATGACACAGAGAGCCAAACTCGGCAGTCCATCCATCCATCCATCTATCTAGATAGTTTGTCCATCCGTCCATTCATTTTATCTTATGTAGGTTCACAGGGTGAACAAAACTTTATTTCAAAGTGCGCTTTCTTCCCCTTTAATCTCGTGGGCATACTCCACTCTGTGTCTGTTGCGAGAAGGTTCATGTACTGTAATATGGATGGACACATTGGGTATTAATATATAATGATAATAGATTCTTTTTTTTTTTTCATTTAACATTTTATATTGATTCATAGACATATAACAAAGAAAATACACAACATATATACACTGAATCAACATTTAACATTTAACCCCCACTATTACCCCTCCCCAATCTAAAACCCCACCCTGACCCCCAGAGAACACCCCTGTAGTCACAAATAAGAATACACACAAAAAAAGAGAGAAAAAAAGAAAATATAAAATCATATATAATTAAAACTAAACTACTCTCTTCACAGCCCCTCCCCAAGAGTCCCCAAAAACACTAAGTACCCCCAGCCTTCTGCTTGACCCCTCCTCGAAAGCAGCCACCCACCCCATCTCTGCACACCACTCTGGAAATGAAGGAACTCCATCCGACTTCCATCCCCTTAAAATAATTTGCCTGCCAATCATAATGCTGGTCAAAACCCAATTTTTTATGTGTTTATCCCCCAAATTTATGACTGCTCCATCGCCCAAAATACAGACTCTGACTCTGAATCTTCAACCACAATTCTTGGATCTTGACACACCCCCAAAAAACATGGGTTGTGTCTCCATCTTCTGATTGGCATCTCCAGCAGGTGGGTGTGTTTTTAAGAACAAGCCTATACAATCTAGAGGGGGTCCAATAGAATCTATGTAAAATCTTGAATTGCATAAGGCCACCCTTACATCTCTAGATGCAGACTTGACATTTTTTAGAATCCTAGCCCACACTCCCTCCTCCAGTACCATAATCTCTTGATAAAAGTTAAAGCTCCAACCCCAGACCCTGAATTAGCAGGGAGTAATACACTGATGCCTCATGACCTTTTCCAAAAGCAGTAATCACCTCTCCCAGAGTATCTGCCGCTTTGGGGGTGGGGGTGTGCTACTCCCAAAAACAATACAGATCAGGTGGCGCAGCTGTAAATACCTATAGAACTGAGATCTGGGAATCCCAAAATGTTGAACCAAATTTTCAAAAGATCTCAACACTCCACTCTCATATAGGTCACCAAGTGTAGTAACCGGGGGGGTTACTACACTTGTGTGGTGACAATCCACTCAGACCAGCAGAAAGGGGACTTATTAATACATAATTTAGGGTTAAGCCATATGCTTGAGGCAACATTTAAATAAATGTCCAAATTAAACACTCTGGTCACTTTTGTCCATACCGAGTGCAAATGCGAGATAATGCCGTGTAACTTAATTTTTCCGATTAGTTTGATAGAATGGCTTTGCAATGGCGAAATAGGGGCAATAACTTCCTGTTCAATACAAAACCAGGGAGGGGCTCTCTCAGGTGGAAGCAACCAATAAGCCAAATGTCTGAGACCGAATGCATAATAATAAAACAAATCTTGGTTAGGCCTAGCCCACCTTTGTCAATCGGCCTATATAACTTATTAAAATGTAATCTAGGATGCTTACCATTCCAAATGAAGGACTTCACTATGCTATCAAATTGCTTGAAATAGGAGAGGGGAACATCTACAGGGAGAGACCATAGCAGGTAGTTAAATGTTAGAATACAATTCATTTTAATAACATTTATCTATGATTGGGAAGGTTAATGTAATGAATCCCACCTGCCCACATCGCTCGAAAAACTTTTTATTAAGGGGTCAAAATTAACTCTAACTAAATCAGACAAATTTGCTGGGAATAAAATGGCCAAATTCTTAATGCCCTGTTTGAGCCACTGGAAGGCACCCGGCTTTAAAGCTGTTACCAGGCAGTACGCTGTCAGAGACAAAGCTTCGGATTTAGACCAATTGACTCTGTATCCTGAGAACTTATAAAAGGAATTAATAATTCTATGAAGGCAAGGCATAGATCTAATGGGGTCGGAGACGAATAATAAAATATCATCTGCGTAAAGCAAAAGCTTATGCGCCACACCTCCCGCTATCACCCCTGGAAAATCATCTTCCATTCTTATCGCCACTGCTAATGGTTCCAGGGCAAGACAGAACAATAATGGGGAAAGAGGGCAACCCTGTCGGGTGCCCCCATCCAGACTAAAATAATCTGAAATTAATCCATTTGTTTGTACCGCCACTACCGGGTGTCTATAAAGTAACTTAATCCATCCAATAAAAGTATTCCCGAACTCGTATATTTCCAAAATCTTAAAAAGATAATCCCATTCTACCATATCAAGCGCCTTTTCTGCATCAAGTGATATGGCATCGACCGGAGTCTGATCATTCACCACTGACCACATAATACTGATGAAATGCCTAATGTTATCAGAAGAGCTACTGCCCCGAATAAACCCCACCTGATCTATATGTAAAGAACTTTACTTAATCGGTTAGCCAAAATTTTTTACAATATTTTGACATCTAGCTGGATCAGGGAATTGGACGGTAACTCTTACACTCTTTGAAAAGAGTAGGAGTGTAACTCCAGTGTCCTGGCCAAATTCCCCCATTGACCCTTATCAGTCATGGCTTCCTAATAATCCCCATCCATTAATTGGCTCTATCACTCCACTCTCTCCTCTCCACCAAGAGCTGGTGTGTGGTGAGCGTACTGGCGCACTATGGCTGCCGTCGCATCATCCAGGTGGATGCTGCACACTGGTGGTGGTTGAGGAGAGTCCCCTGTTCACTGTGTGAAGTGCTTTGAGTGTAGTGTCAGAAAAGTGCTATATAAATGTAACGTTCATTCATCTTTGTCCTTTTTAAGAATCAGACTGATCCGGGCTTGTGTCATGGTTGGCGGAAACTTTCCATTCTTTAATGATTCCATATAAAGTTCTAGCAAAAGTGGAGCCAGTTCTGTAGCATAAGATCTAAAAAAAAATTCAGCAGCAAAGCCATCTGGCCCTGGAGACTTACCTGCAGGCAAGGCCTTGATTACCTCACCAAGCTCCTCCAAGGTTATCTCAGAATCAAGATAATTTTTTTGCTCAGTCGTCAGTTTAGGGAGTTGTAATGGTTCCAAACTAATATCTTCATCAGTAGACGAAGATGTGAAACTATAAAGATCAAGATAGAATTATTTAAAAGTGTTATTAATATCAATGGCCGAGGTAAAAATTTCACCACCAGCAGATTTCACTGAGGGAATGGTAGAAAAAGACTCTCTCTTATTATATATCTAACCAAAAGCTTCCCTGCTTTGTCCCCCGATTCTTGCCCTGAATACCCAAAACTCCACCTTCCAAAATAGTATTATATCTGTATTTCAATCGGGTCAATTCTCTGAGGCCATCAGATGACATTCGGCACTTCAGCTCTGCCTCAGCACTTTTAATATTCCCTTCCAACTCCACGAGTTCTCGTGCTTTGGACTTTTTGATGAATGAGGCATACTGTATGATCCGACCCCTAAGAACCGCCTTATGCGCCTTCTAAGCCATGCCCACAGAGGATACTGAGGACCAGTTGGTCTCCATATAAACATCGATTTCAGCCTTTAACATTTGTTGGAATTCAGGATTTTGCAAAATGGATACATTAAATATGATTTCCTTTTCTCCATATGTGGCAACACCTCTAAAGTCTCATGAGGGGTGCCAGCGGCTTGCAACATCCCTTCAAGATCTATAAAAAAATCCTGCTCATCAGCATTAGGTGCGTAAATATTAGCCAAAATCAACCTTTGCCCCTGAATTTCTGCTAAAACAATAATGACTCTTCCAAATGTATCTTTAATCTGTTTGAGATATTTGAATTGTAGATGCTTACTTAGTGTAATGACTCCCCTGCTCTTACTTGAGCCAGCACTAAAGAAAACATGTCCACCCCGTATCTTCCCAAATTTTTCAGCTTCCTGCGGGGAAAGATGTGTTTCTTGAAGAAACACTATATCATATTTCTTATGTTTAAGAATTCACATTCCATGTGGAGAGAGACAATCCATTCATATTAACATTTGACATTTTGACATATTAGAAAATATAGACTGTGTGTCAAAAACAAGATTATAAAGACCACATTCCATCATTAGTGTAACAATCAAACCCAGAACTTCCCCCAGAACCAAACAAACAGAAAAAATGAAAATGTGTGCATTAACCCCACGCACGACAGCACCAACCGGTGTCCATCCCTCTAAACTTAAACAGTCCATATACGCCTACGAGAGCCCCCGTGACAACTTTGCCGTCAGATTGCTCAAGTTGGTGTTTCTATACAAATTTTGTGAGACAGAATTTCATAACAGAAGATAATCTATAAAACAAACTCCAGCCAATAGGCATAATAAACACAAAGAATGAGTAGATTCATCCACATAACTGTCCCGAAGGTGTGTTCCTTCACAAAACAAGCTCCAACCGCTAGGTGGAACCAGCACAAAAAGAAACAAAAAAGGCGCTCAGTTTCCTCGGATGGTCAAATGAATGTTCAGTGAGTCAGGCCCACTCGGCTGCAACGCGAGTATCATACAATGACTTAGTCAATCCATTGACTTTATGAAGGACATGGCTTGCTGGGGACATGTAAATACTTTACAGCCATCCTTAGTATCTATTCTTAATTTGTCCAGGAACATCAGAGCAAAAAGGACCTTCCATTGATGTAAGAGTTTCTTGCATTCTTTGAATCAATCACGTTTCTCTCTTGTCGAATTCGCAAAGTCTGGGAACAAGAAAATGCTGTGGATCGCTGAGCCATGACCCTGTGAGCTGGTTCGATTTCCAGCTTATGGCATGTTATGTCAAGCAGATTCGGAAAGAGCCCGTCCAGGAATTTCACCATACCTCAACCTTCTTCGTCTTCAGGAATTCCAAAAAATTCGGACGTTATTTCGCCGGTTACGATTCTCGAAGTCTTCCGACTTTTCCCAGACTCGCTCCAGATCGGCCTTGGTCGCTAGTGGATTAGCAGCTAATTCCCTCTCCAGTGACTCCAAATAGTCGATCCATTTCTTGACATCCGCCACTCTTGTAACCATCTCAGTGACTTTCATCTCCATGGCAGTGATCGATCAACATATTGCAGCAAGATCCTCCAAGTCAGCAACAACCTTCATCAGCATTGCCGATACGTTCAACAATTGTCGCCGAATGTCTTTAACCACTCCGGCCAAATCGACTCCCAGGCACGAGGCCTCCTGAGGGGTGTCAGCTTGAGAACGTAAGTGTCTTTTAATGTCTCCAGAGCCCGAGGATTTAGATTTTTTTTACATATTGTCTTCCTAGAACAGTTATGGATCAGGGTGCATCGAATCTCACCGGTTTATACCATTAAAAGTATAAAAACTAGTAAAGGGCACAGAGCTCGCCGTTCACATGTCTGAACTTCGCATGGCGTCACGTCGTGTCCCTCCAATGATAATCAGTTCTTAATTTTTGTAATCGATGCATCGGAATTGCTTTGATAGATTGATGCAACACGATGCATTGATGCATTTTTCCACCCTTAATAGAGACTGTATCACCTAGATATCATATAGAGACTGTGTCTGTTCACTGAACAGCCAAACACAAAACCCTCATTAAATAATTTAGAAAATAAATTATTAATGTCAAATTTAAATAACAAAAAAATGTAAGATCGCCATCTTATAAATGTAGGGCTACTAAACATTAGATTGCTTTCATCCAAAGCACTAATTTTAAATTAAATTATTACAGATCATAGTTTGAATTCGCTCTGTTTGACTGAAACCTGGCTTAAACCGGATTAATATATTAGTTTAAATTAATCTACTCACCCAGGGTATTGCTATAAACATGAGCCTCACCTGAAGGGTTGAGGAGGAGGTGTTGCTACAATTTACAGTTCATTTTTTGGTGTTACTCAGAGGTCAGGATAAATGTTTAATTATTTTATAGTGATAATGCTTAATGTGACGTTGTCAAATATAATTAAAAAAATATCTGTCATCTTTTGCTCTGGCCACAGTATATAGACAACCCTGGCCATATTCTGATTTCCTTAGTGAATTTTCTGATTTTCTGTCAGATCTAGTAGTTACTGTGGATAGAGTTTTAATTGTTGGTGACTTCAACATTCACATAGATAGCTGAAATGATACACTGGGATTAGCATTTATCGATATTCTCAACTCTGTTGGAGTCAGACAAAATGTGACAGGACCAGCTCATAATCATAAGCTAGATTTAATTCTTTCATATAGAGTTGATGTTGATGATATAGAAATTCTGCCACAGAGTGATGACTACTCAGATCATTACCTTGCCTCCTGTATGCTGTGCTTAGCTAAATTCACTCAATCTACACCACGTTATCGTTCAGGTAGAACTATTCTTTCGACTACTAAAGATAAATAATTCCCAGATTTGTCTCAGGAAGAACTTGATGTAGTCACTGAAAATATAGATGCAGTCTTTTCTAGCACTCTAGATAGTGTCGCCCCCTTTCGATTAAAGAAAATTAAAGAGAAAAGCCCCGCACAGTGGTACAATGATCACACTCATGTTCTTAAGAAAGCAGCTCGGAAAATGAAGCATAAATTGAAAGGTACAAAATTAGAGGTATTTCATGGTGCATGTAAGGATAGTGTATCTAGCTACAGACAGGCTCTAAAAGCTACCAGGTGTGCATATTTGAGCAAACTCTTAGAAAAGAACCACAACAATCCAAAGTGTTTATTCAGTACTGTGGCTAAATTTGTAATGAATAAAACTTTGACTGAACCAGATATTCCAGTGCAGCACAGTGATAATGACTTAATGAAATTCTTTACTGATAAAATGTAAAACATCAGAAACAAAATCGGAATTATGCATCCATCTGCCACAGCACCTCAGAAAACAGTCTTAAATTATTGCCTACAAGCAACTTCAATCCTTCGCTGTTATAGGTCAAGAATAGATAACGTTCTGGTTACTTTCGTAACGTCCATTCCCTGATGGAGGGAACGAGATGTTGTGTCTATGTAGTGACACTAGGGGTCACACTTGGGAGCCCCAAACACCTCTGATCTTTGAAAAAAGGCCAATGGGAATTGGTGAGTGGAATTTGCATGCCATTCCCCCGGACATATGGGTATAAAAGGAGCTGGTATGCAACCACTCATTCAGGTTTTGTGCTGAGGAGCCGAGACCAGGTCCCGGCCATTTCAGCGGGTAGTTTAGTGTTGTGGCAAGAGGGACACAATGTCTCGTTCCCTCCATCAGGAAACGGAGGTTACGAAAATAACCATGATGTTCCCTATCTGTCACTCATTCGACATTGTGTCGATGTAGTGACACTAGGAGTCCCTATACAAAACACCACAGCTAGCTGAACTGTGTTACATGGACTGGCGGTGTGAGACGGGCAGACTGCAGTGTGCCTCGTAGCCAGCGCACCAGGCCGTCACGTAACCTCCCCCAATGTACTTATGGGCGTCGAACAGTCCTTCGGGAACAAGTCGACTGCCCAAAAAATAGGGACAGGCTAGCCCAGCTGTCTACCTACCAAAGTACAGGGCTTAGTTAGCATATGTACTGGGCCAGCAGCAAGTTTCTCCACAAACTCATCTGTCACAGGGCTAAGGAGGAAAGTCATCCAGGGATCACCACTTTGTGAACACTACTGGGAGTCAACAGCGCACGTCTTCACCTCAAGGGAGGGAAAGGCGCTATGCGCAAGCAGTACACCTGGCCAGCTGTCCCGGAATTTACCTGTTCGTACCTGACAAAACATGGGATGAAACCGGCTCAACTCAGAGATTGTAGAACCTTGCAAAGGTGTTGGGTGTTGCCCAGTCCGCTGCTCTGCAGATGTCTGCTAGGGCCCAGGAGGCCGCCACACCCCTGGTAGAATGGGCTCGTAGCCCCATGGGAGGCAGCATGTGCTGATGGGCGATCCTCTGTTTGGAGACAGCGCTTCCTTTCTGCTGTCCACCAAAGCAGACAAAGAGCTGCTCGGAGTTTCTAAAGCTCTGCGTGCGATCCAAATAGATGCATAAAGCACGCACCGGACACAGCAATGCCAAGGCTGGGTCTGCCTCCTCCTGGGGCAGCGCCTGCAGGTTCACCACCTGATCCCTAAATGGGGTCGTGGGAACCTTGGGCACATAGCCCAGTCGGGGTCTCAGGATCACGTAAGAATAGCCCGGGCTGAACTCCAGGCACGTTTTGCTGACAGAGAACGCCTGAAGGTCCCCAACCCTCTTGATAGAAGTGAGCGCAGTCAGGAGGACAGTCTTCAGAGAGAGTGCCTTTAGCTCAGCTGACTCCAACGGCTCGAAGAGAGCACCCCATAGTCCCTGAAGGACTACAGAGAGATCCCATGAGGGAATGAGGCGCGGTCTGTGGGGGGGTTCAACCTCCTAGCCCCTCTCAGGAACCTGATGATCAAGTCGTTCTTCCCCAAATAATTACCATCCACTGCATCGTGATGTGCCGAAATGGCAGCTACATACACCTTCAAGGTGGAGAGGGACAGCCGCCCCTCCAACCTGAAGAGGCGGTGACAGATCGGCGTGATGACCACACAATGTGTCCCACAGCACCATGCCCATCTCGGGACTCGAGTCTGAAGCCAGTGCTGAAGCAGTTTCGTATGCATCAACCCAAGCTGTGTGGCCACCGCTGAGGATGCCATATACCCCAGGAGCCTCTGAAAAAGTTTCAGTGGAACCGCTGTTTTCTGTCTGAACGCCTTCAGACAGTTCAGCACCAACTGTGCACACTCATTCGTGAGGCGTGCCGTCATTGAGACTGAATCCAACTCCAAGCCAAGAAAAGAGATGCTCTGAACCGGGGAGAGCTTGCTCTTTTCCCAGTTGACCCGAAGCCCCAGCTGGCTGATGTGTGTGAGCACCAGATCCCTGTGCGTACACAACACATCCCGAGAGTGAGCTAGGATTAGCCAGTCGTCGAGTTAGTTGAGGATGCAAATGGCCACTTCCCTTAGCAGGGCAAGGGCTGCCTCTGCGACCTTCGTGAAGACGCGAGGGAACAAGGACAGGCCGAAGGGGAGGACCTTGTACTGGTAAGCCCGGCCCTCGAAAGCAAACCACAAGAAGGGTCTGTGTCGAGGTAACACCGAGACGTGGAAGTACGCGTCCTTCAGGTCTACCGCCACAAACCAATCTTGATGCCGGATGTTCGCTAGAATGTGTTTTTGCATCAGCATCTTGAACAGGAGTCCGTGCAAAGCCCAGTTCAATACTCGCAGGTCCAAGGTTGGCCGCAACCCATCGCCTTTCTTCGGTACGATGAAGTAGGGGCTGTAAAACCCCTTCTTCATCTCGGCCAGAGGGACAGGCTCTATCGCACCCTTCCATAGAAGGGTAGCGATTTCCGCGTGCAAAGTCGCGGCGTTCTCGTCCTTCACTGAGGTGAAGCGGACGCCGCTGAACCTGGGCGGACGCCTGGCGAACTGAATCGCATAGCCGAGTTGGACGGTCCGGATCAGCCATTGCGATGGGTTGGAAAGTGCGAGCCACGTGTCCAAGCTCTGGGAGAGGGGGACCAAGGGGACAATCTCGTTGGATGTACCAGCGGGTGGGGCTTCATGGTGGGGCAGAGCCTGAGGCTCCACGTCGAGGGCGTGCTGAGTCGAGGGACATCGAAGCACTTATCTGGCTCCTGTTACCCACCATAGGTTTGGTTGGGGAGGGGGGAGGAAGTATATCGTCGACTCAGTCCATCGGAACCATCCCGGTGAGGGCATGCTTGTACCACAGCTGGGCGCGCAGGGGTGGGGGGGGTGCCGCTGGAGCACCAAACCTGCTGAAATTGAATGGTGGACAGTGGTCGTGATGACGGCCATGCACACTGGATATGTGACCCAGGGAACAAGAAAACCACTCTTTTGTTGAACTTTTGGGTACCAGAGCCTCTTGGGCATGTGGCGAAATTAAATGAAAATTAAACAAAAGATTCTCCTCCCGGCCCTCCACCAAGGGATGGAGTGGTCTGTTCACCAGCTCCAGAGCAGCGGGTCTCCTCGTCCCTGGGTCGCCCGTCTCAGGGGTGCTTCAAAGCCTTTCTCGGGTTCTTGGCACCTGGCCATGGGGGTGGGCTGCGGCGGAGCCGGTGCTGTTGCTGCAGGAGGACGCCCTTGGCGACGAGCAGACTGGGTGCGGGGTCTTGAGCCGTGCCTAATTTTTTGAGATAGTGAATTGGTGGGTTTTTGTTAAATGTGAGCCAAAATCATCACAATTAAAAGAACCAAAGACTTAAACTACTTCAGTCTGTGTGCACTGAATTTATTTAATACACGAGTTTCACAATTTGAGTTGAATTACTGAAATAAATGAACTTTTCCATGACATTCTAATTTATTGAGATGCACTTGTACACTTTTAGTTTTAGTTATTTCTGCCGAAGCGCCCAGGGGCATTCTCTGCACTGCACCAGTGCAGAGGGGGAGAAGCCGCTGAAATGCGCCGTAGAATCCAGCTGAGGAGGTGAATGAGAATCGCGGAGAATTCAGCTCAATGAATAGAACCGCTCGGCTCCGAAGAGAAAATCTGAATGAGTGGATGCATACCAGCTCCTTTTATACCCATATGTCCGGGGGAGTGGCATGCAAATTCCACTCGCCAATTCCCATTGGCCTTTTTTCAAAGATCAGAGGTGTTTGGGGCTCCCAAGAGTGACCCCTAGTGTCACTACATCGACACAACTTCGAGTGAGTGACAGATAGGGAACAAAAGCAACAACTTGTATGTTATATATATATATATATATATATATATATATATATATAAATCCTAAAAGGGGTGTTTCCTGTAATCTCAGAACGTCTTCTTAATATTATTAACTCCTCATTATCCTTAGGGCATGTGCCAAGAAACTTTAAACTGCCAGTTATCAAACTGCTTATCAAAGAAAACACAGCTTGATCCAGAAGAGTTGGCTAACTATTGACTGATCTCAAATCTCCCATTAATGTCGAAAATACTAGAAAAAGTAGTGTCCTCCCAACTATGTTAATTTTTACAGAGAAATGGTATATATGAAGAATTTCAGTCAAGATATAAGGCCCATCATAGTACAGAGACTGCACTTTTCAGAGTTACAAATGAGTTGCTCTTATCATCTGATCACTGCTGCATTTCTCTTCTAGTGATTTTAGATCTTAGTGCTGCCTTCGACACATTCTCTTGGATAGCTTTGAGAATTATGTTGGCATTTGTGGACAGGCATTAGCTTGGTTTAGGTCATATTTAGCCGACAACTACCACTTTGTCTGTGTAAACAAGGGACTGTCGGATCAAATTAAAGTTAAGTATGCCACAGGGATCTGTTTTAGGGCCTTTGCTTTTCTCCTTATATATACTTCCCCAGGGAGACCTTATCAGGAACCATGGAATTAGTTTTCACTGTTACGTATGCTGACGATACCCAACTTTATATTTCTTTGAATCCCAAAACAATTTTCTAAATTAGCAGTGTATAAATTATTTATGACACATTCTCTCTATTTCTAATGCCGGAAAACTAATTCATGTGTTCATTACCTCAAAACTAGATTATTGTATTGCATTACTTGGAGGATGTCCTGCAGGTTCAATAAATAATCTTTAATTGGTTCAAAATGCAACAGCTAGAGTGCTGACTATAACCAAGAAATATGATCATATCAGTCCCATTCTATCATTGTTACATTAGCTACCAGCTAAGTTTCATATTAATTTTAAAATTCTGTTAAGTACATTGAAAGCTTTGAATGGTTTAGCTCCACAGTACTTAAGTGACATTCTATCACGCTATCATCCATCACGTTCAATACGATCGCAAAATTCTGGCCTGTTAACAATACCAAGAATATCAAAATCCACAAAAGGAGGGAGATAATTTTCCTAAACTATGGAATAGTCTTCTTAGCAGTGTTCAGGACTTAGTCACACTCTCTCAGTTTAAGTCTAGACTAAAGACTCATCTATTCAGCCAAGCGAACACCTAATTTATGTCTCAACTCATAGTTATGCTGCTTTAGTTAGGTCTGCCAGAACCAGAAACATTTATCTTATTCTCTCTTATTCTCTTCTAATCCCAAGTTTTCCAGAGCCTGCCAGATCCAGCTCCAGTCTTGCCTGATGTCAGACTCCCACTGTACCATATCGTTGAGTGATGATGACCAACTGTTGCCTGTGCCAGCCAGACTTGACTTCAGTCCACTACGGTGGACTTTACAGAGGATGAATTGATGCAAACTCCAAGACATGGGATTATTCATGTTCCACTATCTGAAGCTTGGACTCAGGATGGACTTCACCAAAATTACCTGCCATAAGCTTCCAGATGGATTTCGATGCCTCTTACTGACTGATGCCTGTATCACCTTGGTCAAAGGATGGACTACACTCTCTTAAAAGCCTTCATCAGCCAAATATCTACGTGCATTTCCCCAGTTAATTCGGGTTGACTTCAAAGACTTTGGAGTTTTTTGTTCCTTGCCAAAGTTGCCTTTAGCTGGCTCACTGGGGGTCTAAATAAATATATTAGGTATTTATGAAGGCACAATCAACAATCAAATTTTTATCAAGTAGCACAATGATGACTAATACATTACTGGCTTTATTTTCTAGCATAATATCTTGTATAGCTGCTTTGAAATTATGTCTGTTGTGAAAAGCGCTTTACAAATAAAAATGACTTGACTTTGGAAATGGGAAAGACTGGGTTAACTCTGCTGTGGGACAGGAGAAGCTTGAGTCAGACTGCAGTTAGGCTAATGATCTTGGTAATTGTGTAGGCTCCGGTAAAGTGTGGAGCAGGTTTGGAGGCAGGAGTCTTTAGTGGATAACCAAACCATCTGTCCGCAAATGTGCAAAGAAGCTAGAGAGTGGTTATGGTCACCCTCTGGCTCTGAGAAAGGCCTCCATGGTCCACTTTTAATGTGTGCCAGCAATTCTGAATAAAGGACTGGGCAGAGGGAACAAAGGCCTCTGGCTTTAGAGGGACAATGGAGGTTGATGAAAGGGAGAGGGAGAAAGGGAGAGAGTCCAGTAGATAACACCAACAATCAAAGAAAATCTGGGATCAGGGGTGGAAAGGGTAAGGACAGAGTTGCAAGAGACCAACAGGAAGCTGGTTGGAAGTCTTGTTCTGAGCGCAGACCGAGTAGTTAGCAGCAAACTGGTGGACATCTTTGGCCATAGTGGGCCAGAGTCCTCTCCCCTGGGTAGCAAAATAGTTTGGAGGCATGACCCTACTGGAGAACCACTGGCCCTACTGGAGAACCACTGGCCAGATCGAATTGGGCATGAAAAGCCAACCTTCCAGGAAATTCCCATTGACAGAAGTGGAACTCAGAGCCTTCTTGACCCTTGCCTTAACGTCCCAGCTGACAACAACCACTACACACTGAGCAGGGATGATGGTATATGGCAGAGAAACTTCGTCTGTCAGAGGAGGTGAAACGCGCTACGTGCAAGCGATACAGGAGGCGAGAACCAACTGAACAGTAAACAAAGTTTAATGATAAAACTCAACATAAAACAAACATAAACAAACACAGACACACATGCAGCACAGCCGCGTGCCTCTCTCTCTCTCTCTCTCTCTCCCGAACTGGTGTCTCCGGCTCCCCCTTATCTCGCTCTCCCGCTGATCAGCTGATTAAGTGCTGGCCATGCTCCATCATGGCCCGGCCATGCCCCCCTCCTTGGCACAGGGTGATAACATAGATCAGATTAGAGTTTGCTAGATCGAGAAAGTTCTTGTCAGTTTTGTGTGCAGTATGCATAAGACGATCAGTAAACAGACTGTATGAGACTATTTCACATGTCCTTGTGTTACTCACAACTGTGAATATTCAAGTTCACACACATGAACACACGCGTGCACACAGCCATCCAAATTATATTACTGTGCTTGGCACAAAGAGTGAGTATAATTTACAATCACTGGGCAGAACATTACATTTACCATTTAATTAAAGTCATTAACTTTGCTCTGCTGATTTTACCATATTTCTAGAATAGTCCACAAACTCCGTAAACAGATACGTCCAAAATATGTCCCAAAGAGAAGAAAAATAAACTCTCTGACTCAAACCTTATTACACAGTTTTAATTTGTGAAGATGAATGTGCACTGTATGGCATTGTTAATGCTGCAGCTCTTTGACCATTTCTGCAGACCTCTCTTGGGTTGATGATGAAAAACTCACTGGCACAGTTATGAAGGAACATTCTACTCTATCTGCACTAAATGCTTCAGTTTTTCTCTTCATTAAAGTTTTCATGGCCAAGAGCAGTGTGAGACATGTTTGGTGCTCATTGCCATCACTGTATTTATTTGCCTGACATTAACCTTTTTTTTTTTTTTTTTTTTTTTTTTAGCAGAATTTAAGTTGTCAGTCAAAGAAGGCTCACTCAGGAGTTTGAAAATTAGTGAGGTCTGGGGTGGTGCCCCCTCCATCCCAACCCTTTTTTAACCCTAAATACAGTTTCAGAGAATGACTTACAAACTTTTCAACAAACAACAATGAAAAGTCTTATTGTTAATAATTGGCTTAATGCAAAATCTACTTCTGTTGTCGTTGCAAAAGAAAGAAAATGAATTCGACTTAAAAAAAAAAAAAAAGATTAATAAGAGATTTACGTTAGCTTTGTGATCTGATGGTTCACCTTATAACCTATTGCAAGTTTTTAACACATTTGGGCCCGATCAATCTTTGTCAAAACAATTAATACACATTTTTGACACAATTGGACAGCTCAAGTGTCACACGTTTAACCCACTCAGGACCCTCTCTCCACCGTTACTTCTGATCCGCTGCCCTGCAAAACAGAGATGCGACTCAACAGCCGAAAACAGCCGCCTAGTGCATGTTTATATAAACCAAAAATAGAAAGAAAAAACACAGACCGTGTTTCACTAGTCATCTTATATAATTCACTTTGACACTGTGGATAAAAACATCTGCAAAATGCAAATGACTTACTTTCTCCAGAAGGGCACAGTGCACCACAGCAGCACAGGAGGGGAAAGGGGCAGTCACCCTATGTGCACATCCCTGATAGTGTGCTACTGATTTTGGGACGTTACTTACAGATAACGATGATCATTGCTTTTGTTTTGCTGAATGTGGTATGCTGCCAGCAATAATCTGCCCGCTGTCTATGTGTGTCTTTTTGATTACTGTCAGTTTAAGTGCAGACGACACAAAGTACTGGGTGGGAGGGGCTGCACCCATGCCCTCATTCACAACTCTCTAACACACAGTGGATAAAAAATATCTAGCCCACTGTATGAATTATACATGCAGACAGAAGTTTTCAACCGCTGATTTTTCATTCAGCTGCATGTATCACTTCAAATTTTATTTTTTAATATGAAAAGTTTTGGTGAATGTGGTTCCCTATCTGTCACTCACTCGATGTTGTGTCGATGTAGTGACACTAGGGGTCACTCTTGGGAGCCCGAAACACCTCTGGTCTTTGATAAAAGGCCAATGAAAATTGGCGAGTGGTATTTGCATGCCACTCCCCCGGACAAGCGGCTATAAAAGGAGCTGGTATGCAACCACTCAATCAGATTTTCTCTTCGGAGCCATATGGTCATGCTCATTGAGCTGAATTCTACTGTTCATTCACCTCTGCTGGATCTGACAGTGCATTTCAGCGGCTTCTCCCTCCTCTGCACTGGTGCACTGCAGAGAACGCCCCTGGGCGCTTCGGCAGAAAACGAGAGTATATTTTCTGAAAGAGCCTTTTTCCTCTAAAAGAGTATATATTTCTCTAAAAGAGCGGCACACACGGAACATCTTTTTTAAGACGCGTCTTTTTAAAGATGCCCCCCCACCCCGGCGAATTTCCCTGAGGAAGGACCTTCTTTCTCAGGGATGGGGCACAATCTGGCACCCGCGACCAGACCTCTGGAATCTCCATGTCTGGCCCCTGGACAGGATGCAGAAGACCTAAGCGGTCTACCACCCGCAGTGGTAGACACAATCACTCAGGCTAGGGCCCCCTCTACGAGGCACCTGTATGCCTTTAAGTGGTGTCTGTTCGCTAAGTGGTGTTCTTCCCGACGCAAAGACCCCCAGAGATGCGCAGTCGGATCAGTGCTTTCCTTCCTGCAGGAGAGGCTGGAAGGGAGGCTGTCCCCTTCCACCTTGAAGGTGTACATTGCCGCCATAACAGCACACCACGATGCAGTTGATGGTAAGTCCTTAGGGAAGCATGACCTGATCATCAGTTTCCTAAGAGGCACCAGGAGGCTGAATCCCTCCAGACCGCGCCTCGTCCCCTCATGGGACCTCTCCGTAGTTCTTCAGGGTCTACAGAGAGCCCCCTTTGAGCCTTTGCAGTCAGCCGAGCTTAAGGCACTCTCCTTGAAGACTGCCCTCCTGACTGCGCTCACTTCCATCAAGAGGGTAGGTGACCTGCAAGCGTTCTCTGTTAGCGAAACGTGCCTGGATTTTGGTCCGGGCTACTCTCACGTGATCTTGAGACCCCGACCGGACTATGTGCTCAAGGTACCCACGACCCCTTTTAGGGACCAGGTGGTGAACCTGCGAGTGCTGCCCCCTGTCGTTGCTGTGTCCGGTGCGTGCTTTACACATCTATTTGGATCGCACGCAGAGCTTTAGGATCTCTGAGCAGCTCTTTATCTGCTTTGGTGCACAGCGGAAAGGAAACGCTGTCTCCAAGCAGAAGATCGCCCACTGGCTCATTGATGCCATAGCTATGGCATATCTGCCATAGTAGGGCTACGAGCCCATTCTACCAGGGGTGTAGCGGCCTCCTGGACCCTGGCCAGGGGTGCCTCTCTAACAGACATTTGCAGAGCAGCGGGCTGGGCAACACCCAACACCTTTGCAAGGTTCTACAACCTCCGGGTGGAACCGGTTTCATCCCAGGTAGTGGCACGCAATACAAGTGGATAAGCCCGGGATAGCCGGCCCGGTGTATTGCTTGCACGTAGCGCGTTTCACCTCCTCTGAGCTGAAGATATGCGCCATTAATTCCCAGTAGTGTTCACAAACTATGTTCCCTGGTTGACTTCCTCCGAGCCCTGTGGCAGTCGAGTTTTCGGAGAGACTCTCTGCTGGCCCAGTACACATGGTAACTAACAGCCCTGTTCTGGGGTAGGTGCTCCGCATGTGGCGGTTCCCTGTATGGTAACCCTATGCGATGTATATCTTCCGCTAATTAGTTTCCCTGTTGGCAAACTGCGTCTTCCTTGGGCAGAGCCCCCTCTGCCACAATCTCCATGTTTGTAGTAACTCCTCCCCTGTTGGGTAGGATCTACCATGAGACTTCTCCACATGGTCGGCAAGACCATGTGATGCATTTTCCACTTAAATATCCCCCCCTCTTTGGGCGAGGTGTGGTCTCCGCAGTGTCCTCCCCTTGGGAGGGACACCCCCCGACTAGGCCTGGCGGCCCAGTCGGATAATCCCCCTTGTTTTTTAGGGAGTGGAAAAAAAGAAGGGGAAAAGAGACCACGACTGGGTTAGCCTGTCTCTATCATTTGGGTAGTTGACTTGTCCCCAAAGGGCCATTCGACACTCATAACTATGTTGGGGGAGGTTACGTGTCAGCCTGGTGCCCTGGCTATGAGGCACACAGTTGTCTGCCTGTCACACACCACCAGTTCATGTAACACAGTTCAGCCAGTTGCTGCATTTTGTATAGGGACCCCTAGTGTCACTACATCGACACAACGTCGAGTGAGTGACAGATAGGGTACGTCCTGGTTACTTGCGTAACCTCCGTTCCCTGATGGAGGGAACGAGACATTGTGTCCCTCCTGCCACAACGCTGAACTACCTGCTGAAATGGTCGGTCCTTGTCTCGGCTCCTCAGCATAAAACCTGAATGAGTGGTTGCATACCAGCTCCTTTTATACCCATATGTCCGGGGGAGTAGCATGCAAATACCACTCGCCAAGTTTCATTGGCCTTTTATCAAAGACCAGAGGTGTCTTGGGCTCCCAAGAGTGACCCCTAGTGTCACTACATCGACACAACGTCTCGTTCCCTCCGGGAATGGAGGTTACGCAAGTAACCAAGACGTTTTGTTGCATCTCATATATAACATTGATAGAGTCTCATTACTGCGCTGTATACACCTCCGACCGAGGGCTTCAATGCTGAATACGCACAGGATTGTGGGTTGAGATGAATATATTGCCTCTACTCATGAATATATGCATTCAATATCAATTGGGTAGAGCAGAGGTTTTGTCCAATATGTAAACACTGAAACCATTAGAACTTTGGTCTACATACTGGTAACCCAGTGAAGAAAGCTTAGTACAACCATGATTTGATGATGATCATAACATTGAATAACATTTTAGCATTTTTTCGCAGGTGATACAGCCATAGAAGTAAGAAAATTAAGTAAATGAGCCCTTTCAGTCTTTGAGTCTACTTCATGTGCACTCACATCCCCAATTAAGAAAACAGAGTTGTGAAAGAGTCTCCCCTTTAAAAACTTCAAAAACACTGCCATGGTTTTTTATTTTATTTTATTTTATTTTATTACTGGGAATGGCCTGTATACTGCTCACTATGTGCAGTATCAGGAGAAGCTACTTTGAAACTGTTGCTTGTACAAACTACTCATATTTTACAATATTCAAGTCCAGTCAAGCTACCCTTTTAAAGGGATAGTTCACCCAAAAAAGAAAATTCTGTCATCATTTTCTCACCTTTGTGACATCCCAGATGTGTATGACTTTCTTTCTTCTGCAGAACACAAATGAAAATCTTTAGAGGAATATCTCAGCTCTGTAGGTCCATATAATGCAAGTTAATGGTGGCCAATTTTTTTACGCTCCAAAAAGTACATATTGTCACGTCACATCATTCTTATGTTTTCCCTTGGACTCCTATTTCGAAAAGACCTTTAGTTTGAAGTTTGGTAGCTTCCTTTTATGTCTGTCTTCCTGTTCCTATCCCTAACTGTATCCCAGGTGTTCCTCATCTCCTTGTTATCCCATGAGTGTATATATACCCTCTTGTTCTTTGCTCCTGTGTAGGTTCTTGTTTGTATGTAGCGCGTTATTCACCATCACTCTGCTGAGTTTGTGTTATCTTCATCGTTGTTTCCTCTTCTGTCATTTAATATTACGCTAGGTGTGTGTAATAAATTGATCAATATTTAAAACTTTTTTTACTGTGTGACGACCAGGGTTGCGCTATAACAGAATACATGTAATGGCGTTTTGTTTTCAGAATACAAAAATTAAGTAACTGTATTCCTTCCTGTTACGTTTTCAAGCACCTGTATTCAGAATACAGTCACTTTATAAAATGTTGGTAGAATACTTCTCTCATAAAGACCACAAAATAAGACATAAAGAAAAAAATTCTTGTCATTCAAGTGATAAACTTGATTGTTTTTCTGATGAGTGGTCTGATCAGCGCAGTGCTGATCAAACACATCTTCTCACATCTTCTCACTCTCTCTTCCTTTAGATCAGCAGCAGCTCATGACTGCAGCGTTGCCAGGGTTTTTTGCCAAATTGTGCTAATCTGAAAACACAATCGTGGGTTAAAAACAAAGAATCACAGGTTGTGTTTTTGGGATACTTTAAAAATGGACCACAGTCACCAAAAGGTCTGATGGTACTGTAGGCACTAAAGAATGGAAATGCAATGTCTTATTCATGTATAATGATTCCCGGATTTAGTGCTGCCTTCAAGTGCACCTAGGAAGCTTGAACCTCCAACTTGGGCATTCGTTACAATGACATGTCATGCATTCATGTGGGAAATAAAATCCAGAAGAAGCCAAACTTAAACTATTACGCAATGAACTATGGTAAAAGCCCCTTTTCTCTTGTACCGATGAATAAACAGTGAATAAACCTGCATCACTTATAAACGACAAATATGATTTATCAATGCATGGTATCTAACATTATCAATCAATTTGCTTAAACTGTGAAGGCTGTCATTAGTCGATTGTCATATGTAACAAATTAATATTATTAAAATAAATGACAGAAGTTGAAATAATAAGCAAAATCATTGCTTTTCATCATCTTTAATGTCAACACGCCCCTTCCAACATCCCGACTCAGAAACTCGTATCATCTAGAATTCAGAGTTTCTCCACACATTAATAAGACTTTGCGGGGTCATTCATGTGCTCAGAACTCGTAATTACCATATTTCCGACTCCACTTTGAAGGACACAGTAATATCTAGCAATCGCACTGGCACATCTTCACAATCAGCGTGCTGTCAGCTGTGCAGCAGTATCAATACAGTCTGCAATTTTATTTCCACAAATGCAACATTTACTTGCATGACACATTCTTTTCCGTGATCATTGCTGTGTAAATACAATTATGCAGCAGCTGCAGATGCGGTGGGGGGATATTTAATATTTCATAATTTCATCGGGGGTTCATGTTATCGACAGTGTCCTGTCAGGTGTATTCTCGATAAGCATTTTTCACCTAAAAAAGTGTCATTCAACCTTCCCTCAGAACAACTTCACTCACAAACTTCACAGCTGCTTCTGCGTCATGCACACACATTGTTGTGAACACGCGAGATGAAGGCTCCTGTTTTCGCCATAAGGACTTCAATGAAGTAAGTCAGGTTTCAGGAGAGTCACGTGATGCCATGCGAGGAGCAGACGTGTGAACGGCGAGCTCTGCGCACTTTGCTCATTTTATTACTATTTGTGTCAAACCAGTGAGATTCGATACACCCTGATTCTTAACTGTTCTAGGAAGACAATATGTCAAAAAATTCAAAATCCTCGGGCTCTGGAGATATTAAAAGACACTTACGTGCTCGAGCTGATTCCCCGGAGTAACGGACCGTGAACTGAAAGAAATCTGCCGTGAATTGATGAATGTGTCGGCAATGCTGACAAAAGTCGTCGCAGATTTGGAGGATCTTGCTGTAATACGTCGATTGATTACTTCCATGGAGATGAAATTCACTGAGTTGGTTACAAGATTGTCAGATGTCGAGAGACAGATCGATTATCTGGAGTCATCGGAGAGGGAATTAGCTGCTAATCCACTAGCGATTGAGTTGGATTTGGAACGCGTTTGGGAAAAACTGATTTGGAGAATCGTAATCGATGAAACAATGCCCGAATTGTTGGAATTCCTGAGCATGTGGAAGGCCGAGATAGGGTGAAATTCCTAGAAGAGCTCTTCCCGAGTCTGTTCAACATAACAGGCCATAAGCTGGAAATCGAGTGAGCTCACAGAGTCCTGGCTCAGAGATCCATGGAGGGAGACAGGCCCCGATCAATTCTGGCCAAATTTCTAAGATCATCCGATAAAGATCTCGTGTTGCGTGAGGCAAGGAGTAAAGGAAAGCTTTCTTGGAAGAACCACAACATTTTCTTGTTCCCACACTTAGACAAGAGAGAAACGTGACTGATTCAAGGAATGCAAGAATCTCTTACATCAACAGAAGATTATTTTTGCACTGATGTTTCCGGCCAAACTGAGAATAGATACTAAGGATGGCCGCAAAGTATTTACATGTCCACAGCAAGCGATGTCCTTCAAAAACATTGGAATAAGCCATTTGGTGTTTCTCATGTGCCCCCCAAGTGAACTTACACTTAACTGTCTGAGGAAGCTGGGCGCCATTTTGTTTCTTTTTGTGTTGGTTCCACCTAGCAGCTGGAGTTTGTTTTGTGTCTTAACACTCCTTCAAGAAACTCTTGCATCAATGGAGGATTGCTTTTGCACTGATGTTTCCGGCCAAATTGAGAATAGATACTAAGGATGGCCGCAAAATATTTACATACCCACAGCAAGCATTGTCTTTCATAAAGACAAAGGGGTGAGTATACCATTTGGTTTTTCTCATGTGGCCCCCGAGTGAACTTGACTCATTGAATATACTCTTGACTGTCTAAGGAAGCTGGGTGCCATTTTGTTTCTTTTAGTGCTGGTTCCACCTTGCAGCTGGAGTTTGTTTTGTGGAATAACACTCCTTCGGGACAGTTATGGATGAATCTGCATGTTCCTAGTGTTTATGCCTCCTATTGGCTGGAGTTTGTTTTGTAGAGTATTTTTTGTAGGACATTGGAAGGATTAAGTTATCTGCTGCACTCATGAACAGCCGGCTCACTGAACATTTGTTTGACTGTCCGAGGAAATTGAACAGATTTTTTGTTGTTGTTGTTGTGCTGGTTCCGCTAGTGGCTGGAGCTTGTTTTGTGGAAGAACACACCTTTGATACAGTTTTGAGAATTAATCTACACGTTCTTTGTGTTTATTTTGCTTATTGGCTGGAGTTTGTTTTATAGATTATTTTCTGTTATGTAATTCTGTCTCACAAAATTTTTATAGAAGCACCGTACTTGAGCAATCCGATGGCAAAGTTGTTGTGGGGGCTTTCATAGGTGTACATGGACTGTTTGAGTTTAGAGGGATGGACACTGGTTGGCGCTGTCGTGCGCGGGGTTAATGCGAATGTTTTTCTTTTTTCTGTTTGTTTGGTTTGGGGTGAGATTCGGGGTTTGATTGATGCCCTAATGTTGAATGTGGTCTTTGTAATTTTTATTTTTGACACAATCTATTATTCCTAACATTTAAAATGTCAAATGTTAATATGAGTGGATTATCTCTCTCCACGTGGAATGTGAATGGGTTGGGGCACCCCATTAAAAGAAGGAAGGTTATTTCTTTTCTTAAACATAAGAAATGTGTTTCTTCAAGAAACGCATCTTTCCCTGCAGGAATTTGAAAAATTTGGGAAGATATGGGGTGGACATGTTTTCTTTAGTGCTGGCTCAAGTAAGAGCAGGGGAGTTATTACACTGATAAATAAACATCTACAATTCAAATGTCTCAAACAGGTTAAAGATAAATTAGGAAAAGTCATTATTGTTTTAGCAGAAATTCAGGGGCAAATGTTGATTTTGGCTAATATTTACGCACATAACGCTGATGATCAGGGCTTTTTTATAGATCTTGAAGGGATGATGCAAGCCGCTGGCACACCTCATGATATAATATTGGGAAGAGTCTTCAATCATTTGATGGACTCAGTCCTTGATCATAGTGAAGCAAGTGTGTAAGCCCCCTATAGCAACATTGACGCTTCACAGGATGTGTAAAAATCTTGGTCTTACAGATATTTGGAGACTTTTGAATCCATCTGGTAGGGACTATACGTTTTTTTCATCAGTCCATAAGATTTATTATAGAATAGATGTGTTTTTATATATATCTAAGTCCATCATTTCATCTGTTCTTGATTGTTCAATTGGAAACATCTTATTCTCAGATCATACCCTGGTGAGTTTAGAGGTGTTGCCACATATGGAGAAAAAGAAATCATATACAGGTGCATCTCAATAAATTAGAATGTCGTGGAAAAGTTCATTTATTTCAGTAATTCAACTCAAATTGTGAAACTCGTGTATTAAATAAATTCAATGCACACAGACTGAAGTAGTTTAAGTCTTTGGTTCTTTTAATTGTGATGATTTTGGCTCACATTTAACAAAAACCCACCAATTCACTATCTCAAAAAATTAGAATATGGTGACATGCCAATCAGCTAATCAACTCAAAACACCTGCAAAGGTTTCCTGAGCCTTCAAAATGGCCTCTCAGTTTGGTTCACTAGGCTACACAATCATGGGGAAGACTGCTGATCTGACAGTTGTCCAGAAGACAATCACTGACACCCTACACAAGGAGGGTAAGCCACAAACATTCATTGCCAAAGAAGCTGGCTGTTCACAGAGTGCTGTATCCAAGCATGCTAACAGAAAGTTGAGTGGAAGGAAAAAGTGTGGAAGAAAAAGATGCACAACCAACCAAGAGAACCGCAGCCTTATGAGGATTATCAAGCAAAATCGATTCAAGAATTTGGGTGAACTTCACAAGGAATGGACTGAGGCTGGGGTCAAGGCATCAAGAGCCACCACACACAGACATGTCAAGGAATTTGGCTACAGTTGTTGTATTCCACTCCTGAACCAAAGACAATGTCAGAGGCATCTTACCTGGGCTAAGGAGAAGAACTGGACTGTTGCCCAGTGGTCCAAAGTCCTCTTTTCAGATGAGAGCAAGTTTTGTATTTCATTTGGAAACCAAGGTCCTAGAGTCTGGAGGAAGGGTGGAGAAGCTCATAGCCCAAGTTGCTTGAAGTCCAGTGTTAAGTTTCCACAGTCTGTGATGATTTGGGGTGCAATGTCATCTGCTGGTGTTGGTCCATTGTGTTTTTTGAAAACCAAAGTCACTGCACCCGTTTACCAAGAAATTTTGGAGCACTTCATGCTTCCTTCTGCTGACCAGCTTTTTAAAGATGCTGATTTCATTTTCCAGCAGGATTTGGCACCTGCCCACACTGCCAAAAGCACCAAAAGTTGGTTAAATGACCATGGTGTTGGTGTGCTTGACTGGCCAGCAAACTCACCAGACCTGAACCCCATAGAGAATCTATGGGGTATTGTCAAGAGGAAAATGAGAAACAAGAGACCAAAAAATGCAGATGAGCTGAAGGCCACTGTCAAAGAAACCTGGGCTTCCATACCACCTCAGCAGTGCCACAAACTGATCACCTCCATGCCACGCCGAATTGAGGCAGTAATTAAAGCAAAAGGAGCCCCTACCAAGTATTGAGTACATATACAGTAAATGAACATACTTTCCAGAAGGCCAGCAATTCACTAAAAATGTTTTTTTATTGGTCTTATGATGTATTCTAATTTTTTGAGATAGTGAATTGGTGGGTTTTTGTTAAATGTGAGCCAAAATCATCACAATTAAAAGAACCAAAGACTTAAACTACTTCAGTCTGTGTGCATTGAATTTATTTAATACACGAGTTTCACAATTTGAGTTGAATTACTGAAATAAATGAACTTTTCCACGACATTCTAATTTATTGAGATGCACCTGTAGTTGGTGCTTTAATGTATCTGTAACAAGTTCTTGGGGAATGGAAGAGACAGTAGGCATCGAAGCAGTGCAGGCAAGGTTTTTTTTTATTTCCTTACGCCTCAGATCCATGGTATTTTAAAACAGTCTTTTCACTCAATCAGGTCACACAAATTTCCTTTTCTTGGAACACACAGTCAGATCATCAGTAAGCGTCAAGTTCATAATCTCTCTCTCTCTCTCCCCTTCTATGGTGAGCTGGTGGCCTTTATGTCCACCATCACTATAACAAGAGACATGTTTTAGAGATAATTACAGCCCAGGTGACGAGCCTTACCTCTCTCCCTCTCCCGCAGACAGACACACGACCACGCCCCCATCCCCACATATCCCCACCGCCTGACTCAGGCCAGGGAAACATCCGGCCTGCTAACCCCCCCCCCCCATTTCTGGAGAGGAAGTCAGCCACAGCCATCTGCGCTCCTGATCTGTGGATCACCTCAAACTTGAATGGCTGAAGTGCCAGGTACCAGCGGGTGATCCACGTATTGGTATCCTTCATGCAGTGGAGGCATTGGTGTGGGCCGTGATCTGAACAGAGTGTGAAGGTCCAGTAGCTCGATTATGAGGTTATGAGCTCAGAGAGCTGCTCAGAGATCCTAAAGCTCTGCGTGCAATCCAAATAGATGCATAAAGCATGCACCGGACACAGCAACGACAGGGCTGGGTCTGCCTCCTCCTGGGGCAGCGCTTGCAGGTTCACCACCTGGTCCCTAAAAGGGGTCGTGGGAACCTTGGGCATATAGCCCGGTCGAGGTCTCAGGATCACGTGAGAGTAGCCCGAACCGAACTCCAGGCACATTTCACTGACAGAGAATGCTTGCAGTTCTCCTACCCTCTTGATGGAAGTGAGCGCAGTCAAGAGGGCAGTCTTCAAGGAGAGTGCCTTAAGCTCAGCTGACTGCAAAGGCTCAAAGGAGGCTCTCTGTAGACCCTGAAGAACTACAGAGAGGTCCCATGAGGGAACGAGGTGCGGTCTGGAGGGATTCAGCCTCCTGGCGCCTCTTAGGAACCTGATGATCAGGTCGTGCTTCCCTAAGGACTTACCGTCGACTGCGTCGTGGTGTGCTGCTATGGCAGCAATGTACACCTTCAAGGTGGAAAGAGACAGCCTCCTTTTCAACCTCTCCTGCAGGAAGGAAAGCACTGATCCGAGTGCGAATCTCTGGGGGTCTTCCCATCAGGAAGAACACCACTTAGTGAACAGACACCACTTAAGGCATTCAGAAGCCTCGTAGAGGGGGCCCTAGCCTGAGTGATCATGTCTACCACCGCAGGTCCCGTCCAGGGGACAGACCTGGAGATTCCAGAGGTCTGGTCGTGGGTGCCAGATGGTGCCCCGTCCCTGAGAAAGAAGGTCCTTCCTCAGGGGAATTCGCCAGGGGTGGGCTGTCGTGAGGAGCGTGAGATCCGAGAACCACGTCTGGATGGGCCAGTAGGGTGCTACCAGGACGACCTGCTCCTCGTCCTCCCTGACCTTGCACAGGGTCTGCGCAAGTAGGCTCACTGGGGGAAACGCATATTTGCGCATGCCAGGGGAACAGCTGTGTGCCAACACGTTTATGCCGAGGGGGGTCTCGGTCAGGCGTACCAGAGCGGGCAGTGGGGAGGATTTTTTGGAGGCGAACAGGTGCACCTGTGCCTGTCCGAATCGACTCCAAATCAGCTGGACCACCTGAGGGAGGAGTCTCCACTCTCCCCTGAGGATAACCTGTCGTGACAGCATGTCTGCTGTAGTGTTGAGGTTGCCCGGGATGTGAGTGGCTCACAGTGACTTGAAGTGCTGCTGACTCCAGAGGAGGAGACGGCGGGTGAGTTGTGACATACAACGAAAGCGCAGACCGCCTTGGCAGTTGACATATGCTGCCGTTGCCGTGTTGTCTGTCTGAACTAACACGTGCTTGCCCTGGATCAACGGCCAAAACCTCCACGGGGCGAGCAGAATTGCCAACAACTTGAGGCAGTTGATGTGCGAATGCAGTCGCGGGCCCGTCCACAAGCCGGCAGCTGCGGACCCATTGCAAACAGTGCCCTAGCCCATTTTGGAGGCGTCCGTCATGACCACGATGTGCCTGGAGACCAGTTCTAGGGGAACACCTGCCCGTAGAAACGAGAGGTCGGTCCAAGGGCTGAAAAGACGCGATGTGTCCCGCGGCGTCATGCCCATCTCGGGACTCGAGTCTGAAGCCAGTGCTGAAGCGGTCTCAAAAGGGCAAATGCGAAAACTGATGCGAATGCCTACCTCCCTTAGCGGGGCAAGGGCTGCCTCTGCGACCTTCGTGAAGACACGAGGAGACAGGGACAGGCCGAAAGGGAGGACCTTGTACTGATACGCCTGACCCTTGAATGCAAACAGCAGGAAGGGTCTGTGTCGAGGAAGGATCGAGACATGGAAGTATGTGTCCTTCAGGTCTACCGCCGCGAACCAATCTTGATGCCGGACGCTCGCAGAATGCGTTTTTGTGTCAGCATCTTGAACGGGACCCTGTGTAAAGTCCAGTTCAGTACTCGCAGGTCCAAGATTGGCCGCAACCCAACACCTTTTTTCGGTACAATGAAGTAGGGGCTGTAAAACCCCTTCTTCATCTCGGCCGGAGGGTCAGGTTCTGTCGCACCCTTCCGTAGGAGGGTAGTGATCTCCGTGCGCAAGGTAGCAGTGTTTTCATCCTTCACTATGAAGTAGATATCGCTGAACCTGGGTGGATGCCTGGCGAACTGAATCACGTAGCCGAGTCCGACGGTCCGGACCAGCCATCACGACGGATTGAAAAGCGCAAGCCATGCGTCCAAGTTCCGCGCAAGGGGGACCAAAGGACAATGTCATCGGATGTACCGGCAGGTGGGGCCTCACAGCGGGGCAGAGCTCGAGGTGCCACACCATGTCGTGGCCGTGCTGAGTCTAGGGATGTCAAAGCACTTACCTGGCTCCTTGTGACCACCCCCGGAAGAGGCCTGTCCTGGTGACCCGTGAAGACTGTCATATCGGGGGCAGATCTGTGCCACAACTGGGAGCTCAGGGGCGGGAGACCGCCGCTGGAGCGCCAAACCTGCCAAATAGAGTGGTGGATGGTGGTCGTGATGACGGCCGTGCACACTGGATAAGTGACCCAGGGAACAAAGAAACTGCTCTTTCTGAACTCTTGAGTACTGCAGCCACTTGGGCATGCAGCGCAATTAAATGCAAAGGTAACAAAAATATTCTCCTCCTGGCCTTTGACCGGGGGATGGAGAGGTCTGCTTACCTGCTCCAGAGCAGTGGGTTTCGTTGTCCCTGGGTCGCCTGTCTCAAGGGCGCTTTGAAGCCTTTCACGGGTTCTGGGCGGCCGCGAGACGGGTGGCATCTACTTCCTGCGGTGGGCTCCATGCCGGGGCCAGGCCAAAGGGGCGGGCTGCGGCAGAGCTGGTGCAGTCACTGCAGGGGGACGCGGTGAGCAGATGGGGTGCGGGATCTTGAGCTGCGCCAGGGCAGGACATGGATATAGCCTCCGTCTACTGCTGCACCGTCGAGAACTGCTGGGCAAAGTCCTTGACGGTGTCGCTGAATAGGCCAGCCTGGGAGATGGGGGCAGCAAGGAACCTGTCGGCCTCACCAATCTCGACCAGGTTGAGCCAAAGGTGGCGCTCCTGGACCACTAATGTGGACATCGTCCGCCCGAGACACCGCGCCGTGACCTCAGTCAGTCACCGAGCACAGTTCCTGCATCAGTCCCAGGGCAGAACTACCCTCATGCAGTTCCTTTAGCACCTTGGCGGACTTGCAGGAGAGCCATGGCATGCAGGATGGAGGCGGCTTGTCCAACGGCACCATAGGCCTTGGCCGTCAGAGACAACGTAAACCTACAGGCCTTGGATAGGGGCTTCAGGCACCCGCGCCAGGTGGCGTGTGCTCTGCGGGCATAGGTGCACCGCAAGCACCTTTATTACATTTTTATTCATTGTCATTTTCACATTAATGTGGGGAAATTAGCGTGACAGTTGTAAAAGCAACACAGGAACAGTACATGCTGAGGGAAATCTCTTTAAATAATGCAAATGTTGACCTCTGAGACATTGGTATATGATATGATATCCGCAGCATTATGGAGTGAATTAAAATTGAGATCGCGATGTAGACTTGCATGCCATATCCGTGTTTAACAGCATACATTAACTGCTTCAGTCAGCACTGCACAAGCTAGTGGGTCATCTAGCGGCTGTGTGCGGGAAAACACTGAGATGGCAGAATCAATATGAGAAGATCCAATGTTTATCATGTTTCAATCTAAATCATGAAGCTGATCAAAATGATCCCGTCCCAAATGTTGGCTATATATTTATAACTTCTGCGCTCTGTTTGGGTGGTTTTGTGCTGATCAACAATAGCTGTGTTTGTCAAGAATTATTGGTAACACTTTACAATAAGGTTTTATTTGTTAATACATTAAAGTATCATTAACTAAAAATGTATAATATTTTACAGCATTTATTTATCTTTGTTAACATTGGTTATATGCAATTTTTCATTGTTAGTTCCTAGTGCATTCACTAATGTTCCCTATCTGTCACTCACTCAATGTTGTGTTGATGTAGTGACACTAGGGGTCACCCTTGGGAGCCCCAAACACCTCTGATCTTTAAGAAAAGGCCAATGGGAATTGGCGAGTGGAATTTGCATGCCACTCCCCCGGACATACGGGTATGAGAGGAGCTGGCTCGCAAGCACTGAGTGGTTGTGTTCAGCGAGCTGAATCCTCTGCCGTTCCATTCACCTCTAAAAAAAAAAAAACTGTTGGATTTACGGTGCATTACAGTGGCTTCTCTCCCACATGCACCGGTGGAGTGCAGAGAATGCCCCTGGGCATTTCGACAGTCTAAAAGTGTATATATTCTTGCGATTAAAGAGCATATTTTCCCTACTAAAAGAGTGGCAATGAAGGAGAGCGTCTCTTTAAAGATGGCTTTCCGTCTGTGTTTATTTCCTGGTTGCAGTTGTTACCTCTCCGCTTCCGATGGCCACGATCGCTGTCTTACGTGCTTGGGCGCTGCCCACACGGTGACACATCCAGTGCCCCTCAACAACATACTAAGGAGACTAGGATGCAGAAAAAGTATTTTTCATTATTTTCAATAGATCTCCCTGCGTGCCATAGGAATCAATGAGACAGCCTGTCCTGTAGGCCCTTGTGCAGCAGTACATTCATCAAAGGCTTTAATACTTAGCAAGCACCCAGGGCCTCCAAATTCTAGGACTTGATTTGGGGACCCCTGACGGTCGAGGATCTAAATGTTCAAGGTCCTAAGACCTTTTGTCCCCTCTTTTCCTGATGTCCCACTTGCCATGTAAACCAATGTAATTTTCATACTGGGTTTTTGGACACCTCCCCTAAAGGGTCAAATTTTGTATCAAACAAGGTCAAAGGGTCACAGATCTCTTAACACTGTCTGAGGACACCCCCACGAGACACATCGATTTCGGGACATTTGGAGCTTTCTGAGCACTGTCCACCAAACCAGTATAAAAATGAATGGAATACACTGCACATGGGATGTGCCCCCATATCGCACCCAGAGGTCCCAGAGACCCCAAATTTGACAGCGTCGCACCACGTGGGGCCCTCAATAAGATACTAGGAGTGCAAATTATTCTGGTGTCTTTTTGGTCGATGGTCAAAAAATACATTTAAAGGGCACTCGGCAGGCACAGCGGTCACTCACCTTGTGCTCCGAGGCAAATTCAAGTTAAAAAGAGCAAAAATATTCCAAATGCCACGAAGGTCCATAAAAGCACTCAGGATGACCTTATGGGATGCCCGGGATGCTGTCCGGTACCAATTGTGGTGATGTATGGCATCTGGGGCCAAAGGCATGTAAAAGCACTGGGTAAGGGGCCAAATACTGGGTCTGTGGACAAGAGGAAGACCACAGAGGAAGACTACTAGATAAGTGGGCATAATACTGTGTCTGTGGATGTGAGGAAGACTATGGAGGATGAATACTGGGTAAGTGGGCACTATATAGGATTCGTGGACATGAGGGAGAGTTTGGGGAGACTATAGATTAAGGGGACAAAATACTAGCCCTGTAGATGCTCAATATGGAAAATATATCCCCATGGACAATACATGGCACCGGAGTGCCCGGGGTAGAGCGCAAAGCCCCCTACAGGTGTCCATACAGAGAGTTTGGGCCCTGACTCGATCTTACCTCTGGTAAGGGGCTGTCTGAAAAGTCCACACATTGTGCTAAAACATGCTAATACTGTCGAGAGTGTGGTAAGGGACCGTCTGAAATGTCCACAAATGGTGGTAAAACTATGTAGTTTTTTTTATATATATAAATGTTCAATAAGATCAAACAATGTATGAATACAATCATTAAGACAAGTACAGGTGAAGGAAAAAAATAAAAATTATATATATATAAAAAAATGTATAAACCATCCAAAATGTATACATAAATAAGATAAAGACAAATAATAAAAAAAATTTAAATAAATATATTTTTAACATATAAATTATGTATTTTTGTTTTTATAAGTCATGGGTCAGGAAAGTTCTCATTTTAGCATATAAGAAAGGATATACCATTTTTATTAATAACGCATATTAACAGTGGAGGATGTGGTTAGGGCTGTAACCCCCCCCCAATATTAAAACTTAAAAAGTGGCAACCTTTTCACACAAACAAGCTTGTAAATGTGGTTGATTATGTAATAAAAATGTTAAAATTAGTCATGCACTATAGTAAAAGTGTTTAGATGACATAAGTGATTGTGTGAGGAACAGTGTTAAAACTAAGTTTTTATGAACTGATAATCTGCTGTTTTACTCGTGATTTGTGTGAAAGTGAATAAAAGTCATTGTTGTTGTAGAGCCTCTAGTGTTCATTTCACCAGGAAACATCAAGGTTACTTGTGTAACCTCCGTTCCCCAATGGGGGAACGAGACATTGTGTCGATGTAGTGACACTAGGGGTCACTCTTGGGAGCCCGAGACACCTCTGGTCTTTGATAAAAGGCCAATGAAAATTGGCGAGTGGTATTTGCATGCCACTCCCCCGGACATACGGGTATAAAAGGAGCTGGTATGCAACCACTCATTCAGGTTTTATGCTGAGGAGCCGATATAAGGTCCGGCCATTTCAGCGGGTAGTTCAGCGTTGTGGCAGGAGGGACACAACATCTTGTTCCCTAAATCAGGGAACGGAGGTTACACAAGTAACCATGACGTTCCCTATCTGTCACACACTTGACGTTGTGTCGATGTAGTGACACTAGGGGTCCCTGTACGAAACGCCACAATTGGCTGAACTGTGTTACGTGAACTGGCGGTGTGTGGTCGGCAGACTACTGTGTGCCTCATAGCCAGCACACCAGGTCGACATGTAACCTCCCCCAACATAGTTATGAGTGTCAAATGGCCCTTTTTGGGGACAAGTCGACTACCCAAAAGATAGAGACAGTCTTAACCCAGTTGTGGCCTCTTTTCCCCTTCTTTTTTCCACTCCTTAAAAAAGAAGGGGGATTATCCGACTGGGCCGACTAGTTGGGGGGTGTCCCTCCCAAGGGGAAGACACCACGGAGACCACACCTCGCCCAAAGAGAGGGGGGGATATTTAAGTGGAAGAATACATCACATGGTCTTTCCACCATGTGGAGAGTCTTCAAGGTAGACCCTGCCCAATGGGGGAGGAGTTACTACAAACATGGAGACTGGGGCAGAGGGGCTCTGCCCAAAGAAGACGCAGTTTGCCAACAGGGAAACGAACTAGCGGAAGATATATATTGCATGGGGTTAGCCTTACAGGGAACCGCCACATGCGGAGCACCTACCCCAGAACAGGACTCTTAATTACACGAGCGAGTCTCTCTGAAAACTTGACTGCCACAGGGCTCAGAGGAAGTCAACCAGGGAACAAAGTTTGTGAACACTACTGGGAATTAATTACGCACGTCTTCAGCTTCAAGGGAGGTGGAAGGCTCTATGTGCAAGCGATACACCCGGCCAGCTATCCTGGGCTTATCCGCTTGCGTTGCATGCCTCTACCTGGGATGAAACCGGTTCTACCCGGAGGTTGTAGAACCTTGCAAAGGTGTTGGGTGTTGCCCAGCCCGCTGCTCTGCAAATGTCTGTTAGAGAGGCACCTCTGGCCAGGGCCCAGGAAGCCGCTACACCTCTGATAGAATGGGCTCATAGCCCTACCGGGGGCGGCATGTTCTGGGCGAGATATGCCATAGTTATGGCGTCAATGAGCCAGTAGGAGATCCTCTGCTTGGAGACGGCGCTTCCTTTCTGCTGTGCACCAAAGCAGACAAAGAGCTGCTCAGAGATTCTAAAGCTCTGAGTGCGATCCAAATAGATGCGTAAAGCGCGCACCGGACACAGCAATGACAGGGCTGGGTCTGCCTCCTCCTGGGGCAGCGCTTGCAGGTTCACCACATGGTCCCTAAAAGGAGTGGTGGGAACCTTGAACACATAGCCCGGTCATGGGTTTCAGGATCACGTGAGAGTAACCCGGACCGAACTCCAGGCATGTTTCGCTGACAGAGAACGCTTGCTGTTGACATATGCTACCGTTGCCGTGCTGTCTGTCCGAACTAACACATGCTTGCCCTGGATCTACGGCCGGAACCTCCGCAGGGCGAGCAGAATTGTCAACAACTCGAGGCAGTTGATGTGCCAATGCAGTTGCGTGCCCGTCCAGAGGCCGGCGGCTGCATGCCCATTGCAAACAGCGCCCCAGCCCGTTTTGGAGGCATCTGTCGTGACCACGATGCACCTGGAGACCAGTTCTTGAGGAACACCAGCTCGTAGAAATGAGAGGTCGGTCCAAGGGCTGAAAAGACGTGACAGACTGACATGATGGCCCCACGATGTGTCCCGTGGTGCCATGCCCATCTCAGGACTCGAGTCTGGAGCCAGTGCTGAAGCGGCCTCATATGCATCAACCCGAGAGGGGTGGCCACCGCCGAGGATGCCATTTGCCCCAGGAGCCTCTGAAAAAGTTTGCCAGCACCGACTTGCATTGAGACGAGCCGGCGAACTCATCCGGAAGCCCGATTGGGGCAGACGAGCGTGCTGGGTAATGGGAGGTCCGCGGGGGGATACCCGGCGGAGACGATCCCATTAGGGTCCCCAAATCACCCCCAGAGCTAGCCGCGCTGGCCTCATACCCGTAGGTAGAAGGACCGAGGCGGGGAGCCACTGGGGTGGCTTTCTTTCTTACAAAAGCAAGCCGCGACAGCAACGTTGCCATGGTCATGTTCTCGCAGTGAGAACATGAACCATTCACAAACACTGCCTCCATGTGGGTCACGCCCAGACACGAAAGACAGTGATCATGACCATCCGAAGTTGAGAGATAACGACTGCAACCAGGAATAACACAGAATCGGAAAGGCATCTTTAAAAAGACGTGTCTTTAAAAAGACGTTCCGTGAGTGTGCTCTTTTAGAGAAATATATACTCTTTTAGAGGGGAAAAGCTCTTTCAGAAAATATACTCTCTAGTTTTTTCTGCCGACGCACCCAGGGGCGTTCTCTGCAGTGCACCAGTGCAGAGGAGGGAGAAGCCGCTGAAATGCGCCATCAGATCCAGCAGAGGTGAATGAACAGTAGTATTCAGCTCAATGAGCATGACCATTCGGCTCCGAAGAGAAAATCTGAATGAGTGGTTGCATACCAGCTCCTTTTATACCCGTATGTCCGGGGAAGTGGCATGCAAATACCACTCGCCAGTTTTCACTGGCCTTTTATCAAAGACCAGAGGTGTCTCGGGCTCCCAAGAGTGACCCCTAGTGTCACTACATCGACACAACGTCAAGTGAGTGACAGATAGGGAACTGACACCATACATTCAATACACCATGTAAAAATTATTCCGCAAAAAATTTAGGTATGGTAACAATTATGAACCATTTATGCCCCAAATTCTTATTACTATAATACAAAAAAGTCTCATCCTCATATTGCGGAAAAAAACTAATAATTAAGTATTTATACATTATGGTAATTTGTTTTTGTTGTACACCTACCACTTCTTAATTGTATGTAGGCTATTTATGTGTCTGTGAGGAGGAGGGAAGGGCCAGGCCATGACTATGTACGCCCGGCCCCCAATCGGGCTAATCAGCTGAGGAGCGGGATAAGTGCAGTGGGATGCGGCAGTTCTAGAGCTGCCGTGTGTGCGTTTGTGTTGTGTCTTTTTGTTTCATTAAATATTATTTTGACCATTCAGCCAGTTCCCGCCTCCTTTCCCATTTTAACCTTGTTACATTGGTGCCGAAGCCCAGGAAGGAGGAGGGATGCACTGTCGTGGAGTCCTCGCCACTGCCATCCACCCAAAGGAGCAAGGCGGCGGATGCTGGCCGCCTGGATGCGGAGGAATGGCCACCGTCCACGAGGGGAGGAGTGGTGGAGCCGCTGCCAGGGGTGGAGGGGCTCCCTACTGGCCGCCAAAATGCGGAGGGGTGTTCCATCCACCAGGGGTCGGAGGACTTGCTCCAGTCTGCCCGGGGAGGAGTGGCTGTCATCTGCCAGAGGCTGGAGGAGAGATCGAGGAGCGACAGCGTGTCTGGGAACCGGCAGGCAAGTGTTTTTTTTTCTTTTTTTTCTCTCTCCTCTCTCTCTCTCGCTCTCTTTCTCTGTCGCTCCGCCTTGCCCTTTCCCTTTCCTTTTTTGTTTTGTTTTTGTTTTTCCCTCCCCTTGTCCCCCTCCCCAGCTCTAGAGAGGTGGGGAAAAGCCTGCTGGCAGGCGGGGCCGGTGGGGGGGGGTGGTGGTGGTGTACATCATGCTGGGGGTTCCCCGGCCTGAGGCAAAGGAGGGAGGAGTGTGACGAGGAGAAGGAGTGTCTCCTCAGCTAATCAGCCGAGGAGAGGGATAAGTGCAGCAGGCTTGCAGCAGTTCTCGAGAGAGAGAGAGAGCCACACGCAGCTGCCATGTGTGCGTTTGTGTTGTGTGTTTTTTTGTTTCATTAAATATTATTTTGACCGTTCAGCCGGTTCCCGCCTGCTTCTTTCCCATTTTAACCTTGTTACAGTGTCACAGTTTAATAATAAAATAAATCATTGTATAACAGTATTTGTTTACTAAATAGGGCATCCCTTCATTCCTCACTGTAACTCCACATGCTGCTCAGTAACGTTTCATTGCAACATTTTATCCACAATAAAGAAAAAAAGATATTTGTCTTGATTTAAGAGAAATGTAACAAAATAACAGTCTTGTTCATAAAAAGAAAACAAAAATTGCCAAAGGGGTAAGACTTTTCTTTTTTAGTATAAACTCCTAAATTTCGGAAAACAAGACAAATTATCTTAATGTCATTCTGCTTCAAGAATTATTTATTTATTATTATTTTTTTAAGGATGTTTGGATAGTTTTACTGACAAATAAGACAAAAAACCAAGTCTTGTAGCGCAGATGTTTTTCTGTTGTCTACATCAGCTAACAGGGAATTGAATATATTGTACTACATATCTCCTTCAGAAGGGTTTCTAGATATTTACATGCATATGTGTTCATTAGGGATCAGAAGGGTGACAGAAATCATTACAACAGTACTGTGATATCAGCCAAACCAAACAACCCACATAATCTACCACTAACTATCTCACTGTATAAGCAGCAGAAGTTCAACCAAAGTTCTGCCACCAAAATGACTTGAATTGTTTGATCATTTCTTGATACTGCAGCTCCAGGTCTGCTGGATATTGACCTTTAGTACTCTGTTCCTGTGAGAAGAACTCTCTTGTATTCTCCTGCTGTTAGTCTTATCACAGAGAGATGTGCGTGTCTCCAGACAGGTCACTGCTGACACTGAATATGAATCAATTACAGCCAGTTATACAGTGAATAGAGAAGGCAGTGTTTCATTAATTGCAATCCCAAGATTTGAACAGCCATGGAAATAATTTGGCTCCCTCTAGCCTTGAACTGAGCCAAGAGAGGTCACTGAGCGCTTGTTTGACATAATATATCTGTGACAGCTCTCACAGGACGAGATTGTTTTACAGGAAAGTGTGTCATGGGCCAATTTATTGCATTATTAATGAGTCTGCAATACAACAATTGGCTTTCTCCACCATAAATCCAACACCATACTGCCATCTCCAAATACAGTATAGCTATTTTCAAGAGCGTGCCAAAGAATTAATAACACTCAAAGTAATGTTGGCCATAATGACCTTTTTAATTTGGCAGGAAATCATTTTTAGCAAACTACTTCTGGAAAGCACATCAGAAATAAAATTGATTGCTCTCCCCTGACGATTCTCCACAAGACCACCAGAGATCACATTCACCCCAATACTGATCTCTGGTTACCATGACTACCAGCATACCTGTCTCTTATTGGTTAATCAGTGTCTATTCACAGTGGAGATCAAAAAGTCTTAAAATCTGCAATTTCTATTTAACCTTGGGAATAAACTGTATTTAAATAAGTCATTACTCGATCAAGCAAGTTTGTACAAAACAAAAGATTAGATTTCCTTGTTTCCATTGAAGCTCAAGTACATGCTGTCATTAAAGGAAAAGATCCATGATACAGAGTAATAAGACATTCTGACTTTTCACTCAAATTGTTATGCTAACAATATAATTTGTAATTAAAAATCATTTGTTTCATATGACTTTATAAAGCCTGCTGACTCTCAGTTTATCACATTTCAACCCAAAGCAGGATTTGAAGAGAGAACAAAGCAGTCCTGGAGTTAATATCTCAATGAGTTGTCTTCCTGATCATTTCCCACACAAAGAAGCATGTTAACGTGTTTATCCAGCAGGTTGTTGGACTGATAGCACAGCTCACTTAGAGCAGACTAGGGGTGTAATGGTTTGAATTTCTCATGGTTCAGTTTGTATCACGGTTTTAGGATCACGGTTTTGGTACGGTTCGGTATTTGTTATGGTCAGAAAAAAAAAATATTACTGCCAAATCCAATGAATAATCTATTTGGTAAAAACTTCAGCAGGTTTGCCCTTAAATAACAATCATTGTTTTACAACAGTAACCATAGTTTAACCATGGTATTTGTAGTAAAATCATAGTAACCACAATATAATCATGGTTACTGTCATGGTTACAATATATGGTAAAATTATGGTTACTATATAGAAACTACAGTATTACTGTTATAAAACCATGGTTAATTGTATCAAAACCATGATTTCTGTTCAGAAAACCATGGTGACAGCAGTCATGGTTACTACAATATTACTATAGTAAAACCATTGTTAATTTTCATCAGGGTCCTTAACTAAAACATTTTCTCTAATTACTAAATCAACATTTTAACTTAATACCTGCACTAATACGCTGCATCAACAAAGTGCACTTCAAATTCATCTCAACATATATTCAATATTTGGAAGCTGTACATCACTATAAAAGGAATAACCTTGCTATTAAAATGCATATGAGAAGGGATGTTGTGATAATGCTGCTCGAGTATTTTAATCATATGTTGAAATCCCACATGAACATCTCAAGAGCTTTAGTTATTGTTTCATGTCTGTTTGAATTAGCACAGAGTATCTGCTTAAAAATGGAATGGATTTTGTTGAATTTGTTTTTTTACCGAGAATGTTACACTCCTACAGCAGACCACTCTCAGTTCTACCAGAAAGACTCACAATAATTGACAATTAATCAAGAATATAGATACAGAATAATTCCCTTGGCATAAGCCAAGGGAATTATTGGCTCCGGCAGGATCTGATGGATCGAGCCCTGCCGGAAAAGGATGAATGTGGGAGAGAGGAATTTATCCCCACAAAAAGACGGGACCTAAACTGGTTGCGAAATCAAATGCCAAGCGATGATAACAACTGCAAGTTTATGAAGCAGAGGCTAGATTATGATTGGATGAGATATTTGCATAGAGCTGGGCATAGAGCTGCTACTAGTCTTCCTGACAGAACTACTGCTAATGATGCCATCTCTAAATGAGTTTAATCAAAAATTATTTAGCAGAGATGGCCCACTTCTATTAAAATAAATGAGAGAAATTGGACGGCAGCCAACGATCAACGGATGTAGAAAGGAAGTCCCGCCTTAAAGGGTAAAGAGTCAATCACCTTTTAGATACAGACATCGCCTGTCAGTCAACTCAACGTGCATGTGCATTAGCTATAAAAGCCGAGAAAATTTCGTTTTTTAGAGTAATCTGAGGTAAAGAAGCACAATTTATGATACCAGGGTTGCTGATTTGAAATATGTCCTTTAATCGTAATTTTGACCAACCGTTTAGGAGATTTTGGTCTTTTCCCATTCAAGTTTATAGGAGCTGCACTGGCATGACTGGCATCTTCTGAGAGTGTTCTAAATATGGTTGACAGTGGACTGACTTGCTAGAAAGACTTTGGTTTAATCTACTGTATATACTGCTGACAGAATACACAACCTTTGCCATTTCACAAACACACTCAACACACTCAGCTAGTTTTGGATGATAGTGTAATTCAAAAACTAAATGAGCATTTATACAGGTGCTGAATGAACACCTGATCATGTTTCAGGGTAATATTGGACAGGAAACAATGTGAAAACAGAGGAAGAAGAGATATTTAACTGTTAACTATGAATTTCACTCAGTCACACAAAAACACTGTTTAAGGGTCAATTGACATGATGACTTGCTAAGACTCTTTTGGCTATTCTGCTGTACTTTTGGCTTTGGCGTGTTTATGTAATGGAAAGCAAGATTGATTCTTCTTCTTTTGCTCTTCATTTGTCTGTTGTGTAATGATGTGTGCGGCCTAATCAAATGAGCCCTCGTTCCTTTTCTTCAGTTTGTGTTGAATCAGTGTTGAAAGCCAATCCTGCCAAACATCACTGGAAATAACTGATTCTGTGAAGTTTCTCTGCAGGTCTCCAAACAAAATAATACCACACAGACTGGTGATGAACTCCAGTATGAAGTATACGAAATGAACTTTTATTTAATAATGACCGCATTTGGGGGAGTCGCGTGGTGCCATGCGGGGGTCGGACGTGTGAACGGTGAGCTCTGCGCACTTTGCTAATTTTTAATTCTTTTAATGTCATAAACCGGTGAGATTTGATACACCCTGCTACATAACTGTACTATGAAGTCAACATGTCAAAGAATTCAAAATCCTCAGGCTCTGGAGATATTAAAAGACACTTACATGCTCAAGCTGATACCCCAGACAGGGCCGCAGACCAGGGACTCAATTTGGATGGTGCGGCGGGAGAAATTCAACATCAGCTGTCCAACATGTCTGTAATGCTGGCAAAGGTCATAGCAGACTTGGAGGATCTTGCTGTAATATGTCAATCAATTACTGTGATGGAGATGAAATTCACTGAGTTGGTTACAAGAATCGGGGATGTCGAGAAACGGATTGATTGTCTGGAGTCATCGGAGAGGGAATTAGCTGCTAACCCACTAGCAACCAAAGCAGATTTGGAATGCATTTGGGAAAAGTTGGAAGACCTTGAGAATCGTAATCGGTGAAATAACGTCCGAATTGTTGGAATTCCTGAGCATGAAGAAGGCAGAGATATGGTGAAATTTTTTATTTTTTTTGGACTCAAGATGGCACCGAGTATGGCTGCTGCATTGCGAGCTCTGACACAACATGGTAGTGTTTTGATAGTTTTGTTCACAATTCTTATGTTTTTTGTCTTGGATGTTGTCTGCCTTATTGTCTACGACAGACAAACACTTTTGGACATTGGTTTAGCAATTTCACACCATAAACCGGACTTCAAATTCCTCAATGCCGACCCGCTGTTTACAAACACGCAAGCGGAGCCCTTTGTCTGGGAAATCTGGACGCAGAAACGCAGGAGGAAAAGGGGAAACAGAGCCGGCGTTCTCATCAGAGAAAGACGCCGTGCAAATTGACCCCCGCTACCCAGTATTCTACTGGCAAATGTTCAGTCTCTGGATAACAAGCTCTGCGAGCTGAAAGCGTGGATCTCTTTCCAACGAGAGATGAAGGAGTGCTGCATTATCTGCCTAACAGAAACTTGGATGTCTGCGGAGATTCCAGACTCAGCCATTGAACCCACAGGGTTCTCCGTGCACCAACCAGACAGAGTGAAAGACCTCTCAGGTAAAAGCAGAGGTGGTGGTGTATGTTTTATGATCAACAAATCCTGGTGTGATCAGAGGAACGTACATTCTATCAAGTCTTTCTGCTCTCCTGATCTGGAATTTCTCATGCTTCTGTGTCGACCATTCTGGCTACCGAGGGAATTCACAGCGGTCATTATCACAGCTGTGTACATCCCCCCACAAGCCGACACAGACCAGGCAATCAAGGAACTGTATGGGAGTATAAGTGAGCAGGAAACCATGCACCCTGAGGCCGCGTTCATTGTGACCGGGGACTTTAATAAAGCCAGTTTCAAATCAGTCGCACCAAAATACCACCAGCACAGTAGTTTCAACACACGAGGGGACCGGGTTTTGGACCATTGCTACTCTCCCTTCCGGGATGGCTACAAATCCCTCCCCCGCCCACCATTTGGCAAATTGGACCACTCTTCCATTCTGCTTCTGCCCGCTTACAGGCAGAAACTGAAACAGGAAGCACCCACCCTCAGAACGATCCAGTGTTGGTCAGACCAATCAGATTCTACGCTACAGGACTGTTTTGATCACATGGACTGGGAGATGTTCCAGTCCGCCTCTGATGACGACATCGAGCTTTACGCTGATAGTGTAATGTGTTTCATCAAAAAGTGCGTGGAGGACGTAGTTCCGACCAGAACAACAACACGGATCTATCCGAACCAGAAGCCATGGATAAATAGCGATGTTCGCGTGGCACTTAATGTGCGGACCTCTGCTTTCAATTCCGGGAATGCAGAGGAGCATAAACAAGCCAGAACAGCAAAACGCCAGTACAGGAACAAGATTGAAGGACAGTTTAACACCACCAACTCTAGAAGAATGTGGCAGGGAATTAACATCATCACGGACTTTAAAGGGAATAAAAACTCCGCCATGAACACTGCTGCCTCTCTCCCGGATGAGCTCATTTTGAGGGAAATAACACCACCCTCGCAGAAAGAGCTCTTGCGGCCGAAGCTACAGAGGTTAGGTCACTCTCCGTCTCTGTAGCGGATGTAACCCGATCCTTCCGATGGGTGAATATCCGCAAAGCCACGGGCCCAGATGGCTTTCCGGGCCGCGTCATCAGAGCGAGCGTGAACCAGCTGGCTGGTGTTTTTACAGACATTTTCAACCTTTCCCTCTCTTTGTCTGTAGTCCCCACATGCTTTAAAACATCCACCATCGTGCCTGTTCCAAAGCAATCAAAAATAACTTGCTTAAATGACTGGCATCCTGTTGCACACATGACTGTGTGGCAACACATAGCTCCAATGCAATCATTAAGTTTGCTGATGACATGACGGTGGTAGGTCTGATCACTGACAATGATGAAACAGCCTACAGAGAGGAGGTGCAAACTCTGACACACTGGTGTCAGGAGCACAACCTCTCCCTCAACATCAGTAAGACAAAGGAGCTTGTGGTGGACTTCAGAAGAAAAGACAGAGAACACAGTTCCATCACCATCAATGGAGCACCAGTGGAGAGAGTCAGCAGCTTCAAGTTCCTGGGTGTCCAAATCACTGAGGAACTCACATGGTCCATCCACACTGAAGTTGTTGTGAAGAAGGCTCATCAGCGCCTCTTCTTCCTGAGACGGCTGAGGAAGTTTGGAATGAACTGCCACATCCTCACACGGTTCTACACCTGCACTGTAGAGAGCATCCTGACTGGCTGCATCTCCGCCTAGTAGGGCAATAGCACAGCCCACAACCGCAAAGCACTGCAAAGGGTGGTGCGAACTGCCAGACACATCATCGGAGGTGAGCTTCCCTCCCTCCAGAAAATATATAAAAGGCAGTGTGTAAAAAAAGCACGGAGGATCATCAGAGACTCCAGCCACCCGAGCCATGGGCTGTTCTCACTGCTACCATCAGGCAGACGGTATCGCAGCATCAGGACCCGCACCAGCCGACTCCATGATAGCTTCTTCCCCCAAGCAATCAGACTTTTGAACTCTTGATCTCCCACGATCAAAATACATCAGCACTGCACTTTATTACTCTTACTCTTATATCTCACACTGGACTGTCATAAATTATATTATTATTATATTATATTCTCTCTTAACAACTTACTATCAACTGACAGCCTGAATGTCAATACAGTACAATACAACCTACTGTACATTCTATATATACTACTATATATACTTTTTTTTATTGAATAATGTGTATCTATATTGTGTGTATTGTATACTGTACAGTGTATGTTATTATTTGTATATTGTTGTGTGTAATTATGTGTATATTAGACTTTAAATTGTGCTGTGTTAATTTGATGTTATTGTAAATCGGTATATGTCTCATCACTGTCACGACTGCTATATTGATCGGAACTGCACCCAAGAATTTCACACACCATTGCACTCGTGTATATGGCTGTGTGACAATAAAAGTGATTTGATTTAATATCCAAATTCCTAGACAAGCTCTTCCCGAGTCTGCTCAATATAACAGGCCATAAGCTGGAAATCGAGCAAGCTCACAGAGTCCCAGCTCGGAGATCTGCAGAGGGAGACAGGCCCCGATCAATTTTGGCCAAATGTCTGAAATCATCCGATAAAGAACTTGTTACGCGAGGCGAGGAGTAAAGGAAGGCTTTCTTGGAAGAACCACAACATTTTCTTGTTCCCAGACTTTGCAAATTCGACAAGAGAGAAACGTGATCGATTCAAGGAATTCTTACATCAACAGAAGACTGCTTTTGCACTGATGTTTTCCAGCCAAATTGAGAATAGATACTAAGGATGGCCGCAAAATATTTACATGCCCACAGCAAGCATTGTCTTTCATAGAGACAATGAAGCCATTTGGTGATTTTCATGTTGCCCCCAAGTGAACTTGACTCCCTGAACATTCACTTGACTGTCTGAGGAAGCTGGGCGCCTTTTTTTCTTTTTGTGTTGGTTCCGTCTAATGGCTGGATTTTGTTTTGTGTAGTAACACTCTTTCAATAAACTCTTGCATCGATGGTGGATTGCATTTGCACTGATGTTTCCGGCCAAATTGAAAATAGATACTAAGGATGGCCGCAAAATATTTACATGCCCACAACAAGCGATGTCTTTCATAAAATCAATGGACTGAGGACGTCATGGTGTGTTTCTCACGTTGCTCCCAAGTGAGCTTGACTCACTGAATATTCACTTGACCATCCAAGGAAGCTAGGTGCCTTTTTTGTTTCTTTTTGTGCTGGTGTTATGATTCACTGTTGTCTGCCCTGTGTTTTGCCTCTGTCATCTGTTCCACCCGGACTACACTTCCCATAATCCCCAGCTCTGATCACTTCCAGCTGTTCCCCATTGTTCACACCTGTGTTCCATTCACTCATTAGTCTTTGTGTATTTAATGCCCTGTTGTTTGCTCATTCCTTGTCAGTTGATATGTGTTTTGACCTCCTGTGTATTTCCTGTGTTTTCCTACTGTGGATGTTTTCTTTGTCCCTGTGTTTTACCCGTTCTCCTGTACTTTGTTTATTTTATTAAAGTATGTTTTGCTGCACCTAGATCCAGCCTCCTGTGACATCCTTCCACTCATTATAGCTGGCTCCACCTGGTGACTGGAGTTTGTTTTGTGGAGTAACACTCCTTCGGGACAGTTGTGGATGAATCTGCACGTTCCTTGTGTTTGTGTTTTGTTTTGTGGAGTATTTTTTGCAAGACATTGGAAGGATTAGGTCATCTGCTGCACTCATGAACAACCGGCTCACTGAACATTCGTTTAACTGTCCAAGGAAACTGAATGGATTTGTGTGTGTGTGTGTGTGTGTGTGTGTGTGTGTGTGTGTGTGTGTGTGTGTGTGTGTGTGTGTGTGTGTGTGTGTGTGCTTGTTCCACTAGCGGCTGGAGTTTGTTTTGTGGAGGAACACACCTTCAAGACAGTTTTGTGAATGAATCTACACATTCCTTTGTGTTTATTCTGCCTATTGGCTGGACTTTGTTTTATAGATTATTTTCTGTTATGTAATTCTCTCACAAAATTTGTACAGAAGCACCGGACTCGAGCAATCCGACAGCAAAGTTGTCGCGGGGACTCTCGTAGGCGTCCATGGACTGTTTGAGTTTAAAGGGATGGACGCCGGTTGGCGCTGTCATGCGCAGGGTTAATGCGCACATTTTTCTTTTTTCTGTTTGTTTGGTTCGGGAGTAAGTTCGGGGTTTGACTGTTGCATTAATGTTGGAATGTGGTCATTTTTTGGAATGTGGTCAAATCTATTTTTGTAACACAATCTATTTTTCTAATATGTCAAAATATCAAATGTTAATATGAGTGGATTATCTCTGTCCATGTGGAATGTGAATGGGTTGGGGCACCCCATAAAATAAGGAAGGTTATTTCTTTTTTAAATGTAAGAAATGATATAGTATTTCTTCAAGAAACGCATCTTTCCCTGCAGAAAGCTGAAAAATGTGGAAGATATGGGGTGGACATGTTTTCTTTAGTGCTGGCTCGAGTAAGAGCAGGGGAGTCATTACATTGATAAGTAAACATCTACAATTCAAATGTCTCAAACAGAGTAAAGATAAATTAGGAAGAGTCATTATTGTTTTAGTAAATGTTGATTTTGGCTAATATTTACGCACCTAACGTTGATGATCAGGACGTTTTTATAGATCTTGAAGGGATGTTGCAAGCCGTTGGCACCCCTCATGATAAATATTGGGAGGAGACTTTAATGTATTGATGGATTCAGTCCTTGATCATAGTGAAGCAAAAGTGTGTAAGCCCCCCTAGAGCAACATTGACGCTTCACAGAATGTGTAAAAATGTTGATCTTACAGATATTTGGAGACTTTTAACCCCATCTGGAAGGCATTTTTTCATCAGTCCATAAGATTTATTCTAGAATATAATTTTTTTTTTATTTTTTATTTTTATTTTTTTACATCTAAGTCCCTCAATTCATCTGTTGTTGATTGTTCAATTGCAAACATCTTAGTCTTGTTGTGGCTTCTGCCACCTCTGTGAAACATCACTCTTGAAGTTTTGGGGTTTTGATGCCAGAAGATAGACTTAAAAAAGAGAGATAAAAAAGCAGAGTTGTTCCCATCACAACAACTACAACAACTCGGTTTGTACCCGCTTAAATACATATCATCTACCAAGGAGTGGCCAATACATTCCCTACATGTCACCATTCCTATTCTTTGACTCCAATCTGTTTATTTTAAGAAGTGGACAGGAGACACCTGTGGAGGAAACTCAACATATATTTTCTCAGCAGTCATGAGAGCAGTTTACTATATGTGAGCACATTCCTTTCCTGCACAGGCTTCTCCACAAACACACTAAAATTCACGCTTGAGCATCAGAAATAATTGTAAATGAAATGGCTATATTAACATTGATTATACTTGATTAATTTATACTCAACTTGATAGAAATATTCTACAGTCTCAGATCACGCCCTGGTGAGTTTAGAGGTGTTACCACATATGGACAAAAATAAATCATATAGTTGGCACTTTAATGTATACCTTTTGCAAAATCCTGAATTTCAACAAATGTTAAAGGCCGAAATCAGTGTTTATATGGAAACCAACTCATCCTCAGTATTCTCTGTGGGCGTGGCTTGGGAGGCACTTAAGGCGGTTCTTAGGGGTCGGATCATACAGTATGCCTCATTCATCAAAAAATCCAAAGCACGAGAACTCGTGGAGTTAGAAGGGAATATTAAAAGTGCCGAGGCAGAGCTGAAAAGCCAAATGTCATGTGATGGCCTCAGAGAATTGACCCAATTGAAACACAGATATAATTCTATTTTGTTGCAGAAGGTGGAGTTTTGGTTATTCAGGGCAAGACAGTCATACTTTGAGTCGGGGGACAAGGCAGGGAAGCTTTTGGCTAGATATATAGAGCAGAGGGTCTTTTTCTACCATTCTCTCAGGGAAATCTGCTGGTGGTGAAATTTATTATTGATATTAATAATGCTTTTAAAGAATTCTATCTTGATCTTTATAGTTCCACGTGTTCGTCTACTGATGAGGATATTATACATTTTGTGGAACCATTAGAACTCCCTAAACTGACGACTGAGCGAAAAATTTCTCTTGATTCTGAGATAATCTTGGAGGAGTTTGGCAAGGTAATTAAGGCCTTGCCTACAGGCAAGTCTCCGGGGCCAAATGGCTTTGCCGCTGAGTTTTTTAGATCTTATGCTACAGAACTGGCTCCACTTTTGTTAGAACTTTATACAGACTCATTAAAGAATGGAAAGCTTCCGCCAACCATGACACAAGCCCGGATCAGCCTGATTCTTAAAGACAAAGATCCAAGCGAGTGAAGGAGTTATCATCCAGTTTCCCTGACCCAGATAGACATTAAAATATTGTCAAAAATTTTGGCTAACCGGTTAAGTAAAGTTATGACATTTCTTATACATATAGATCAGGTGGTGTTTATTCAGGTCACAGCTCTTCTGACAACATTAGGCGTCTCATCATTATTATTTGGTCAGTGGCGAATGATCAATCGCTGCCATCTCACTAGAAGCTGAAAAGGTGTTTGATATGGTAGAAAAACCTTTTTAAGATTTTGGAAATGTACGGGTTTGGGAATACTTTTATTGGATGGATTAAGCTACTTTATATAAACACCTGTTAGCGGCGGTACAAACAAATGGATTAATTTCAGATTATTTTACTCTGGATAGGGGCACCCGGTAGGGTTGCCCTCTTCTCCCATTATTGTTCTATCTGGCCTGGAACCATTAGCAGCCATGATAAGGGAAGATGATTTTCCAGTGGTGGTGGTGGGAGGTGTGGTGCATAAGCTTTTGCTTTACACAGATGATATTTTATTATTCGTCTCCGACCCCACTAGATCTATGCCTTGCCTCCACAGAATTATTAAATCCTTTGCTAAGGATACAGAGTTAATTGGTCTAAATCCGAAGCATTGTCTCTGACAGCATACTGCCCAGTAACGTCTTTCCAGCCCGGCAACTCCCAGTGGCCCAAACAGGGCATTAAGTATTTGGGCATTTTGATCCCTTAAAAAAAAGGTTTTCAAGCGATGTGGGCAGGTGGGCTTCATTACATTTATCTATGATTGGGAAGGTTAATGTTATTAAAATGAATTGTATTCCAAAATGTATGTCCCCCTCTCTTATTTCAAGCAATATGATAGCATAGCGAAGTCCTTCATTTGGAATGGTAAGCATCCCAGATTATATTTTAATAAATTACATAGGCTGATTGACAAAGGTGGGCTAGGTCTATCCAAAATTTTGTTTTATTATTATGCATTCGGTCTCAGACATTTGGCTCATTGGTCGCTTCCACCTGTGAGAGCCCCTCCCTGGTTTGGTATTGAACAGGAAGTTCTTGCCCCTATTTCGCCATTTCAAAGCCTTTCTATCAAACTAATCGGAGAAGTTAAATGACACCCCGTTATCTCGCATTTAAACGCGGTATGGAGAAAAAGTGTCCAGAGTGTTTAAATGTTGCCTCGAGCATATGGCAGAACCCAAAATTATGTATTAATAAGTCCCCTTTCTGCTGGTCAGAGTGGATTGTGAGGGAGGTTAATACGCTTGGTGACCTACATGAGGGAATTGTGATATAGTCAATTCAAAGTAAAACCTTTTGTCTGGAAAAATACAAATTAAATATTGACTGCATTTCAGTCCAAAACAGAATTTGAAACCATCTCAAATGTTTTTCTGAAAAGCCCTACTAACAAAAAACTGCCATGTTTTGATTCTTGATTGATTCTTTTCATTTATTTTATGAAGGTTTCTTGTGTCCTAAAACATTGTGACATAAACATTGTTAGTTTGCAGGGGGAAAAACAACAATATGAGCTCCAAAACTTTCAGTTGTCGAGACAGCAACGACAGAACTGTTCAGTACTCAGCAATTCAATATGGGGTCTCAGGAATATCCAATGGCTTTTTAGAAAAGCAGTTTTTTATTTATGGAAAATGAGGTCTGAGATGAAGCTTTTACACTTTGTTCTATAACATACAGTCATTCCAGAACAAAAACTGAAAGTCTCTTCAAGAAATTTAAACCACAGACCTTATTTTACTCATAAATTCAAAAATGTTTTTATAAAAACACACTCAAATTCCTGAGGAACCCATGGCTCAAAAATGATCTTCTGGATTTTAGGATTATAAACTGAACAGCTCTGTACTTCAAGAGCTTTGATGTGAAACAGAATCGATGTAAGAGTGAGCAGGGTTGAGCCTAAGGCAAATTATCAGAATATTTTCAAAAGTGCTTCATATAATATTATCTCAGCATCCTCAGATCCTCAGTTTTCACAAGCACTTCTGGGACACACTTTATGATGGCAACATACATAACCTGGTAATAAATTTCAGTAATAAAGGATTATTACAATATAAAGTATACCTTTCTAGGGCCTGTTGAAAGAGAAAACATTTCTGATCAGGAAAATGAAAGTTAAGAGACCCTTAATGTGCATCTGTAACACACACACAAACACACACAAACTGATCTCATGGCAGGATTTCTATGAGGCTTGACTTTATAAATACGCAAACATGTGCCAAATCAAAGTGCTTTCCTTGGATCTCAGACTTTGTGAGTAAAATATACAACATGAGAATTCATCATCTCTATCCTCATTTTACTGTGTTTTCAGTTGCTGCTCATTTGCACAGAGAACATTAGGTTGTTTTAATATTTCACAAATAAATACAATGTTCTACAAATTCTACAGGATTGTCGAACAAATACAAAATCTGATGTGAACAAATACATACCACTTGTGAGTCACATGACTTTTGGGACAATTTTCTCAACCACAGTCCTGATTTTCTCACAAATGCATCAGTGATTTTCTCACAAATGGGCTGAGCCATGTCCTCTTTTAAAACAGTAGATGGTGCAGTGCTGCCACATACTTTCACTCAGTGATGTCATTACTTCACATTACATGGTAAAAACAACTTATTTTCTTGTAATTAAAATATACTGTATTTTATTTTTAGATTTTTCCTGATCAGGTCAAAAATTTGACATTTTCTACTAATATCAAGATAAAAAAAACCTACAGGAACAGCGTTTGTAGTCATCATAGCATTGTTAATTTAACTGATCTATTTATACTTTATCCTCGTTTTAAACCGTAAATAAATTTTAATAGCTTTATGCCTAAGGCTGTTTCCCAGTGACGTTGCAACTTATGCTTTAAAGATCATCTTACATTGTAGGCTACATTAATTTACTATACACAGTGCTTGGACCTGAAACCAGAAGATCATTGAATGAATAAAGTGTCTTAATATGGAGATATGTACTGTAGTTCAATACAATACTAAGGCCTGTCGTTGCATATCTGTGTGCATCTGTTTTCAACCAAAGAAGTGGTTACTGCAGAGTCAAGTCAGGATTTCCTTCTTCTTATTATTTTTCTGCCCTAAAAGTGTCTGGGCATCAGAGACCGTACATCGCAGAGACCCCAAACTTGGTGGGATGGTTCATAATCGCACCCACTACTGAGGCAAGCAAACACACACACGGACACTAGGTGGCACTGTAATAAGGTTCTTCGCATTTTCTATTTTAACTCTGGAACCGTATGGGCTAGAATCAAAATTCATTTTTCCTCAATCCTTGAGTCAAACTCTAAAAATAATGTTATTGGCAGTTTCATTTCCGCCTATGAAATTTTCACTGCATTTTTAATATTTTGAGAAAACGTACTTTTTCAAACTTTTTCCTCCTAGGCCGTATGTCCGATTCACACAAAATTTTGTTTGTATGTACTATGAACCCTCCTGACAAAAAAAGCTAGCAAAAGAATTTTGATTCGTCAAAGCGTTGAGAAGATATAAGCCAATGAATTGGTCAAATGTCGTCCATTTTTTCCTAATTGACCTATATTAACCTAACGAGAAGGCCAAACATAACGAAACTTGATACATACAGACAAATTGATACACATAGACAACATGACATTCTGAGGCTGCATGCAAAGTTGCGTCAAATTTCGCCTATAGGGGGCGCTACAACTAAAAAAAATTCCTAACTCCGCAACTGAATGATCAATGAAGTTGAAAATTGGTATGCATTTTGTTTTTTGCAAATGCTAACATATTCTACAATATCACTTGGACATATTAAAAAACATGGCCGCCAGCAGCCAATAAATTTTCAGCAGCTAATAACGTCAAATGTGAATGGCCGACCATTACGAAAATGGAGATATTTGTACATAGTGTCGAAATGAGGCTGTGTTCCAAATTTTGTGAGAATCGGCCACAAGATGTCGCTATAATAAGCAAATTTACGTTTGTGTTAACCACATCCATGTGGATTAAAATCAAAATTCTTGTTCCATCTGAATTCTTGCGTCAGGTCCTATGAAATGTGTATCTCCGTTTTAATTTACATCTCTAAACTGTTTCTGTCATTCTAATTTTCTGAAAAACATACTTTTTCAAACTCCTCCTAGGGCGTTCATAGGATCTTCACCAAATTTTGCACACGTCAGCTCTAGACCATGCTGGCAAAACTTTATCAAAATAATTTTGATTGGTAAAAGTGATTTGAAGATATAAGCCAATGAAATGCCTGGGACTTGCTCATTTGTACAAATTGACCTATATCTGCAAAACGCAAAGCACAAACTTAGCGAAACTTTGTATACTTTGATAAAAGAACCTTTTGACCAATTTTGCCTGTAATGGATGCTACAACTAAAACTTATGACTGTTATGACTATGTTTGACTGGCCTCCTTACATTTACTGGGACGTGCCAAGTGCAACAATACCATATTTGCAATGGTTTGCCCTATGGCCAGTTGCCATTTTGGATTTGGCATGAAAACTTCTATGATTTTATTCAATTTCATAAATTTCATGTCTCTTAGAGTATGTATTTGGTGTTTTATGCACACCAGTAAGCAGTTTCATTTGAGTTAGCAATGTACAGAAACACAAAAGCTGTGTACCCAGTTGAGCTGATAATTTAGATATTACAGTTTTTTACGATCGCTATGACAATTTTTCAATACTTTTAACAATTTTCCTAAACTCTTAACACAGTTAGCACAACATCCGTCTGTGTAGGCTATACAATTAACACATTTCTTGTTGCTTTGACACAAAATGCATACAGTTAACACAAATTTAATATGCTTGAACTTCTTTTACACACAAGCTCAACCAAGACCAAAACAATGGATTTTTACTGCCAAATTTACAAATGCTTTCACACTGTATGTCAGAACAGATAACATCATGTTCTAAACCTAACTTATAGGCTAAGTTCAAAGTGAACAGCTGTTCATATTGTGAATTTAAACACAAATATATCCCCTGTATTTTATTCCATTGCTACTGAGAAACAGCTGATTGAAGTTATGCTAATAAATCACAGCTGATTCCCATTTAGGAAACACACTCAGGTGTTGAGGTTTGAGGCATGACCATATGGTATACAGTAAAATAGGACCCCTTTGGGCTGATCTTGTGTGGAAAAGTAACAATATAGAGCAACACAAAGAAAGTAAGAAAAATGCCTGCACGAGGGAGAGGAAGATGAGTACCAGGACAAGGGAGAGGAGTGGGACAAGGGCAAGGGAGAGGAATGCCTGGACAAGGACAAGGTAGAGGGAGAGGAGTTAGAATGTGTGGTGGCGCTCAAAGAAGGGCTAGAGCTAGGGTAACTGATGAAATAAGAGCTACTATCATAGACCATGTCATAAACCACGGGCTGTCATACAGAGAGGCTGGTGAACGAGTACAGCCAAATCTCAGCCGGGACACAGTGGCATCCATTGTCTGGATTTTTCGAGAAACCAACAGGTAGGATATTGTATAAGGGCTTCTCCTACTGCAAAGTGTAAATAATTTTACCATGTATTACAGTGACTGTATGCCTCCAGTCTCTAATATGTACTGTATTTAGTCTCTCTAAGGATTCAACGTCTACCTCCCTCAAGGGGCAGAGGAAAGCTTCTAAATGAAGAACAGGAACTCGCTGTCAACATGGTGATTGCTGACAATGAAATAAAACTGAAGGACATTCAGTCCAGGGTTGTAGAGGACAACCTTGTCTTTGGGAACATTACAGCAATCAGCATAACATCCATTTCTCGGACTCTAGCTAAACACAGAGTCCGAATGAAACAACTATACAAAGTTCCTTTTGAAAGGAACGGTGAGCGCATACGTCCAGGTAAGATTATGCAATACAGTCATTGCTGTACTATACATAGTGTATTTTGCAGTAAACTACTCTATAAACCTGGAGTACAGTAGGACATACAGTAGGTATACAGCAAAGCATTTACACACACTGTGTCTGATTACTTTCAGAGAGTCATGGATTTGGAGGCCAATCAAGTCCCACATGAAATGATCTACATTGACGAGGCTGGCTTCAATTTGGCGAAAAGGTGTCGGCGCAGAAGAAACATAATTGGCAAAAGGGCCACAGTTACCGTGCCAGGCCAGAGAGGAGCCAACATCACCATGTGTGCCGCAATCTCCAACAACGGTGCACTCCTGCATAAATGTGAGATTGGCCCCTACAACACCAACCACCTTCTCCTGTTTTTAGAAGACCTGCACGAAAGACTGATGCCAGAGGTAGAAAGGGGACAGGTGGAAGACCACTTGCCAATATATATGATCACATGGGACAATGTGGCATTCCACCATTCCCGTGCAGTCACAGCCTGGTTTGACGCCCATCCAAGGATGATGTCCTTTTTCCTTGCCCCTTACTCCCCTTTCCTCAACCCCATTGAGGAGTTTTTCTCAGCCTGGAGATGGAAGGTTTTTGACTATCGTCCACAGGACCAAATGTCCCTCCTGGATGCAATGGATGCTGCATGCCAAGACATCACAGCTGAACACTGCCAGGGGTGGATAAGGCATGCCAAAAGATTTTTCCCAAGATGCCTTGCCAGAGAAGATATCAGGTGTGATGTGGATGAGAACATGTGGCCAAATGCAGAAGACCAGGCAGATTAGAAGATGACATTTTTTTATTATTATTATTCTGTGGCTTTTTCTGTTTGTATATTTTGTATTTTCACATAATAAATGGCAGCTATATTGCATATTTTTGTTATCTTGCAGTAATGTCCTGTTGCAAATAAAGCCTTTACTGCAGCAATTCTGTCTTCTTTTTTTTTTATAAACCGTACATTCTATAAAGCTACTCTGAGATGGGTCATTCATTTTTTTGTATTGAATTTCTGCAGCAAAAGAAACAAAATGTATGCATTTACTAAACCCAGTCAAAAAAAAAAAAAAAAAACAAACAAAAAAAAAGAAATGTAGAGAGGCTTCAAAAGAAACACAATCTATGATCAATACAATATGCTGTCTATTGTATAAGGGCAGACCTGACACATATAAAATAATGCAGTTTCTGTAATTCCATCTGATGTTAGTGTTTTTATGACATTGTGCTATGATTGACTAAATGTTCCTGTAGGAAGAGAACATGTGTTAGTGTTTTGGAATAATTATTTGATTTTGAGTTTGCAGTGTTTTGGTAGACATAGTGTATTGTGTTAGTGTATTATTGTATTTTGAAAATTAGTGTTGGAGTTTAGTTTACAATGTGTGATTTTTGAGCATGAAATTAACCGTTTTGCCAATTGTGTGTTGTAGGTGTGTTGGTGCATTAAGAGTTTAGGAAAATTGTTAAAAGTATTGAAAAAATTGTCATAGTGATCGTAAAAAACTGTAAATTGTTTATTTGGTTGTAGTCTCAGTTCTATAAAAAACGTTGCACATTAGAGGTTAAACACAACAGTTCACAAAATTGCATAGTTTTATAGGTTAGAGGGCCACATATGTTTGTTATAGAAATACATATTTGTCTAAAAAAAAGTGCTTAAGATATATACTTGTGGACTTACAAAGTTTTTAACTGCAAATTGTGTCTACACACTGGTTATGAAGGCTCATACACAGTGTATGCACAGCATGCACAGTATCTATTCTTTCAAATTTGACTGTTAAGGTTCCCAAACCTGCTTGAACCCGATAATTGACGCTTGCGGCTATATGTTTTAGTTGTATTGTGCTTTTCACAACACAGATTGTTTCAAAGCAGATTTACAGAAAATTATGCTGTAACAAAAAAGGAAGCTGTAATGTCTGTAATGTCTTAAAGTCTTCATTCTGTGGTTTGATAAAACAGAGCCCTCTGTAATGATAAAATCGAGTGTCACACTAAATGCATTTATCTTGGACAGCTTTTATAAATCCCTAAGAAGCTTAGCATCAATACTTCTGAAACCTGTTCTTCCTGAAGCCATAATTGTTTCCCTAATTAAATACATTTTCAATAACTTGGTAACACTTTATTTTGATGGTCCCAAATAGATATTTAACTGACTATAAGTGACTTATCAACTGGCTTGCTATAGCTAGTAAACAGTGTTTCAACAAACATTCAGTAGACTTTCAATAGCCTGTATTTAGATCTCTATTAATTACCTACTTACAGTCATTAATAAAGATCTATATACAGGCTACTGAAAGTCTACTGAATGTTTGTTGAAACACTATTTACTAGCTATAGCAAGTCAGTCGATAAGCTGTTATTTTGCTGCTGTTATACAGGCTATTGAAAGTCTACTGAATGTTTGTTGAAACACTGTTTACTAGCTATAGCAAGCCAGTTGGTAAGTCAATTATAGTCAGTTAAATATCTATTTGGGACCATCAAAATAAAGTGTTACCAATAACTTTAATACGTGTGTAAACAAGATGACATGCAATTTCCACATTTGCCAGCATTTTCACATTATTTTTGTGTTGATGAGACAAACTCCTGGTCATATTGCCGAAAGTTTTGGCTGTATTTCAGCACCTTTGTATAAGACAGCTCCTGTAATTATGCACTTTGTACTTAGCAATTAACAATCTACATGCTGGTTTGGGAAACAGGTGTTGCTCCATCATAACATATTATATAGACTGTTGGTTAAGACAATCTCAAAAGTTGCTGTTTTCTCCTTTAATTATTTTATTTTTAATTAATTAGTCCATTTGCTTATTGTAGTTTATAACCCTTTTTGTGTCCAACAGTCATGTATCCTGTTTGATAGCCAAAATATTGTGGGGGGCTGGGACCACTGGGGTGAGGGGACAGCTGGGGCTGGTGGTAGGTTTTTCTTTGTTCTTTTGAGAATTATTCTGGAACATTTGTAAGTGGCTTTTTATTGTTAAACATTAAACAAATGTATATATATTAAAAAAAAAAAAAAATAAAAAAAAACAAGTTGCAATGTTATCAGGAAACCCAGCCTTAGGCTTAAAGCTATTCAAATCTCTTTATGGTGTAACGAATGAGGCTGGTATCCCTTCAGCCGACCACCAGAGGGAGACCTCTCCTGAATACTGACACTGTACCATTTCTTCTATGGTGACTTCCTGTTTGCATCATATAAATAGCCATGCTTTTCCATTATTACTTTGCGAAGTATTGCCAGTTTCACTGCCTTACCAAGCATTATTCTCATTGCCTGTTTGTGCCTGTTTTACTGGATTACCGATTTTGGATTACTGTTTTGCTCTGTTTGCCTGGTTGGACTGATTACCTGTGTAATGACTACTTTGCCTGCTTCAACGATTACGTCTCTGCCTTGTGTCTTGGATTTGTCTGCTGATTGTAATAAACTTCTTGCATATGGATTCTACCTTCGGCTCCATGTCAAGTCCATTACAGAATACTTTGCTACCAATGAATCCAGCGGAAGTTTCTCAGCTCACCAGAGCGAACTGCTCAAACGTTTCCAGGAACAACTGAACCACCTAAGAGCTGAAAATGAGAACCTCACCCACTATATCCGCTCTCTTCCATCTCCACAAGCTACACCAGTAAGATTCACTCTTCCTGATAAGTTTGATGGCTCACCAGAGAAATGTAAGGGATTTTTACGTCAATGTAAAGTATATTTCTCCAATCAACAAGAGTCATTCACTCAGGAGTCCAAGAAATTTGCATTTATGATGACATTACTTACCGGTAAAACACTAGACTGGGCCTCAGCTGTTTGGGAGAGAGATAATTGGCTTCAAACGTCATTTGATTACTTCGCTTCCCAGATCCATGAAGTGTTTGAATACCCAGAGGGAGATAAAGATGTCTCTGTTCAGCTGCTTCATGTACGCCAAGGTAAACGTTCTGCAGCTGACTTTGCCATACACTTCAGGACATTAGCAGCCCAAAGTGGATGGAATGAGATTGCACTCAAGACTGTGTTCAGAGAGGGACTGAACTACAATCTGCTGGCCGAACTCGCATGTAAGAGTGAGGATTCAACACTCAATTAATTAATTTCACTGGCAGTGAGGATTGATAATTTACTGCGTAATTCACTACGCTCAAGGATTAGCTCCAAGTCACAACCATCAGTCCAAAGTCAAGTCCAGGCATGCCTCAAAACTCCTGAACCAATGCAGATCACCTATACCAGAGTTTCTGATGAAAAACTTGATCATCGTCATAAGGAGCGACTGTGTTATTACTGTGGTGAAAGGAATCATCGAAACTCCACATGCCCTCACAAAGGCAAGAAATATCAAGAGTCCAGGACTATTCTGCCCTACAAAGGCAAAAGACCTTAACTCGCTAGAGTGTGGAACTGAGAAAAATGACTAAAGTTTTTTAGTTGTCCAGCCAAATGTATTATAGGTAGGACACTGAAAATCTGGCAATTAGATGTTTTAGTAATGAAATGTAACTACATAAAAAAATCTTGAGCTCAAACTTTACTTTTGACCCCTATTTTGAAGTTACTGTACTCTACCTTTGTGTTGTCTGCAAAAAGTGAGAATTCACGCCAAGGCAAAAGGCAGTAACTTCCACATTATCAATATTTTGTTGCTGATCACTATTTACAAAATCATTATAGTAACACCTGTATAAAATCTAGTGATCATGGCATTTATTTTGGATGGGATACAAGACATAAGTTAGCCTAAGTGCTTTTACATCGAATTGATGTGAACGCCATCAAGTAGGAATAATGCTCAGAAATCAGAATGCTTGTGGATTGTTGTGGATTAAACATCTGCGATGACGTTCATTGCCATGGATTTTATCGGGTTACCAGAAAAGGTAGGACAGATTTAATTGTGAACTATTACTACTGATTTTATGTGTGATCATGCTACATGCTACACTGTCATGCCATTCGAGTCCACACTCGTGCAACTAGTGGGCAGCCCCGGACTCACTGACACTGATGTTGACAGCAGTCACTGATAGGCTGCATTGACTAAATAATCTGCATTATGAAAAAAAAAAAAAAAAAAACTTTGAGAATATTTATGACTACTTATTGCTGGCAAGTTATCCAGTCTTTGCTTGTTTACAGTGTCTGTACAGTTTGGTAGCCTATTCATTGGATAGCCGAGTAGCCTATTTATGCTATAGGCTGCTAGCTAGCTAAATGAAGTAGATTGCGGTCTATCTATCTAATTAGTTTGTCTAATGCATCTTTTGTGTTACACACTTTCTTACCTTGACCTTTATGTCGGCATTTCAAAGCCATCTCAACAATCATTTTCCTTTAAACGCTATAGAAAAACACTCAACAATATTTGTTTACTACACTTTTATTCAGGTATCGTGTGTGTCAGATTGCTTCAATGACAGATGTATGACAGTACACAGGCTACACCGTAATTTAAACGTGGTAAACTTTCATGTAAAAACAAAGGCAGAGTACAGTAACTCCATGCCGGCACAGTAACTTCATTTTGACGCACGGCTAAACAAAGGCAGAGTACCCTAACTCAATTTGAGCGTTCCAAAACAAAATCAAAGGGCGGTAATTTGGAGTTACGGAGTTCTGCCTTGGTTTCTCTTGGGCTTTTGGAAGTTACTGTTAAGACAACCCAATATTTTCTCGAAAAAACAACGGAATTGACTCAAGATAATTATCCACATGATAAAGGAGGTCTTGAAAGTCTCAAAAATATCAATAACTCATTTTCGACCAAAAACGAAGTTACGGCCTTTTGCCTTTGCACGGCAGTATTGTGAGTACCATGAATATTTCATCTCCCACACAACACAGTTTCACACTTCCCAATGAGCTCTCCCTTGGTGACACACTGAAATGTGTTTCTGCACTCGTCGACTCGGGGGCTGCCGTGAATTTAATTCACCAAGGTCTAGTACGGGAACTCCATATCCCTACAGTACCTTGTATACCCACCATTAACATTACTGCTGTGAATAATGCACCTGTAGGCACAGGCATCACTTACCAAACAGTTCCAGTGACACTACGGATTGGATTGTTTCATATAGAGATCACATCTCTTTATATCATCAACTTACCCAAGTATCCTCTCATCCTGGGTCATCCATGGCTGGCTATCCATGATCCCATCATCTCCTGGAACCAGGGTGAGTTAAAACAATGGTCAGATTATTGTCTTAGGGGGGTGTGTGCTACTCCAAAAAACAGTACAGAGCATGTGGGGCAGCTGTAAATACCTACAAAACTGAGATCTGTGAATCCCAAAATGATGACCCAAATTCTCAAAAGATCTCAGTACTCCACTCTCATACAGGTTGCCGAGTGTAGTAACCCCCCTCACAATCCACTCTGACCAGCAGAAAGGGGACTTGTTGATACATAATTTGGGGTTCAGCCATATGCTTGAGGCAACATTTAAATAAATGTCCATGTTAAATACTCTGGCCACTCTTGTCCAAATCACGTGCAAATGTGAAATAACTGGGTGTGATTTAACTTCTCCGGTTAGTTTGATAGAAAGGCTTTGCAGTGGCAAAATAGGGGCAAGAACTTCCTGTTCAATAGAAAACCAGGGAGGGGCTCTTTCAGGTGGAAGCGACCAATGAGCCAAATGCTTGAGACCAAACGCATAATAATAAAACAAAATCTTGGGTAGACCTAGCCCACCTTTGTCAATCGGCCTATGTAATTTGTTGAAATGTAGTCTGGGACGCTTACCATTCCAAATAAAGGACTTCGCTATGCTATCAAATTGCTTGAAATAAGAGAGGGGGACATCTATAGGGAGTGACTGTAGTAGGTAGTTGAATTTTGGAATACAATTAGTTTTGGTAACATTAACCTTCCCAATCATCAATAAATGTAATGAAGCCCACCTGTCCACATCGCTTGAAAAACTTTTTATTAACGGGTCAAAATTAGCTAGGAATAAAATACCCAAACACTTAATGCCCTCTTAGGGCCACTGGAAGGCACCCGGCTGAAAAGCCGTTACCGGGCAGTATGCTGTCAGAGCCAAAGCTTCAGATTTAGCCCAATTGACTTTGTATCCTGAGAGCTTGGAAAAAGAATTAATAATTCTGTGGAGGCAAGGCATAGATATAGTGGGGTCAGAGACAAATAATAAAATATCATCTGCATAAAGCAGAATCTTATGTGCCATACCTCCCGCCATCACCCCAGGAAAATCATCCCCCTTTTTTTTTATTGTGGCTGCTAATGGTTCCAGGGCAAGACAGAACAATAATGGGGAAAGAGGGCAACCCTGCTGGGTGCCCCTATTCAGAGTAAAATAATCTGAAATTAATACATTTGTTTGTACCACTGCTACAGGGTGTCTATAAAGTAAATTAATCCAACCAATAAATGTACTCCCGAACCCATATATTTCCAAAATCTTAAAAAGATAATCCCATTCTACCATATCAAACTCCTTTTCGGCATCAAGTGAGATGGCAGCGACCGGAGACTGATCGTTCGCTGCTGACCACATGATATTGATGAAACGCCTAATGTTATCAGAAGAGCTACGGCCCCGAATAAACCCCACCTGATCTATATGTATAAGAGATGTCATAACTTTACTTAACCGGTTAGCCAAAATTTTTGACAACATTTTAACATCTAGCTGAATCAGGGAAATTGGATGGTAACTTTTACACTTGCTTGGATCTTTGTCCTTTTTAAGAATCAGACTGATCTGGGCTTGTGTCATGGTTGGCAGAAGCTTTCCATTCTTTAATGATTCTGTATAAACTTCTAACAAAAGTGGAGCCAATTCTGTAGTATAAGATCTAAAAAATTCAGCGGCAAAACCATCTGGCCCTGGAGCCTTGCCAGTAGGCAGGGCTTTAATTACCTCTTCAAGTTCCTCCAAGGTTATCTCAGAATCCAGAGAATTTTTTTGCTCAGTCATCAATTTAGGGAGTTCTAATTGTTCCTCAAATTTTCTAATAACTTCATCAGTAGACGAAGACATGGAACTATAGAGATCAAGATAGAACTCTTTAAAGGCATTATTAATATCAATGGCCGAGGTAAATATTTCACCACCAGCAGATTTTACTGAGGGAATGGTAGAAAAAGACTCTCTCTGCTTTATATATCTAGACAAAAGCTTCCCTGCTTTGTCCCCCGACTCAAAGTATGACTGTTTTGCCCTGAATAACCAAAAATAACCAAAAAACAAAATAGTATTATATCTGTGTTTCAAATGGGTCAATTCTCTGAGGCCATCAGACAACATTCTGCACTTCATGTCTGCTTCGGCACTGTTAATATTCTCTTCCAACTCCACGAGTTCTCGTGCTTTGGATTTTTTGGTAAATGAGGCATATTGTATGATTCGACCCCTAAGAACCACCTTAAGTTCCTCCCAAGCCATGCCCACAGAGGACACTGAGGACCAGTTGGTCTCCATATAAACACTGATTTCAGTCTTTAACATTTGTTGGAAATCAGGATTTTGCAAACGGGATATATTAAAGAGCCAACTATATGATTTCTTTTTCTCCGTATGTGGCAACACCTCTAAACTCACCAGGACGTGATCCGAGACTAAAATGTTTCCAACTGAGCAATCAACAACAGATGATATGAGGTACTTAGATATAAAAAAGAAATCTATTCCAGAATAAATCTTATGGACTGATGAAAAGAATGTATTGTCCCTACCAGATGGGTTCAAAAGTTTCCAAATATCTGCAAGACCAAGATTTTTACACATCCTGTGAAGCGTCAGTGTTGCTCAAGAGGGCTTACACACTTTTGCTTCACTATTATCAAGGACTGAGTCCATCAAAAGATTAAAGTCTCCCCACAATATTATATCATGAGGTGTGCCAGCGGCCTGCAACATCCCCTCAAGATCTATAAAAATGCCCTGATCATCAGCGTTAGGTGCATAATATTAGCCAAAATCAGACTTTGCCCTTGAATTTCTGCTAAAACAATAATGACTCTTCCTGATTTATCTTTAATCTGTTTGAAACATTTGAATTGTAAATGTTTATTTATTAATATAATGACTCCCCTACTCATACTTGAGCCAGCACTAAAGAAAACATGTCCACCCCATATCTTCCCAAATTTTTCAGCTTCCTGCGGGGAGAAATGTGTTTCTTGAAGAAACACTATATAATATTTCATACACTTAAGAAAATAAATAACCTTCCTTCTTTTTATGGGGTGCCCCAACCCATTCACATTCCATGTGGAGAGAGATAACCCACTCATACTAACATTTGACATTTTGATATAATAAAATTAATTGTGTGTCAAAAACAAGATTACACAGACCGCATTCCCCATTAGTTCAACAATCAAACCCTGAACTTCCCCCCGAACAAAACAAACGAAAAAAAAAGAAAAATGTGCAGCGCCAACTGTCAATCCCCCCAAACTCGGATCCATGCACGCATACGAGAACCCTCGCGACAACTTTGCCATTAGATTGCTCAAGTCCGTTGCTTCTGCACAAATTTTGTGAGACAAAATTACATAACAGAAAATACTTTGTAAAACAGACCCCAGCCAACTGGCAGAATAAACAAAAAGAACATGTAGATTCATTCACAGAACTGTCCTGAAGGTGTGCTCCTCCACAAAACAAACTCCAGCTGATATAAAGCCGTTCAGCCTCCTCGGACTGACAAACAAGTGTTACAAGTGTTCAGTGAAACAGCTGTTTATTAGTACGGCAGATGACGTAATCCATCTAATATCCCTTAAAAATACTCCACAAAAACAAACTCTAGCCAACAGGAGGCATAAGCACAAGGAACGAACAGATTCATCCACAACTGACCCAAAGGAGTGTTATTCCACAAAACAAACTCCAGCCGCTAGGTGGAACTAGAACAAAAAGAAACGAAACAGGCATCCCGGTTCCTCGGAGGCACCGCAAAAAAAAAAAGACAAAAAAAAAAAAATACACCATGACTTACTCAGCCCATCAACTTTATAAAAGACGTCCTTTATGTGAGCATGTAGATATTTTGCGGTCATCCATAGTGTCCATTCTCAATCTGTCCGGGAACTTCAGTGCAAAAACTATCTTCTGCAAAAGTTTCTTGAAGGAAGTGTCATTCCACAAAACAAACTCCAGCCGCTAGTCGAAGCCAACACAAAAAGAAACAGAAATGGCGCCCAGCTCCCTCAGACAATCGAGTGTATGTTCAGCGAGTCAATCCACTAATATAAGAAACTTCAAATGGCTTACTCACTCCAATGTATTTATGAATGAAAGTGCCTGGTTGGAACATGTAAATACTTTGCGGCCATCCTTCGTTTCTATTCTCAGTTTGGCTGGACACATCAATGCAAATGCGATCTTCCGTTGATGTAAAAGTTTCTTACATTCCTTGAACCGATCGTGTTTCTCTTTTCGAATTCGCAAGAAAATATTGTGAAAGCTTTCCTTTGCTCCTCGCCTGGCACAACACGAGATCTTTATCGGATGATCTCAGAAATTTGGCCAGAATTGATCGGGGCCTGTCTGCCTCAGCAGATCTCCGAGCTGGGACTCTGTGAGCTCACTCGATTTCCAGTTTGTGGCCTGTTATGTCGAGCAGACTCGGGAAGAGCTCGTCCAGGAATTTCACCATATCTCTGCCTTCTTCATGCTCAGGAATTCCAACAATCCGTATGTTATTCCTTCAGCTCATATTTTCGCACCCTTAATTCGGGAGTGGTGCAAGGAGATGGAGAGGATGGCAGCTTTCGAGGAGGTGTCGTGTAGATGGCTGGGGATTTGGGATTCATTTGATGGGAAATGGGGCAGTTATTTGATGTTTTTGGGGGACTCTTGGGGAGGGACTGTGGAGAGAGAGGCATAGTTTTAGATGTGTATGATTATATATATATATATATATATATATATATATACACTATATTGCCAAAAGTATTCGCTCATCTGCCTTTAGACACATATGAACTTAAGTGACATCCCATTCTTAATCCATAGGGTTTAATATGACGTCGGCCCACCCTTTGCAGCTATAACAGCTTCAACTGTTCTGGGAAGGCTTTCCACAAGGTTTAGGAGTGTGTTTATGGGAATTTTTGACCATTCTTCCAGAAGCGCATTTGTGAGGTCAGACACTGATGTTGGACGAGAAGGCCTGGCTCGCAGTCTTCGCTCTAATTCATCCCAAAGGTGCTCTATCGGGTTGAGGTCAGGACTCTGTGCAGGCCAGTCAAGTTCTTCCACACCAAACTCGCTCATCCATGTCTTTATGGACCTTGCTTTGTGCACTGGTGCGCAGTCATGTTGGAACAGGAAGGGGCCATCCCCAAACTGTTCCCACAAAGTTGGGAGCATGGAATTGTCCAAAATCTCTTGGTATGCTGAAGCATTCAGAGTTCCTTTCACTGGAACTAAGGGGCCAAGCCCAGCTCCTGAAAAACAACCCCACACCATAATCCCCCCTCCACCAAACTTCACAGTTGGCACAATGCAGTCAGACAAGTACCGTTCTCCTGGCAACCGTCAAACCCAGACTCATCCATCAGATTGCCAGATGGAGAAGCGTGATTCGTCACTCCAGAGAACGTGTCTCCACTGCTCTAGAGTCCAGTGGCGGCGTGCTTTACACCACTGCATTCGACGCTTTGCATTGCACTTGGTGATGTATGGCTTGGATGCAGCTGCTCGGCCATGGAAACCCATTCCATGAAGCTCTCTACGCACTGTTCTTGAGCTAATCTGAAGGCCACATGAACTCTGGAGGTCTGTAGCGATTGACTCTGCAGAACGTTGGCGACCTCTGCGCACTATGCGCCTCAGCATCCGCTGACCCCGCTCTGTCATTTTACGTGGCCTACCACTTCGTGGCTGAGTTGCTGTCATTCCCAATCGCTTCCACTTTGTTATAATACCACTGACAGTTGACTGTGGAATATTTAGTAGCGAGGAAATTTCAGGACTGGACTTGTTGCACAGGTGGCATCCTATCACAGTACCACGCTGGAATTCACTGAGCACCTGAGAGCGGCCCATTCTTTCACAAATGTTTGTAGAAGCAGTCTGCATGCCTAGGTGCTTCATTTTATACACCTGTGGCCATGGAAGTGATTGGAATACCTGAATTCAATTATTTGGATGGGTGAGCAAATACTTTTGGCAATATAGTGTATAACTCAGCAAAAACAAAAATCCCTTTTTCAGGTCACTGTATTTTAAAGATCATTTTGTAAAAATTCAAATAATTTTACAGATGTTTATTGAAAAAGGTTTTAAACAATGTTTTTCATGCTTGTTCAATGAACTATAAAGAATTAATGAACATGCACCTGTGGAAAGGTCGTTAAGCTTACAGACGGTAGGCAATTAAGGTCACAGTTATAAAAACTTAGGACACTAAAGAGACCTTTCTATTGACTGAAAAACACCAAAACAAAGATGCCCAGGGTCCCTGCTCATCTGCGTGAATGTGCCTTATGCATGCTGCATGGAGGCATGAGGACTGCAGATCTGGCCAGGGCAATAAATTGCAATGTCCGTACTGTGAGACGCCTAAGACAGCGCTACAGGGAGACAGGAAGGACAGCTGATCGTCCTCGCAGTGTCAGACCACATGTAACAACACCTGCACAGGATTGGTACATCCAAATATCACACCTGCGGGACAGGTACAAGATGGCAACAACAACTGCCCGATTTACACCAGGAATGCACAATCCCTCCATCAGTGCTCAGACTGTCCGCAATAGGCTGAGAGAGGCTGAACTGAGGGCTTGTAGGCCTGTTGTAAGGCAGGTCCTTACCAGACATCACAGGCAACAACATCGTTGTCTCACCAGGGGTGATGGTCGGACTCGCATTTATCATCGAAGGAATGAGCGTTACACTGAGGCCTGTACTCTGGAGTGGGATCGATTTGGAGGAGGAGGGTCCGTCATGGTCTGGGGCGGTGTGTCACAGCATCATCGGACTGAGCTTGTTGTCATTGCAGGCAATCTCAACACTGTGCGTTACATGGAAGACATCCTCCTCCCTCATGTGGTACCCTTCCTGCAGGCTCATCCTGACATAACCCTCCAGCAGGACAATGCCACCAGCCATACTGCTCATTCTGTGCGTGATTTCCTGCAAGACAGGAATGTCAGTGTTCTGCCATGGCCAGCAAAGAGCCCGGATCTCAATCCCATTGAGCATGTCTGGGACCTGTTGGATTGGAGGGTGAGGGGTAGGGCCATTCTCCCCAGAAATGTCCGGGAACTTGCAAGTGCCTTGGTGGAAGAGTGGGGTAACATCTCACAGCAAGAACTGGCAAATCTGGTGCAGTCCATGAGGAGGAGATGCACTGCAGTACTTAATGCAGCTACTGACTGTTACTTTTTTGAACCCCCTTTGTTCAGGGACACATTATTCCATTTCTGTTAGTCACATATCTGTGAAACTTGTTCAGTTTATGTCTTAGTTGTTGAATCTTTTTATGTTCATACAAATATTTACACATGTTAATTTTGCTGAAAATAAAAGCAGTTGAAAGTGAGAGGATGTTTCTTTTTTTGCTGAGTTTATATAATATGAGGTTTTTCTTTATAATCATCTATACGTTTTTAAATTCTTGTCCATTCTCTATTAGACTGCTTGCATTCCACTGCAAGACAATCAGCACCATTATGATCCTCCAATTTGTTGTTTGCATCTTCAGTTTCTCATTGACTTGATCAGCTGTCAATCCATCCACTTTTAGGTACTTATCTGCTGCTCTAATTATTATTATTCTTTCTGTTCTACTTTCAGTTTGAGCCGAGCAATTTGCTACTTCTGCTATAAACGTAATGAATGTCAGTTTATCTACAATGATATAGTTATCATTTACTGTGCCTTGATTCAAACATTTGCTCTGCCTCCTTTGATTCATCTTCATTCTCGTGTTTCCTTCTGTTCTGTCCATTTCACTCGTTTAATGGCTTCAGCGTAAGTGAATCCCTCAGTTATCTTGACATTTTTTATTTTAGCAGCATTCTTTCTAACCTGACATCCTCCATATCCAGCACTATGATCACACCCACAATTGCAACATTTAGGTTTCACTGCTTCCTCATATTATCCATACTCATGGTCTTCACCACATCTTGCACAATGTTGCTTTCCTTTACATACTATTGCCACATGTCCATATTTTTGGCACTTGTAACATCTCAATGGTGGTGGAATGGATGGCCTTACTATGCAACTCATGAATGTTAAAAACACTCATTCTGGCATTTTTTCCTCATCAAAATGTAACATCACAGAGAGGCTATCCATTTTTCCTTATTTCTGACTTATTTCAAACGCTGTTATACTTTTCTTGATTACATCAACAGAAACATTAGTAGGGATCCCTGTAATTACACCCCTCATCCATTTCTTTTCTCCCATTGCTGAACAAATGACTTTTTGTCCCATCAGAGATTTTAGCCCTAGAGCTTTCTTTTGTTATGTACTATCCTTACAAAACACAAGCAGTTTATCATCCCGTAAGATCATAGCACTCTCAACAATTCCAATCGTTTCTTTCAATGCTTTAGTCAATTTTAATGGATTCAGATTGTTTCCTACTTCTGGCATGAGCTTTATTATTACCTTATGTTCTTCCTTCCTCTTTATAGTCTGATGGTTTTCTCTCTCACTGTCCGTACCAGATGCTTGACTAACACTCTTTTACCTTTTCCGATTCTCTACTAAATTCCAATTACTTTTGCTAAATCCTTCATATTCCCCACTACATTCTTCCTCCATTTCCGGATCACTTCCGGATTCTACAAAACTTCCACCCATTCTCAGACGTTTGTTTTGCCTTGTTTTGAGTAAAACTGCACTTGGGTTCACTGCATCTCTTCATCTCATCCTGCTCTGCTCTGCCTGCACGTTACAGTCTGGTATAAATTGGCCATGTCTGATTGCATAATGTTGTTGTGATGATGTGATGAATTCAAACATTTTCTGTAAAGCTGCTTTGAAACGATGTGTACTGTACGTGTATTGACCAAGTAATATTATAAAACCTCTCTCAGTACAAGACAGTATTGCAGAGTGTGTTGGGTCTTTAATTTATTACTGTCAAACACACATACAAACACCTTTATTGTCCTATAATGGTATACTTTTATATGACAGTAATAAGCAGCCCATAACAACTTATGCTGAACTGTATAATGCAGCTGCAGTTATTGACATGCCTGCTGTTTGCTGGTGTGTGATGTAAAGTGGTGGTGACTATACAGTGCAGCAGGAACAGATTTTGTGAATGCAAAACAAATGTGTGCTGACCCAAGTCTTCCATCACCTGAGCTATAATAGGGCTGGATGTCAGTGTTCCCTCGCTCACAGGCCTCAGTGGCTTTGGGAAATTGATGTTGGCTGTCGAATCTCAGCTCACTAGCCTGCTTGTTAAAGTGAACACACTGTCACAGTGAGCACATCACAGCTGTGATTAGAGCACTGAATAACACACTCCTGCTCATTGACTGCTTTGGATTAATGATCAGGCTGAAAATATCAACATCACTTTCCAGAGGCAGCTGAATATATATAAAACACAGGAAAAAAGATTTACAAGTGTCTGGGAAAAAGCAATAGTAGAATATTTCAATGTCAATATTGCAAGAAAATAACAAAATAACAAACACATACAAATAAATAAATAAGTAAATCAGTAATTATGGTTTCCCCCTTAGTAAACATGTAAATGTACTTAACCGTCAGATAGTTTTTACCATTTGTAATAGAAATAGGTATTGTTTAATTGCAGCACACAAATGTTGCAATTCCGTTACACTGGGTCCCTGAGAATTACTTGAACAAAGTTGTAAAGTTAAAAAGTTGTGTATGATGATAAGACTTAGACTTTTAATTAGACTTGTGTTCAGACACATTTTGCAGATTGCACACACACACACACACACACACACACACACACACAGGAAATTAGTGGATTTGTAGAGAGTGTAAGTACAGCACAGAAAACCTCATCACAGAGTATTTCACACATAACAGACATAGCTAGGTAAACAAAGCAGAATATGCAGCTCTTGCTCATGGATATCCCTTTTACTCTCTGATATGTGCCTCAAACCAAATGCTGAATAACTTTAAAATAATTTATGTCACTAACCTGGCAAACTTGGGCAAATTCTGTGATTATTTAGTCCTCACAAGTGCTCATTTTATCAACACAGAACCTTGTGAACTCGACTCGTGCTTCCACCCGGACCAGCGCAAACTAGGCTCTCGGAAATCCTGTAAAGGTCAGCCAATCAGATTTGGTCTGACTGGACTGAGAAAGTGTTTCCAATGTTATGTGCTATAAGCATCAGACAGTTAGTACACAGTCTATGGGCATGCCATCTGAAGCTGAGACTAAGTGTGGCCTAACTTTTCCTGAACACTGCCCATCAAATGGAATGGAATGGGACACCTGTTTACTGTTGACGTGACGCACCGCAACGGACGCTTCCATGGTAGACAGCATCATTGATTATAATGGGTTCTATTGCTTTTAACGCGACTCTCATGTCCGGTGTAGACAGAGTGTGTGTTAACAGTTGTGCTTGAGATGAACAGTTTTATATATTCGTATGCAATGTGTTGGATGCGTGTTATGTGTAAACCCTGAAATTTAGTTAAATGCTGTTGTCTTGTGGAGTTTGTTCATTCTTTGAATATTTGTTCATTTCAAATATGGCTAATTTTGAGGTGCTGCACAATGTTAGCCAATCAGAACAGTGAGCATTTTCATTGACGTTTAAAGGAGGAGCTGAGGCCAGAACCGAGCTTTTGCAGACAGAGGGCCTAAGACAGGGTATAAAATGATCATGTGTTACTAAACATTGACTGTTTGAATGCAAAAAAAAAAAAAAAAAAAAAAAAACGTTATCAGTGGACCTCAGGGAAGATAATAAAACTATATATAAAAAAGAACATTTCATGACCCCTTTAAATAAAAACATAAAATTAATCACAATACACCTCTACACATTACTTTCGAATGGCTGTGAATGGAGAAAGAAACTTTTTGACCCCAGCATGATGTAGTTACTGCATTTACCAGCAGTGGGTAAATGGACCATACTAACTAGTGATGTTTCATTTGTGAGCAAATTGTCTTTTTAAATTAGCCTTTTAAGTAAATGAATTGTTCTCGTTCATCTCCATACACAGGCTCATATTTCTCGTTCACTGATGTCTCTCACTTTTAAAGCCAATGAGCTCTAGTTTGAAGTGCGAAACTGCTTTGGTGGCTTTTCATGTCTGTAAAGACTGATTATAGCGTGGGCCAGTAGCATTAGAGAGCAGGCTGTAAAGAAGCGTATCATTAGTTTGAATCGCTGAACGAATACTGTTACGGCCAGTTCGTTCCCGACCACAACATAAAGTGGAGTCAAACAAAATATGCAATTAGAAAAAATAGTTCCCTATCTGTCACTCGCTCAACGTTGTGTCGACGTAGTGACACTAGGGGTCAAACTTGGGAGCCCCAAAAACCTCTGATATTTGAGAAAAGGCCAATGAAAACTGGTGAGTGGAATTTGCATGCCACTCCCCCGGACATACGGGTATAAAAGGAGATGGCTTGCATCCACTCATTCAGATTTGTTCTTCCGAGCCGATCAGTGTAGAGCTTCCCACTGTCACTACATTCACCTCTAAAAGTGTACAAGCTGTTGGATATACGGCACATTTACAGCGGGTTCTCTCCCCTTGCACAGATAAGTGCAGAGAATGCCCCTGGGCACTTCAGCAGCCACACATCTAAAAGAGTACTTTCTCTAAAAGAGGGAAGCACTAGCGGAGAGTGTCTTTTTAAAGATGCCTTTCCCTCTATGTGCAGTTCCTGGTTGCGGTCGGTGTCTTTCATCCTCTGACGGCCATGATCGCTGTCTCACATGTATCGGCCGTAGTCATGCTGAGACAGCGTTTGTGGATGGCTCATGTTCTCACTGCGAGAGCATGACCATGGCAACGTTGCGTTCGGCCTTAGCGTAGAGCCTCCCTCAGGAAGTTGACAGCCCCTGTCCCTCGGTCTGGTGCCATGAACCCTAGGAGGGCTTTGAAGCATCCCTGAGATGGGCGAACCAGAGGTGAGGAGATTCGGCAAAGCGCAGGTAGACCTGTTTGCTTCCCAGGAATCCTCTCACTGCCTGCTATGGTGCTCCCTGGCCGAGGCCCTGCTCAGCACGGACGTGTTGGCACACAGCTGGCCCCAGGGGAAAATGCAAATATGTGTTTTCCCCCAGTGAGCCTGCTTGCACAGACTCTGTGCAAAGTCAGGGAGGACGAAGAACAAGTCGTGTTGGTGGCACCGTACTGGCCCACCCAGACTTGGTTCTTGGCGCTCACGCTCCTCGCGACAGCCCCTCCCACTGAGGAAGGACCTCCTTTCTCAGGGATGGGGCACAATTTGGCACCCGCGCTCAGACCTCTGGAACATCCATGTCTGGCCCCTGGACGGGACGTGGGAGACCTAAGTGGGCTACCATCAGTGGTGGTAGACACTATCACTCAGGCCAGAGCTAGGTAGCTGTATGCCTTGAAGTGGTGTTTGTTTGCGAATTGGTGTTCTCTCCGAGATGAAGACCCACAGAGGTGCGCAGTCAGGTCAGTGCTTTCCTTCCCTCCCTAATGCAGCACACCATCTGCGTACATCTCTGCGAATACCCAGCCATAAAAACGGGCCATGAGACAGTTAAGAGTCTTATCTTGCCCTAAATGTCCCACCATAGGATTGCAATGAGCCTCCTGGAAAACCATATCCCGGCGGCTTTTCGGGATTAACAACTGGGTTGTATCTGTTTTTGATTGAGCATCCTGTGTCACCCGATACAACCTATCTTTAATAATTGAAAAGTAGGGATAGGAGAGCACCACACCGGGCTGAAGCTTTTGACCATCAATTACTCTCACTTGGTCAAAGGCGTGCCTCAGAGACTCGTCTCTTGTCTGCCCATGGGAATTCCCCGGTGGGCCGGAGGGGCGGAGCCCTCACTTCCCTCTGGGTTTTCCTGATGTGGAGCTGACGTCGACAGCTCAGGCAACGCATCCCTTGCCAGTGCTGCACAAATCCCACACTGGACTACCCTATTACAGGACCCATCCAAACATATTCCCCTTAATAATGTCTGAAATGCTGGCCAATTCGTACCCAAAATCAGTGGATGGGTGAGGCGGGGACTAACTGCCGCCTCTATTCTAAGTTTTTGTCCCTGGAATTGAACATTAACAGGCACTAAAGCGTATTCGTGTACAGTTGAAGTCAGAAGTTTACATACACTACCGGTCAAAAGTTTTGAAACACTTACTCATTCTTTATTATATATATATATATATTTTTTTACATTTAAGAATAATAGTAAAGCCATTAAAATTATGGAATAACATAAATGGAACTATGGGATTATGTTGTGACTAAACAAAGTCCAAAATAATCCAAAATAAATCAAAACTGTGTTATATTTTAGCATCTTCAGAGTAGTCACCCTTTGCCTAGAATTTTCAGAAATGTACTCTTGACATTTTCTCAACCAACTTCTTGAGGTATCACCCTGGGATGCTTTTTAAACAGTATTGAAGGAGTTCCCATCTATATGCTGGGCACTTATTGGCTGCTTTTCTTTATTATTTGGTCCAAGTCATCAATTTCACAAACTCTTTTTTTATTATTAAATTTTAGATTTATAATGAAATAAATTAATATGGTGGCACAATTATATTTTTGTCTACAAAACTAATTTCAAATATTTAAGCATACTCCTTCAGATCAAAAGATTTTTAAGATCATGGGAAACATTTCAGTCAAGTGTTTCAAAACTTTTGACCGGTAGTGTACACTTAGGTTGAAGTCATTAAAAAAAATTTTTAACCACTTTTAACCACATTAAACCACAGATTTAATATTAGCAAAAATCATCATGGTTACTTGTGTAACCTCCGTTCCCTGATGGAGGGAATGAGACGTTGTGTCGATCTAGTGACACTAGGGGTCACTCTTGGGAGCCCGAGACACCTCTGGTCTTTGATAAAAGGCCAATGAAAATTGGTGAGTGGTATTTGCATGCCATTCCCCCGGACATACGTGTATAAAAGGAGCTGGTATGCAACCACTCATTCAGGTTTTATGCTAAGGAGCCAATATAAGGTCCGGCCATTTCAGCAGGTAGTTCAGCGTTGTGGCAGGAGGGACACAACGTCTCGTTCCCTCCATCAGGTAATGGAGGTTACACAAGTAACCATGACGTTCCCTATCTGTCACTCACTCGACTTTGTGTCGATGTAGTGACAGTAGGGGTCCCTATACAAAACGCCACAATTGGCTGAACTGTGTTACGTGAACTGGCGGTGTGTGGTGGGCAGACTACTGTGTGCCTCATAGCCAGCACACCAGGTCGACACATAACCTCCCCCAACATAGTTATGAGGGTCGAACGGCCCTTTTTGGGGACAAGTCGACTACCCAAAAGATAGAGACAGGCTTAACCCAGTTGTGGCCTCTTTTCCCCTTCTTTTTTTCCACTCCCTAAAAAAGAAGGGGGATTATCCGACTGGGCCGCCAGGTCTAGTCGGGGGGTGTCCCTCCCAAGGGGAAGACACCGCACCTCGCCAAAAGAGAGGGGCGTTTGGAGGCGTCTGTCATGACCATGACGCACCTGGAGACCAGTTCTAGAGGAACACCTGCTCATAGAAACGAGAGGTTGGTCCGAGGGCTGAAAAGACGGTGACAGACCGACGTGATGGCCACGCGATGTGTCCCGTGGTGCCATGCCCATCTCGGGACTCGAGTCTGGAGCCAGTGCTGAAGCGGCCTCATATGCATCAACCCGAGCGGGGTGGCCACCGCAGAGTATGCCATATGCCCCAGGAGCCTCTGAAAAAGTTTCAGTGGAACCGCTGTTACCTGTTTGAATGCCTTCAAACAGGCCAGCACCAACTGAGTGCACTCGTTCGTAAGGCGTGCCGTCAAGGAGACTAACTCCAAGGAGACTCCAACTCCAATCCAAGAAAAGAGATGCTCTGAACCGGGAGGAGCTTGCTCTTTTCCCAGTTGACCCGAAGCCCTAGTCAGCTGAGGTGTGAGAGCACCAGGTCCCTGTGTGCGCACAACATGTCTCGAGAGTGAACTAGGATTAGCCAGTCTTTAAGATAGTTGAGAATGCAAATGTCCACCTCCCTTAACGGGGCAAGGGCAGCCTCTGCGATCTTCATAAAGATGCAAGGAGACAGGGACAGGCCGAAAGGGAGGACTTTGTACTGATACGCCTGACCCTCGAACGCGAACCGCAAGAAGGGTTTGTGTTGAGGAAGGAACGAGACGTGGAAGTACGCATCTTTCAGGTCTACCGTCATGAACCAATCTTGATGCCAGACGCTCGCCAGAATGCATTTTTGCATCAGCATCTTGAACAGGAGTCTGTGTAAAGCCCTGTTCAGTACTCGCAGGTCCAAGATTGGCTGCAACCCACCGCCTTTTTTCGGTATGATGAAGTAGGGGCTTTAAAACCCTTTCTTCATCTCGGCTGGAGGGACAGGTTCTATCGCGTCCTTCCATAGGAGGGTATACTGCTGAACCTGGGTGTGCGCCTGGCAAACTGAATCGTGTAGCCGAGTCGGACGGTCCGGTTCAGCCATCGCGACGGATTGGAAAGTGCGAGCCACGCGTTCCGCATGAGGTGGACCAAGGGGACAACGTCGTCAGATGTACCGGCAGGTGGGGCCTCGCGGCAGGGCAGAGCGCGAGGTGCCACAGCACGTCGTGGCCGTGCTGAGTCTAGGGACATCAAAGCACTTACCTGGCTCCTTGTGACCACCCCCGGAACAGCCTGGGAAGGGGGAGGAAGAGGCCTGTCCTCGTAACCCGTGGAGACTGCCACATCGGGGGTGGCTGTGTGCCACAGCTGGGTGCTCAGAGGCGGAAAGGCCACTGCTGGAGCGCCAATCCTGCAAGAAAAAGCCCGTAGACGGTAGTCATGGTGATGACTGTACACACCGGGTAAGTGACCCAGGGAGGAAGGAAGCCGCTCTTTTGCTGAACTGTTGGGTACCGCAGCCACTTGGGCATACGGCGAAATCAAACAAAAAGGCAACATAAGATTTTCCACCGGGGGATGGAGTGGTCTTCTTACCAGCTCCACGTGAGTGGGTTCCCTTGTCCCTGGGTCCCCCGTCTCAGGGGCGCTTCGAGGACCTCCGTGGGTTCTTCGGCGCCGGCTGTGAGACAGGTGGCGTCGGCTTCCTGCGGTGGGCTCCACACCGGGGCCGGGACGAAGGGTCGGGCTGCGGTGGAGCCGGTGCAGTCACCACAGTGGGACGCCCTTGGCGATGAGCAGACGGGGTGCGGGATCTTGAGTCGTGCCGGGGCAGGATGTGCCGGATTGCCTCCGTCTGCTGCTTCACCTTGGAGAACTGCTGGGCAAAGTCCTCGACGGTGTCACCAAATAGGCCCGCCTGGGAAATGGGGGCAGAAAGGAACCTTGTCTTGTCGGCCTCGCCCATCTCGACCAGGTTGAGCCAAAGGTGGCGCTCCTGGACCACTAGTGTGGCCATCGTCCACCCGAGAGACCGCACCATGACCTTCGTCGCCCGGAGAGTGAGGTCGGTCGCTGAGCGCAGTTCCTGCATCAAATCTGGGGCAAAACTACCCTCATGCAGTTCTTTTAGCGCCTTGGCTTGGTGGACCTGCAGGAGAGCCATGGCGTGCAGGGCAGAGGTGGCTTGTCCAGCCCTGGAAAGCATGTCCATCATTTCGGCATCAGCCTGTGACTGGGCAATTGTCCCCGAAGGGGGAAGCCCAGCTGAGGCTTCTGCGTCCGACTGGACAAGCCCGCTCTCCGATGCTGTGCTTGAGAGCTCATCATCTTCGCGGGCTCCGAACAAGAAGCCAGACTCGCCGTGGGACGAGCCGGCGAACTCATCCGGAAGCCCGACTGGGGCAGACGAGTGTGCTGGGGAATGGGAGGTCTGCGGGGGGATACCCGGTGGAGACGATCCCATTGGGGTCCCCAAATCGCCCCCAGTGCTAGCCACGCTGGCCTCATACCCATAGGTAGAAGGACCGAGGCGGGGAGTCACTGGGGTGGCTTGCTTTCTTACGTGACCGCAACGTTGCCATGGTCATGTTCTCGCAGTGAGAACATGAACCATTCACAAACGCTGCCTCCGTGTGGGTCGCGCCCAGACACGAAAGGCAGCAATCATGACCATCCGAAGTTGAGAGATAACGACCGCAACCAGGAATAACACACAATCAGAAAGGCATCTTTAAAAAGACGTTCCGTGTGTGCGCTCTTTTAGAGAAATATATACACTTTTAGATGGGAAAAGCTCTTTCAGAAAAAATACTCTCTAGTTTTTTCTGCCTAAGTGCCCAGGGGCGTTCTCTGCAGTGCTGCAGTGCAGAGGAAGGAGAAGCCACTGAAATGCGCCATCAGATCCAGCAGAGGTGAATGAACAGTAGTATTCAGCTCAATGAGCATGACCGTTTGGCTCCGAAGAGAAAATCTGAATGAGTGGTTGCATACCAGCTCCTTTTATACCCGAATGTCTGGGAGAGTGGCATGCAAATACCACTCGCCAATTTCCATTGACCTTTTATCAAAGACCAGAGGTGTCTCGGGCTCCCAAGAGTGACGCCTAGTGTCACTACATCGACACAACATCGAGTGAGTGACAGATAGTCATTTGGCAAGTCGTTTAGGACATCTACTTTGTGCATGACACGAGTAATTTTTCCATCAATTGTTTACAGATAGATTGTTTCACTTTTAATTGTCTATATCACAATTCCAGTGGGTCAGAAGTTCACATACACTAAGTTAACTGTGCCTTTAAACAGCTTGGAAAATTCCAGAAAATGATGTCCAGCCTTTAGACAATTAGCCAATTAACTTCTGATAGGAGGTGTACTGAATTGGAGGTGTACCTGTGGATTTATTTTAAGGACTACCTTCAAGCTCTGTGCTTCTTTGCTTGACATCATAGGAAAATCAAAAGAAATTAGCCAAGACCTTCAGAAAAAAATTGTTGACCTTCATAAGTTTGGTTCATCCTTGGGAGAAATTTTCAAATACCTGAAGGTACCATGTTCATCTGTACAAACAATAGTATGTAAGTATAATAAATAGTAAGTATAAACACCATGGGACCACACAGCCATCATACCACTCAGGAAGGAGACGCATTCTGTCTCCTAGAGATGAACGTAGTTTGGTGTGAAAAGTGCAAATCAATCCCAGAACAACAGCAAAGAACCTTGTGAAGATGCTGGAGGAAGCAGGTAGACAAGTATCTATATCCACAGTAAAAATGAGTCCTATATCGACATAACCTGAAATGCTGCTCAGCAAGGAAAAAGCCACTGCTATAAAACCACCATAAAGCCAGACTACAGTTTGCAAGTGAACTTGGGGATTTAAAAATTTAAATTCTGTCATCATTTACTCACCCTCAAGTTGTTCCAAATAAAAGTATTTTTTTCATACTATGGAAGTCAATGGTGCCCCACAACTGTTTGGTTACAAACATTCTTCAAAATATCTTCCTTTGTGTTCAGCAGAACAAAGAAATTTGTACAGGTTTGGAACAACTTGAGGGTGAGTAAATGATGACAGAATTTAAATTTTTGGGTGAACTATCCCTTTAAAGGCAATGCTACCAAATACTAACAAAGTGTATGCAAACTTCTGACCCACTGTAAATGTGATGAAAGAAATAACAGCTGAAATGAATAATTCTCTCTACTATTATTCTGACATTTCATATTCTTAAAATAAAGAGTGATCCTAACTGACCGGGGAATGCTTTCTACAATTAAATGTCAGGAATTGTGAAAAACTGAGTTTACATGTATTTGGCTAAGGTGTATGTAAACTTCTGACTTCAACAGTATATCCCCATGCACACACCTCACCTTCACCCGGCATGCTGTACCCAAAGCCTCACCTTGAACCAAGCTTTGGTGAATCGAAGTCTGATAACAACCTGAATCCACCAAGGCTTGGTATGTACCCCCTTGGATACTCACTGATATGCAGTACGTCCCTGCTCAATCAGGGGCGGTTCGTGAAGCGTCGGGAACCCGGAGCCACAGCCCCACTTCCATCACCGGGCATTGATCCTGTATGTGTCCCAGTTCCCCGCAGTGCCAGCACACCGGCCCAGACCTTACCTGCACACCTGCAGCCCCAGATTTACCAACCTGGCAGGGAGGGGGAACAGAAACAAAGGGGTTCGGAGTAATAGAAACCCCCCGGGTCTGGGGAGTCGGCTTTGGCAAAATGACCCGTCACCGGGGGGTAGGGACAGGGACAGTATGGGATGGGGAAGGGGACGAGAGAGAGGGAGAGAGAGATGGAGAGAGAGAAAAGAATACGCCGCTAAGTGGTCCTCTGCCAGCTGGAAAGCCTCCTCCAGTAAGGAGGAACACTGGACCCACTCCACTGTCCCCTTCAGCAGACTGTTGTCAAACTGCTCCAGCACAACCAGGTTGATGACTCCATCAGCGCCGTGGTCTTCAGCCAGTAGCCACCACCAACAGGCATCACGGAGCTGCTGGGTGAAGGTAAACAGACGGAGGATTCACTGAATGTCAGTGCCCAGAAGCGCTGACTGTGCTATTCAGGGTTATGACCAATCCATTGCAGGATGGCTCGTTTCAGGTCCAAGTACTCCAGCAGACTACTCCAGCAGACTCGTGACAGGTAGCTGTTGTGCCACAAGCTGAGCCTCCCCCGACAACAACGGCAACAGATGGACTGCTCACTGCACTCAGGATCACCCCGACCCCTCCGCGGCATGCTCAGTCAGTTCTATAAAAGCTTCGGGGTTGTCCTGTGGTCCAATTTTTGCCAGCGTTATCTGAGGCACAGTAGGGTTGCTGCTGGAGTACCCTCCTGTGGCAGCAAGCTCTGGATCACCTAACGGTCCTCCACCTGGGCTTGCATCAGGGCCTGGAACCATTGTACCTGTTCCAACCGCAGCTCCAGGAGGGCCTGATGTTGCATCTGGTGGATGCCAGCGAGGGTTTGAACGATCTCGGCTAGTGGCAAGGACTCCATGATGGTGATCTTCCTCATTTAGGTTTCGGCACCACTGTAGCAAATCCCTTAGTTCTCTGGAATGAGGAAGTGGGAGACGGTGTACTTCGTTCCAAAATACAGTCTTTATTCACACACAAAATATCTTGCTTTTCAGCAGAACGTTTTGCAGCATACACTCGCTGGAAGCTCAGCTCTCTATCTCCACTGCCGACATCTCCTCCCCTTTTATCTCTGTGTCACAGCTCACTGCGAATACAAACAGGTGTTAGCACAGGTGTAAATTCTTAACCACTGAGTTTTACCAGACCTCACTTTCCACAGATCAGTGCTCCATCACACCCCCGCTTTCACAGTGTTCTAAGGATAAAGATATTTTTCATGAAAGCCAGGTTGTCACATTAAATGCCATAAATTTATACAATTTATGAATTACAATATTTTGTAAAACAACTGTTCCAGTGGGACTGTCCCTATAGCATTAAGAACTGCTGAGATGAGAAAGTGTCTGCCAACTGACTAATATAATAACTAATTACTACAATTAAAAGGACAGCTGGTCTTTATCATTCAGCTCAATCTTAAACTGCCAAGACAAGGAGATCTGTTAAACAACTAAACAGATCTGTGAAATCAGACTCCTCAGTGTCAATGATCAGCAGGTCTGGCTGTGTAAATCACTCCACTTTAATGGAAAACCCCTATAAAAACATAGAAATAGACATTACTGTAAGTCATGCAGTTATACAAACATAAGCCTTCACTTCTTTCTACACCTTTTCATGTTTCAGTTGTGATGACATTGTACAACTGATGGCTCGTGTCATTCATTCGCCTCATTATAAATAAGTAAATAAATGAATAAATAGGTCATAGTAAAAGATTTCTGCATTACAAAAATGTGCTGAACAATTCAGCAACTTTTGGACAGCATCATCAGGAAACACCAGATTCATTCCATTGAATTTGTTTGGGTGATTAGTGTACATATATTTCCTGAATTCCTGAAATTTTAGGAAAAGTGAAGAAATCTGCTCAATTTATTTGGCCATTTTAGATAATCTACAGATTTCTTCATATTTTCTAAATTTGCTTTGTTTCTGCTGTAATACTGCAACTGTGAAAGACACAGAGACACAGAGTTACATGCAGTATACTAATTTTGAAGTTTTTGTGTGAGATTTGAAACTTTAGTTAGCAAGAAAATAATGTTTTTTAAACTGTTGATCAATCATTATTGATCTTTGTTCCATTAAAACAAGGTGTATATGTAATTGGATCCTTTTGATGTCAATGGGGCTCTACAGGCCATGCATCCACTCTTTCACTGTTTGTTCTAACAGGAGGTGGACTTACGTTTATGTTTGAGAAGCAACAAGATGATGCAAAGTACACCGGCCATGCGGCAGGGAGTCAGCTCCGAGGACGAGCACTCTGAGACAGAAGATGGATGCTGTGGAGTATGAGCAGAAACTGGGACTAGTTTGCTCAGGACATGTAATTCATGAATTGGGCACAAAGAAAATCACCTGGAAATCCCTAACATTTGTTATGTTGTCCCCTCCAGATTCTTGTTAAAGTTGTAGTGAGAGAGGTCCTGGCCACTCTTGACTTGCTGTGTGCTAATGCTTGCTTGGAACCTTCCCCTTAGTCATGAACGACACACCAGTACAATGTATGGTCAAGATGGAAAACACTTATTAACTCTCCAGTACATGTTTTACCTCTTCTGGAAATGATATTGTGTGGGACTTTATGCTTCTGCCATTTCTGTGTGAGCTATAGAGCTGTCTGAAGCGCTGCATGAAATGTGATCTTTGGGGAGCAGACAGAAGACAAGAGAGGTGAAAGAGAGGACAGGAAGGGGTCAAAGGTCAGACCAGGATGAAAATACTGTTCGGAGACCAGTTTCCTTAAGCGTTCCATTCATTCAAACAGCTGTCAGTTAAGCCAAACCTGTGCTGTAGTTACCATGTTTGATTTGGTTACATTAAATATCATTATGTTTGGTCATAAGACATGCAAGGACCAATGCGGTTTGATTTTAGTGACATGAATCCATTTTTGATCAATGATTTGATTTAAGAGTGAATGATGACTAAAATTTTGGTATTTTTATCACACCAAGGCTTCAGAAAACTTGTCATGCATAATAATAACTACTTTCAATGTGGTTTTAAATTTAATTTATTTACTTTTATTTTGGAGCTTGACATGCCAGAATTCGCATTCATTAAATGACAAAAAGCAAGGTGAATTTTATTTTCCCATTTTGTGTGCCGTCATTTGGGTTTGGAGACATTTTGGTGAGTAAACATGAGAGAACTTTTATTTCGGGGAGAACTATTCTTAAACATTCTGGTATAGAGGAATATCAGTACAGTGCTGCTGTGCAAACACCGCAAAAATGCATCAATTTGTACTATGACAAAGATATTGCTGCGCTTCTGTAAGAAAAACCAGTGCTAACACAGAAATTCAAACAGGAGTTCAACAACAGATGCTCCATGTACACATTTTCAGTTGCATAGCATGCAGAAAATGTCTTGGTTACTGTTGTAACCTCCATTCCCTGATGGAGGGAACGATACTTTGTGTTGAGGTAGTGACACTAGGGGTCGCGCATGGGTGCCCCAAACACCTCTGATATTTGAGAAAAGGCCAATGAGGTGAATTGGCGAGTGGAATTTGCATGCCACTCCCCCGGACATACAGGTATAAAAGGGGCCGGCTTGCAACCACTCATTCAGGTTTGTGCTGAGGAGCCGAGACAGAATCCTGGCCATTTCAGCGGGTAGTTCAGTGCTGTGGCAGGAGGGACACAACATCTTGTTCCCTCCATTAGGGAACAGAGGTTACAACAGTAACCAAGACGTTCCCTATCTGTCACTCACTCGACCTTGTGTCGATGTAGTCACACTAGGGGTCCCTATACAAAACGCCACAACCAGCTGAACTGTGTTACGTGGATCGGCGGTGCAGGTGCAGGCAGGCCAACGCATGCCTAGTAACAAGTGCATCCGGTCCCATCGTAACCTTCCCAACGCCCCACATAAGTCGCATAGTCCCTCATGAGACGTACTTACAATGGGAACAGGCTGCACCAGCTACTTCGGCCTTTTCTCTTCTTTTTTTCCCAAAAAATGAAAATTCACTTAACTGGGGCCAGATGTATTCACATCAAGGAAGGTGTTCTTTTTCCCCACATGGAAAAGACACCACGGAGACCACATCCTGCCCGAAGGGGAGGTTAACATGTGGAGAATACGTCACATGGACTTACCAACCGGGAAGTACCACACATGGAAAGAAGCCCCCGCGGTAGGTCCTACCCAGAAGGGAGGAACTCTACGAGCGCAGCGACTGGTGGCAGAGCAGAGCTCTGCCCAAGGGAAGACACGGGTTTACTGTCAGGGAAACCGTACCGTGGAAAAATACATCACATGGGGTTACCGATAGGGAACCACCACATATGGAGCACCTATCCCAGTACAGAGGCTGACCTGACAGGGCATACTAACACAAGTACTGGGCCTGTCATCGCATTCCTCTGCCGAATTCGCCTGCCGCAGGGTGCTGAGGGAGGAAAGACATCCAGGGTTTACCAGTCCCGGGAACTCACGTGGATGAAAAAAAGCGTATGTTATCCCCTCGGGGAGGGGAAAGGTGCTATGTGCAAGCGGTACACCCAGCCAGCTGCTCGCATACTTACCTGTTTGTACCTGTTAACACACGGGACGAAACTGGCTCAACCCGGAGATTATAAAATCTTGCAAAGGTATTGGGTGTCACCCAGCTTGCTGCTCTACAGATGTCTGTTAGAGAGGCACCATTCACCAGGGCCCAGAAGGATGCCACACTCCTAGTGGAGTGTGCTTGTACTCCCAGGGGGGACGGTGCACCCTGGGCCTGGTATGCCAAATATGCCAAGTATGTGGGCAATCCTCTGTTTGAAGACAGCCTTCCCCTTCTGCTGTCCCCCAAAACAGACAAAGAGCTGCTCAGAGCGTCTAAAGCACTCTGTGCGGTCCAAGTAAACATGCAAAGTGCATACCGGACACAGCAACAATAAGGCTGGGTCTGCCTCCTCCGCAGGTTCACCACCTGATCCCTAAAAGGGGTAGTGGGAACCTTGGGCACATAGCCCGGCCAGGGTCTCAGAATCACGTGAGAGAATGCCGGACCGAACTCTATGCACGTATCGCTAACAGAGAATGCCTGCAGGTCCCCAACCCTCTTGATGGAAGTGAGCACAGTCAGGAGGGCCGTCTTCAATGAGAGGGCATTTAGCTCAACTGACTCCAGGGGCTCAAATGGGGCTTTCTGTAGGCCCAGCAGGACCACAGAGAGATCCCACAAGGGAACGAGACGTGGCCTAGGAGGATTCAACCTCCTGGTGCCTCTAAGGAACCTGACAATCAGGTCATGCTTCCCCAAGCACTTACCGTCCACCACATCATGGTGTGCTGCTATAGTGGCAACATACACCGTGAGCTCTGAGAACCAAGTCTGGGTGGGCCAGTACGGTGCTACCAACACAACCTGTTCTTCATCCTCCCTGACCTTGCACAAAGTCTGTGCAAGCAGGCTCACTGGGGGAAATGCATATTGCGCAGATCCCGGGGCCAGCTGTGTGCCAGGCCAGCTACCTGTGCTTCGTCGAATCGACTCCAAATCATCTGAACCTCCTGGGGGTGGAGTCTCCACTCTCCCCTTAGCATCACTTGCTGTGACAGCGCATCCGCTGCGCGACTGAGTTCGCCCGGGATGTGAGTGGCCTGCAACGACTTCAGTCGCTGCTGACTCCAAAGGAGGAGATGGCGGGCGAGTTGCGACATGCGACGTGAGCGTAAACCACTGTGGTGATTTATATATGCAACCGTCGCCATGTTGTCCGTCCGGATTAACACATGCTTGCCCTGGATCAACGGCCGAAGCCTCCGTAGAACCAGCAATACCACCAGCATCTTGAAGCAGTTGATATGCCAATGCAGTCGAAGTTCTTTCCAGGAGCCCGAGGCTTCGTGCCCATTGCAAACAGTGCCCCAGCCTGACTTAGACACGTCTGTCGTGACAACGACATGGCTGGACACTTGTTCTAGGGGAATCCCTGCCTGTAGAAATGCAAGGTCCGTCCAAGGGCTGAACGTGCGTTGACAGATCAGCGTGATAGCCATGTGATGCGTACCGCGGTGCCATGCCCATCTCGGGAATCGAGTCTGAAGCCAATGCTGAAGTGGTCTCATATGCATCAACCCGAGTGGCATAACTGCCGACGAAGACACCATATGCCCCAGGAGCCTCTGAAATTGTTTCAGTGGTGCACTATTGTAAAAAATGAATGGAGATGGAGGGAAGTGGTGTAGATTCTGGAAGTAATTTGGAAATTGAGTTTTTTTTAGGTGGCGGGGGAAAAGGAGGTATCAGACATAGTACCTGGACCTTAAAAAATGTGGAGCCAACTTTCCGCATCAGATAGTGAAAGGGAGAATCATCAGGATAGAGGGAAAAAGGAAGAATATGATAAAATTCTGAATGCAAGAAGTTTAAGAAATTCATACATAAGTTTGACAATAAACCTAATATCATATGTACAGTATACAGGGAACATGGCTTAAACTTTATCTGAATTATGTAATACACTGATATAAAGCAATACATATAAATAGGAAAATTGGCAGGGAAATGTATGTGAAATGTATTAGACCAGAGTAAAATAGGTAGCGATCATTTCCCTATAAGCTGTAAAATTGATCTGCTGATTGGAATAAATTTAAAGAGATGAGTGAGTTGAATGAATGTTAAGAATAAATACCTCTATAGAAGATTTTGAGGAGCTGAGTAATTATGTAAGTGAAATTATTCGTAGCACAGCAGAGGAGGTAATACGGAAAAAGTACTGTATGGGGTGAGGAGAAAGGAAGCTGTGCCACGGTGGACAGATGAATGCAGTCAAGCAATCTTACATAGAGCACTTAGCAAAAGGAGAAATAGATATTAATTTGATGAGTTCATTTATAATTTGATGAGTTCAAGTATAAGAGCTCAAGCAGTTGTAAGAAAAATAATTTGGACTGCAAAAATAAATCATTGGAGGAATTATTAATGGTACGGAATACATCTCCTGGCAAAGATAAAGTGTGCTATGAAATGATTATCTGTCAGATTCATCACTGAAAAGGATTTTACATCTTTTAATAAAATGTGGGACTTGAGAAAGCCCCCTTTTTCTCTTGGAAGCATGGAGTAATTGTGCCTATTGCTGTCTGTCGCTGTGAGTCGCTGAGACAGGCGAAAGCTGGATCCAGATCATCCATCCTGATTCTGCTGGATCTTTCTCCAGCCTTTGACACAGTCAACCATCTGATCCTACTCTCCAACATCTCTTCTCTGGGCATCACAGGAACTGTGCTTGACTGGTTTAATTCCTATCTCTCAGGTAGGTCCTTCAAGGTAGCCTGGAGAGGTGAGGTGTTCAAGTCACATCAGCTACTTACTGGGGTACCTCAGGGTTCAGTGCTTGGGCCACTTCTCTATATACACAACATCACTGAGACCCATCATTCAGGCACATGGTTTCTCTTACCACTGCTACGCCGAGGACACACAGCTCTACTTGTCTTTCCAGCCCAACGACACCACAGTGACTGCTCACATCTCTGCCTGTTTGGCAGACATCTTGGCCTAGATGAAGGAACACCACCTGCAACTTAACCCAGCCAGGACCGAACTCCTTGTCTTTCCAGCCAACCCTGCTGTTGAACACAACATCACCATGCAGCTGGGTTCAATTTCAGTAACGCCTTCCAAAACGGTCAGAAATCTAGGGGTAACTATTGATAACCAACTAAATTTCACAGACCACATCTCAAAGACAGCACGATCATGTAGATTTACACTACAATATCAGGAAGGTAAGACCCTTCCTCTCTGAACATGCCACACAACTTCTTGTTCAGTCACTTGTCATAACTAGACTGGACTACTGTAATGCTCTCATTGCAGGCCTCCCTGCATGCGCAATTAGACCCCTGCAAATGATCCAGAATGCAGCAGCACATTTGGTCTTTAATGAACCAAAGAGAGCGCATGTTACACCACTCTTTGTCTCTCTTCACTTGCTGCCGGTTGTTGCATGTATTAAATTCAAGGCTCTGATGCTGGCATACAGAACAGTTACTGGGTCTGCTCCAGCATACCTAAAATCATTTCTGCAGAGCTATGTTCCCACCAGAAGCCTGCGGTCGGCTAAGGAACATCACCATGTTGTACCAACAAAAAGAGGCACCAAAACACTTTCCCGGACTCTCGGCTTCATTGTACCATGTTGGTGGAATGACCTTCCCAACTCCATCCGTGAAACTGACTCACTTTCTGTCTTCAAAAAACGGCTCCAGCACTTAACCAGTCACTTAAAAAAAGAAATTCTTGTGACACTTTAATCTATCTTGAATACTGCTATTCTGATGCTAGTGAAACTTTGTAACATGGCACTTTTTGTACCACTGTCTCCTTTAAGATGATTCGCTTATGTTTTTCCTCTTTTGTAAGTCGCTTTGGATAAAAGCATCTGCCAAATGAATAAATATAAATGTAAAATTTGTATTGCAAAATCAGGGAAGGATGATTCTCAAGTAGCTAATTATAGACCTATTGTGTTAACATCCAACCTTTGTAAACTAGTGGTGTTAGTGGTGATGTCTTGATTGATGTGGGCAAAAAAAGACCCCTAGTTTCAAGAACATATACCAGAGTGGTTTTAGAAGATGTCGTTGTACAATGGATGCAATTTTATGTCTAAAAGCTGACACTAGGAAGGCTCAAATCAATAAAGAAGTGTTGGTAGGAGTATTTTTTGACATAGAAAAAGCATATGATATGATGTGGAAGGAAGGACTTTTAATTAAACTGGACCAAATGGGTGTCAAGGGAAGGACATATAATTGGATAGAGAATTTTATGTTTAATCGTACTAAACAAGTAAGGGTGGGGACTTCCTATTCAAAGGTATACTCTATTGACAATGGTACACAAGGCAGTGTCTGCAGTGCCATTCTTTTTAATATAGTGATATATAAAAAAAATTCTAAAGTTGGACCAGGGATACAAAAGTCTTTATATGCAGATGATAGAACTTTATAGATAAGAGGAAGAAATGTGTCATAATTGAAGATAAGTGTGCAGACTGCAGTGAAAGAAGTTGAAAAATGTGCTAATTATTTGGAACTCTGCTTATTTGTTGCAAAAACCCAAGTGATATGTTTCTCAAAAAAAAAAGAAAAGAAAAAGGTTAAAGCTATAGGATCCAATGTTTGCAATGTGATCCAGTAAGCAGGTATTTGGGGGGTGTGGATGGATTCAAAATTGACATTTGCAACACATATTCAATGGATAGTAGACAAAAGCAAAAAAGGCATAAATGTACTAAGATGCTTGGCAGGGGATGACTCGGGTGCTGATTCTCAATCTCTAAGAAGAACATATTGTGCAATGATAAGATCAGCAATAGATTATGGCTGAAGTACATGGTTCAGCATCAACATCATTGCGTTAAAATGTGAATACTGTACAATTCCAAGCCTTTAGAGTATGTCTTGTTGCATTCAGATCATCACAAGTGGAAATGGGAGAGATGCACTTAAGCTAAAAATGGCATACTGGACTTCTTTAAAAGGACATTTAGAAATGCATACGGTTAAAAAAATAAAAAATAAAAAAAAAAGTTTTGGAGGACTGTTGGGAGTTTGAATACATTTAAATAGCTTTGGATGGATTACAGATGAAGAGGCTCAACAAATATAAATTGTCATATTGATGTTAGCCCAACAAGAAAAGAAGTACCGGTTATCACGTGTTCCAACTAGAGAAACTACACTGTTCAGTCACATTTATGGACAGCATCACTGCAGTCTAGATAGATGTTTATCTGTTAACTGTTTGGCGAAGTTGTTTACCTGCTATAATGTTCAGATATGTTGTCTGGTAGAGTTGTTGAAGCTTACTGCTTGTCATGCTTTTATGAATCGATCAGTACCTGTGTGTTAACTGATCCCGATGTATCTACATTGTCCGATGAATTTACTGTAACATGTTTACTATTATTCATGACTTCTGAGTATTTATAACACTGCTGTAGTTTTCAGGTTCCCTAACAGTGTGTGTGTGTGTGTGTGTGTGTGTGTGTGTGTGTGTGTGTGTGTGTGTGTGTGTGTGTGTGTGTGTGTGTGTGTGTCATTCTTTTCTCATTACTTTTGTCCCAGTTACAGAAATGCACAAGCTATCACTTATTGTCCTTTTCTGTCTGTTTAAAAGCCACTATGTCCAAGTTACTATTAGGTAGTTACCCATGAAATGTATGATCAGCTCAAGTTGTTTTAAATGTACCAATTTCATAGCGCAGTAATGTACATATTATTTTGTTTAGTTTGTAACCATCTCTCTATTAGAACATTTCTGCTAAACAAATGATTAATTAAACATATTATGGTCATTTTTATATTGCATATTATTTTATGTTTAATAAAGTATATTTCATCCCCATCATTATTGAATCCTCATTTTGTTTTTAGTTTACGGTGTCATTGTGTGCATCGTAGAGATAGACTATTGTAGTATTACGGTTTTACTTGCATTATCAACTGAGTCTGTACAATATAATATAAAATAAAAATAATAAAGTCTTCCATTGAACTCGTATCAGCCATATCATGAGTTTCACCACTTAAATAAGTGTAGTACAATACAAACATTAATAGTAGATAAAACACTTGAATAATCATATTAAAATATGCTGGTTACTGGTGGTGGATGAGGAGAGTCCCCTATTCTGCTTTGAGTGTTGTGTCAGAAAAGCGCTAAATATGTAAAATTCATTCATTCAAAATATGTAAATAAGAGTGTTGTTTATCTTCATCAAAGCAATTAATATTTCAGTTTTAAATATTTAATCGTACAAAATAATATCAACATGAAAATAGAACAAAAGACTCTGTCATGATCACAAACAGGTGATGTTCATGTAAGCTCAAATCATAAGATTCATCTGCCAGAAGAGCAGTGCCAAAACACGACTGACGTAAAGTGTTCTTCTGCAAATTACTTGCAATTTTAAGTTTGACTTACAGATGTTGCTAGAGAGCACAAGTTACGTAATGCAGCTTTAAGTTTGTAAGGCATAGAAATGCATACAAGACCAACAAATGTAAGATTCTGACAATGCAGCACTGGCCCGAGAGGTGAAGTGACAGTTGTGTGACAGAGTGTCTGATGCTCAGTCATACAAGACTGCAGTCACACACATTATTACATAGGCAATGCCCATGAACATGTGAATATTTTCTCCCCTGCCCAGATGAAAACCATGGTCAAGATGAAATGTGAGAGGCTGCAGTTGAGGCAGAAAGAGTAGGAGAAGAAGATGTGATCATTCTTAAATCTGATGTTCAGACAACTAAATTTGACAGCTGTAAACAAATGTTGGGTAGTAATGTACTACATGTTATCTGATTTACATTATCACATTACTAAAATCAAGTACTTGTTATGATTTTACATTAAACTTTTTTTTTCTGATTAACACTTATTATTGATTCCCGTATTTGAAACAGAAAAGCAAAACATATATTCATAGAATTAAATTAGGAAGAGTCATTATTGTTTTAGCAGAAATTCAGGGGCAAAGATTGATTTTGGCTAATATTTACACACCTAACATTGATGATCAGGGCTTTTTTGTAGATCTTGAAGGGATGTTGCAAGTTGCTGGCACCCCTCATGATATAATATTGGTAGGAGACTTTAATCTTTTGATGGACTCAGTCCTTGATCATAGTGAAGCAAAAGTGTGTAAGCCCCCTTGAGCAACAATTACACTTCACAGGATGTGTAAAAATGTTGGTCTTACAGATATTTAGAGACATTTGAACCCATCTGGTAGGGACTATACATTTTTTTCATCAGTCCATAAGATCTATTCTAGAATAGATTTGTTTTATATATATAAGTCACTCATTTAATCTGTTGTTGATTTCTCAGTTGGAAACATTTTAGTCTCAGATCATGCGCTGGTGAGTTTAGAGGTGTTGCCACATATAGAGAAAAAGAAATCATATAGTTGACACTTTACTGTATCCCTTTTGCAAAATCCTGATTTCCAACAAATGTTAAAAGCTGAAAACAGTGTTTATATGGAGACCAACTGGTCCTCAGTATCCTCTGTGGGTGTGGCTTGGGAGGCACTTAAGTCAGTTCGTAGGGGTCGGATCATACAGTATGCCTCATTCATCAAAATATCCAAAGGACGAGAACTTGTGGAGTTAGAAGAGAATATTAAAAGTGCAGAGGCAGAGCTGAAGCGCCGATTGTCGTCTAATGGCCTCAGAGAATTGACCCGATTGAAATACAGATATAATACTATTTTGTCGCGGAAGGTGGAGTTTTGGTTATTTAGGGCAAGGCAGTCATATTTTGAGTCAGGGGACAAAGCAGGGAAGCTTTGGCTAGATAAATAAAGCAGAGAGAGAGTTTTTCTACCATTCCCTTAGTGAAATCCCTGGTGGTGAAATGTTTACCTCGGCCATTGATATTAATAATGCTTTTAAAGAATTCTATCTTGATCTTTATAGTTCCACGTCTTCGTCTACTGATGAAGACATTAGAAACTTTGTGGAACCATTAGATCTCCCAAAACTGTCGACTGAGCAAAAAAATTTGCTTGATTCTGAGATAACCTTGGAGGACCTTGACAAGGTAATTAAGGCCTTACAAGGCTCTGGGGCCAGGTGGCTTTGCCACCGAATTTTATAGATCTTATGCTACAGAACTGGCTCCACTTTTGTTAGAAGTTTATACAGAATCATTAAAGAATGGAGAGCTTCTGCCAACCATGATGCAAGCCCGGATGAGTCTTATTCTTAAAAAGGACAAAGATCCAAGCAAGTGTAAGAGTTACTGTCCAATTTCCCTGATCCAGCTAGACTTAAAAATATTGTCAAAAATTTTGGCTAACCGATTAGTAAAGTTATGTCATCTCTTATACATATAGATCAGGTGGGGTTTATTCGGGGCCGTAGCTCTTCTGATAACGTTAGGCATTTTATCAATACCATGTGGTCAGTGGCGAATGATCAGACTCCGGTCACTGCCATCTCACTAGACGCCGAAAAGGCATTCAATATGGTAGAATGGGATTATCTTTTTAAGGTTTTGGAAATATATGGGTTCAGGAATACTTTTATTGGATGGATTAAGTTACTTTATAGACACCCGGTAGTGGCGGTACAAATGAATGGATTAATTTCAGATTATTTTACTCTGGATAGGGGCACCCGGCAGGTTGCCCTGGAACCATTAGCAGCCGCGATAAGAAAGGAAGATGATTTTCCTTGTGTGGTGGCGGGAGGTATGGCGCATTAGCTTTTGCTTTATGCAGATGATATTTGGACTCAAGATGGCGCAGAGTATGGCTGCTGCGTTGCGAGCTCCGACACAACATAGTAAAGTTTTGTTTGTTTTGTTCACAATTCTTACGTTATTTGTCTTGGATGTTGTCTGCCTTATTGTGTACGACAGACAAACACTTTTGGACATTGGTTTAGCAATTTCACACCGTAAACCGGACTTCACATTCCTCAATGCCGACCCGCTGTTTACAAACACACAAGCGGAGCCCTTTGTCTGGGCAGCACGGCCGCGGAAAGGCAAAAGGAAAAGGGGAAACAGAGCCAGTGTTCTCATCAGAGTAAGACGCCGCACAAATCGACCCCCACTACCCACTATTCTTCTGGCAAATGTTCAGTCTCTGGATAACAAGCTCTGCGAGCTGAAAGCGCGGATCTCTTTCCAACGAGATACAAGGGACTGCTGCATTATCTGCCTTACGGAAACTTGGATGTCTGCGGAGATTCCAGACTCAGCCATTGAACCCACGGGGTTCTCAAGTGCACCGAGTGGACAGAGCGAAAGACCTCTCAGGTAAAACTAGAGGAGGTGGTGTATGTTTTATGATCAACAAATCCTGGTGTGATCAGAGGAACGTTCATTCTATCACGTCTTTCTGCTCTCCTGATCTGGAATTTCTTATGCTTCTGTGTCGACCATTCTGGCTACTGAGGGAATTCACAGCGGTCATTATCACTGCTGTGTACATTCCCCCACAAGCCGACACAGACTGGGCACTCAAGGAACTGTATGGGAGTATAAGTGAGCAGGAAACCGCGCACCCTGAGGTCGCGTTCATTGTGACCAGGGACTTTAATAAAGCCAGTTTAAAATCAGTCGCACCAAAATATCACCAGCACATTAGTTTCAACACACGAGGGGACCGGGTTTTGGACCATTGCTACTCTCCCTTCCGGGATGGCTACAAATCCCTCCCCTGCCCACCATTTGGCAAATCGGACCACTCTTCCATTCTGCTTCTGCCCGCTTACAGGCAGAAATTGAAACAGGAAGCACCCACCCTCAGAACGATCCAGTGCTGGTCGGACCAATCAGACTCTATGCTGCAGGACTGTTTTGATCACACAGACTGGGAGATGTTCCGGTCTGCCTCTGATGATGACATCGAGCTTTACGCTGATAGCGTAATGTGCTTCATCAGAACGTGCGTAGAGGAAGTGGTTCCGACCAGAACAGTACGGATCTATCCGAATAAGAAACCTTGGATTAATAGTGATGTTCGCGCGGCACTTAATGTGCGGACCTCCGCTTTTATCAGAACCGCAAAACGCCAGTACAGGAGCAAGATTGAAGGACAGTTTAACACCACCAACTCTAGAAGAATGTGGCAGGGAATTAACATCATCACGGACTTTAAAGGGAATAAAAACTCCGCCATGAACACCGCTGCCTCTCTCCTGGATGAGCTAAATACTTTTTATGCTCGTTTTGAGGGAAATAACACCGCCCTCGTGGAGAGAGCTCTCGCGGCCGAAGCTACAGAGGTTAGTTCACTCTCCGTCTCTGTAGCGGATGTAACCCGATCCTTCCGACGGGTGAATATCCGCAAAGCCGCGGGCCCAGATGGCATTCTGGGCCGCGTCATCAGAGCGTGCGCGAACCAGCTGGCTGGTGTTTTTACGGACATTTTCAACCTTTCCCTCTTTTTGTCTGTAGTCCCCACATGCTTTAAAACATCCACCATTGTGCCTGTTCCAAAACAATCAAAAATAACTTGTTTAAATGACTGGCGTCCTGTTGCTCTGACCCCCATCATCAGCAAATACTTTGAGAGACTAATCAGAGACTATATCTGCTCTGTGCTGCCTCCATCACTGGACCCATTGCAGTTTGCTTACCGCAACAACTGCTCCACTGATGATGCCATTGCATCTACAATACACACTGCTCTCTCCCACCAGGAAAAAAGAACACTTATGTGAGAATGCTGTTTGTAGACTACAGCTCAGCATTCAACACCATAGTGCCCTCCAAGCTAGATGAGAAACTCTTGGCTCTGGGCTTAAACAGCTCACTGTGCAGCTGGATCCTGGACTTCCTGTCAAGCAGACGCCAGGTGGTTAGAATAGGCAGCAACATCTCCTCATCACTGACCCTCAACACTGGAGCCCCACAGGGCTGTGTTCTCAGCCCACTACTGTATTCCTTGTACACACATGACTGTGTGGCAACACATAGCTCCAATGCCATCATTAAGTTTGCTGATGACACGATGGTGGTAGGTCTGATCACTGACAATGATGAAACAGCCTACAGAGAGGAGGTGCACACTCTGACACACAGGTGTCAGGAGCACAACCTCTCCCTCAACGTCAGTAAGACAAAGAAGCTTGTGGTGGACTTCAGGAGAAAAGACAGAGAACACAGTCCCATCACCATCAATGGAGCACCAGTGGAGAGAGTCAGCAGCTTCAAGTTCCTGGGTGTCCACATCACTGAGGAGCTCACATGGTCCATCCACACTGAAGTTGTTGTGAAGAAGGCTCATCAGCGCCTCTTCTTCCTGAGACGGCTGAGGAAGTTTGGAATGAACCGCCACATCCTCACACGGTTCTACACCTGCACTGTAGAGAGCATCCTGACTGGCTGCATCTCCGCCTGGTACGGCAATAGCACCGCCCACAACCGCAAAGCACTGCAAAGGGTGGTGCGAACTGCCAGACACATCATCGGAGGTGAGCTTCCCTCCCTCCAGGAAATATATACAAGGCGGTGTGTGAAAAAAGCTCGGAGGATCATCAGAGACTCCAGCCACCCGAGCCATGGGCTGTTCTCATTGCTACCATCAGGTAGGCGGTATCGCAGCATCAGGACCCGCACCAGCCGACTTCATGATAGCTTCTTCCCCCAAGCAATCAGACTTCTGAACTCTTGATCTCCCACGATCAAATACATCAGCACTGCACTTTATTACCCTTACTCTTATATCTCACACCGGACTGTCATAAATTATATTATTATTATATTATATTCTCTCTTAATAACTGACTATCAACCGACAGCTGAATGTCAATACAGTACAATACTGTACATTCTATATATACTATATATACTTTTTTATATATTTTATTTTTTATTTTTATTGAATAATGTGTATCTATATAGTGTGTATTGTATACTGTACAGTGTATGTTATTATTTGTATATTGTTGAGTGTAATTATGTGTATATCAGATGTTTAAATTGTGTTGTGTTAATTTGGTGTTATTGTAAATTGGTATATGTCTCATCACTGTCACGACTGCTATGTTGATCGGAACTGCACCCAAGAATTTCACACACCATTGCACTTGTGTATATGGCTGTGTGACAATAAAGTGATTTGACTTGATTTGATATTTTATTATTCGTCTCCGACCCCACTAGATCTATGCCTTGCCTCCACAGAATTATTAATTCCTTCTCTAAATTCTCAGGATACAGAGTCAGTTGGTCTAAATCCGAAGCTTTGTCTCTGACAGCGTACTGTCCACTAACGGCTTTTCATCCAGGTGACTTCCAGTGGCCCAAACATGGCATTAAGTATTTGGGCATCTTATTCCCAGCAAATTTGTGTGATTTATTTAGAGTTAATTTCAACCCCTTAATAATTTTTTTTCGAGGGATATGGGCAGGTGGGCTTCACTACATTTATCTATGATTGGAAAGGTTAATGTTATTAAAATGAATTGTATTCCAAAATTCAACTACCTGCTACAATCTCTCCCTGTAGATGTCCCCCTCTCTTATTTCAAGCAATTTCATAGTATAGCAAAGTCCTTCATTTGGAATGGTAAACATCCCAGATTACATTTCAGTAAGCTACAAAGACCGATTGACAAAGGTGGGCTAGGCCTACCAAAGATTTTATTTTATTATTATGCATTCGGTCTCAGACATTTGGCTCATTGGTTGCTTCCACTTGAGAGAGCCCCTCCCTGGTTTTGTATCGAACAGAAAGTTCTTGCACCTATTTTGCCATTGCAAAGCCTATCTATTAAACTAACCGGAGAAGTTAAGTCACACCCCGTTTTCTCGCATTTGCACGCGGTATGGACAAAAGTGTCCAGAGTGTTTAATTCTGACATTTATTTAAATGTTGCCTCAAGCATATGGCGCAACCCAAAATTACATATTAATAAGTCCCCTTTTTGCTGGTCAGAGTGGATTGTGAGGAAGGTTAAGATGCTCAGTGACCTATAGGAGAGTGGAATGCTGAGATCTTTTGAAAACATGGTTCAACATTTTAGGATTCCCAGATCTCAGTTCTTTAGGTATTTACAGCTGTGCCATATGCTAAGTGATGATTACTGCTTTTTGGAAAAGGTCATGAGGCATCAGTGTATTACTCCCTGCTAATTCAGAGTCTGGGGGATGGAGCTTCAACTTCTCTCAATAGATTATGGGAGAATGATTTAAACTTGGTATTGGAGGAGTCTACATCTAGAGATGCAAGAGTGCACCTTATGCATTTACATTTACATTTATTCACTTGGCAGATGCTTTTATCCAAAGCGACTTACAAAAGAGGAAAACATAAGTGAATCATCTTAAGGAGACACTGGTACGAAAAGTGCTATATTACAAAGTTTCACTAGCATCAGAATAGTAGTATTCAAAACAGATTAAAGTGCAACAAGATTTTTTTTTTTTTTAGTGACTGGTTAAGTGCTCATGGAAAAGATGTGTTTTTAGCCGTTTTTTGAAGACAGAAAGTGAGTCAGCTTTATGGATGGAGTTGGGAAGGTCATTCCACCAGCGTGGTATGATGAAGCTGAAAGGTTTTTGGTGCCTCTTTGTGTTGGTACAACAAGGCGACGTTCCTTAGCCGACCGCAGGCTTCTAGTGGGCGCGTAGCTCTACAGAAATGATTTTAGGTATGCTGGAGCAGACCCAGTGACTGTTCTGTATGCCAGCATAAGAGCCTTGAATTTGATACGTGCAGCAACCGGCAGCCAGTGAAGAGAGACAAGGAGTGGTGTAACATGCGCTCTGGTTCATTAAAGTCCAGACATGCTGCTGCATTCTGGATCATTTGCAGGGGCCTAATTGCACCTGCAATGAGAGTGTTACAGTAGTCCAGTCTAGTTATGACAAGTGACTGAACAAGAAGTTGTTTGGCATGTTCAGAGAGGAAGGGACTTAACTTCCTGATATTGTAGAGTGTAAATCAACATGATCATGCAGTCTTTGAGATGTGGTCTGAGATGTGTACCCCTAGATTTGTGACCGTTTTGGAAGGCGTTACTGTAGTTGACTGTAAGAGAAACCATGTGTCTGAATGATGGGTCCCAGTGATGTTTTGTATATAGAGAAGAGAATGTATATAGAAGGTTGGGCAACCTGGATATATACATCAGGAAGTGGGGCGGCTATCTGGCCTTTTTGGAGGGCTCTCGGGGAGGGGCAGCGGAGAGGGACTAGTGGGTTTTTTATATATGTATTTATTTATTATGTCTCAAAATATTTTATGTTTTATTGTCTATTTGTGTGTCTTTGTTAGTTGGCTTTTGTCCACTGGAGTGCTTGTTTGTGTTGGGTGGGGGTGTGGGGGTTAATGTTCAGGGAGAAAAAGTTATGATTTTATGTGGTTTGATTTTGCATTTTCTGTTATGTCTGTGTGATTTGCTGCATGGAATTAATAAAATTGTAAAAAAACAAAAAAAACAAAATGCACTTCTGTCTCCACTGCCCCTCCCCGAGAGTCCTCCAAAAAGGCAAAATAGCAGCCCCATTTTTACTGTACAAATCTAAGTTGCCTAGCCTTCTATATGACATCTCCTCGAATGCCGCTACCCTGCCCATCTCTGTGCACCACTCTTGAAATGAGGGTGCTCCAGCTGACTTCCATCCCCTAAGAATGATCTGTCTGCCGATCATAACACTGGCATACATTTTTTATACATTTATCCCTTATATTAATAACCGCCCCGTAGCCTAAAATACAGAGTCTGGGGCAAAATGAAATTTGAGTGCCCAATACGTCACACATAAAACTCTGAACCCTCAACCAAAATTCTTGGATCTTAACACATCACCAAAAAACATGGGTTGTGTCCCTATCTTCTGATTGGCATCGCCAGCAGGTGGGTGTGTCTTTAAGACCAAGCCTATACAATCTAGGGGGGGTCCAATAGAATCGACGTAAAATCTTAAATTGCATAAGGCGCACACTTGCATCTCTAGATGTAGACTTGATGTTTTTTAGAATCCTAGCCCACACTCCCTCCTCCAATACCAAGTTTAAATTTTCACCCCATAATCTCTTGAGAGAAGTTGAAGCTCTGTCCCCCAGACTCTGAATTAGCAGGGAGTAATACACTGATGCCTCATGACCTTTTCCAAAAGCAGTAATCACCACTCTCAGAGTATCTGCCGCTATAGGGGGATGTACACTACTCCCAGAAATAGTACAAAACAGGTGACACAGCTGTAAGTACCTGAAGAATTGAGACCTGGGAATCCCAAAATGTTGAACCATATTTTTAAAGGATCTCAGCACTCCACTCTCCTATAGGTCACCAAGCATATCAACCTCCCTCACAATCCACTCTGTCCAGCAGAAAGGGGACTTATTAATTGTAATTTGGGGTTCAGCCATATGCTTGAAGCAACATTTAAATTAATGTCTGAATTAAACACTCTGGACACATTTGTCCATATCATGTGCAAATGCGAGATAACAGGGTGCAACTTAACTTCTCCGGTTAGTTTGGTAGAAAGGCTTTGCAATGGCGAAATAGGGGCAAGAACTTCCTGTTCAATACAAAACCAGGGAGGGGCTCTCTCAGGTGGAAGTGACCAATGAGCCAAATGTCTGAAACCGAATGCATAATAATATAACAAATTCTTGGGGAGGGCTAGCCCACCTTTGTCAATCGGCCTATGTAACTTATTGAAGTATAATCTGGGATGTTTACCATTCCAAATGAAATACTTCGCTATGCTATCAAATTGCTTGAAATAAGAGAGGGGGACATCTATAGGGAGAGATTGTAGCAGGTAGTTGAATTTTGGAATACAATTCAATTTAAAAACATTAACCTTCCCAGTCATAGATAAATGTAATGAAACCCACCTGCTCACATCACTCGAAAACCTTTTTATTATAGGGTCAAAATTAACTGTTACTAAATCACACAAATTTGCCAGGAAAAAAAACCCAAATACTTAATGCCCTGATTGGGCCACTGGAAGGCACCAGGCTGAAATCCGTTACCGGGCATTACGCTGTCAAAAGCATAGCCAAAGCTTTGGATTTAGATCAATTCACTCTGTATCCTGAGAACTTAGAAAAGGAATTAATAATTTTGTGGAGGCAAGGCATAGATCTAGCAGGGTCAGAGACAAATAATAAAATATCATCTGCATAAAGCAAAAGCTTATGCGCAACACCTCCTGCCACCACCCCTGGAAAATCATCCTCCTTTCTTATCACAGCTGCTAATGGTTCCAGGGCAAGACAGAACAATAAGGGAAAAAGAGGGCAACCCTGCCGGGTGCCCCTATCCAGAGTAAAATAATCAGAAATTAATCCATTCATTTGAACCGCCACTACCGAGTATCTATAAAGTAACATAATCCACCCAATAAAAGTATTCCTGAACCCGTACATTTCCAAAATCCTAAAAATATAATCCTATTCTACCATTTCAAATGCCTTTTCGGTGCCAAGCGAGATGGCAGCAACCGTAGTCTGGTTCACCTCTGACCACATGACATTAATGAAATGCCTAATGTTATCAGAAGAGTTACGGCCCTGTAAGGCTGGCACCAGGATGTCAACACCCAAAAGGTGCCATTTCCGGTAAAAGTCAAAGAACTCTGCGATAATCAATGTCATAGAACTCTCTCACAAAAGTTGAAATCTACACCTGAATATCACCACGTGTGATAAATTGCAAATCGCCTTTGCATTGTTTTACAAAGATGAAATCTTCACCTGAATATCAACACAGTGTGATAAATTGCAAATCACCTTGCTACCCCCTGTTCTCTCTCCCCCTTCTCCCCTTCAACAGCTCTGGACCAACACAAAGACACAAGATTTATATGTCAAAATATAACAAATACCATGAAAACAAAAGAATGCAACTGTATGTGTTTGATATCATTTAAGAGGTCTCTGTGCGACTGGTATGGTGGTCTCTTTCCTATGTTGATAAAACTAATGGTAACAAAGATATAAGGTCTTTGCCAAATACTGCATAATTCTGGAGGTTTATCCCCTCCTTGACCTACAATTTAAATGTTCTCCTGTATGTTAACAAGGTTAAACCACAGGAAGTCAAGAACACATTCACCCCCAAATTCTCATTGTTCAAAGGATAATACCATTTGGTACACAATGTTTATTCTGTCTGGGTATTTAAGGAAAGTTGGCAAGAAGCTCGGGGAATCTGTAAGCAGGTATGTTTCTTTGACTTGTCTTTTATTTTTAGAAATGTTTATTTATTCTGATCATGTGTGAAATTGGCTTTGATTGATTTTGTAACTTACGTTTTATATCCTACCTGACAAATAAATTGTTACTTATTGATTTATTCTGTATTCATCCAAAATCATTAATCACCAGTAGATTCGAGGGACGCCTTTTGTTACCACAAACTTATGTCCAGGATAATGATCATTACCGGAGCTTATGAATAGGAGAAAACCACGTAAGACTACCAGTCACTGCTTATCACTGTCTTAGCAAGTTGTATGAAATGTAAATAAATAGATAATCATCTGGTTATGAGCAAGCAGTAGGCGGCCGAACCAGATGATATTAGTAAACCCTGCAACCTCTGACTATGAACAGGCTGGTGATTTTGTGTCTGTGAGATCTATGCAATTAATCGGCCGGCATATGACTCTAAGCGACAATCGGGACCCGGATGAAAGGATAATGAAAATTAAGTTGATTCAGAGTAATCAATAACTTAAAAAGATCAAATTAAAAGAATGATCAGAAGTTAAAAAGAGCTGTAATCTAAATTAGTGATCAACTTAAATTGGAGTCAGATTAATATAAAATTGGAGTCAGATAAAATGAATAATGGAATCAAAAGTGTGAATTAACAATAATTGCTTTACTTCAGCGATCAGAAAAGACAGAACAACGCAGAGACCTTCAAGGGAAATTTATTGAAGTTCCACTTGTAGGGCTTTACTGGTTGTTTAGATCAGTGTTACTATCAGAAATAATTGGTAATTATTTCTGTAGTTATTAATCAATATTTAAATTAATTAATTGGATCTAACTCATTAAAACCTCATATGGGACTCCAGTAAATGTAGTGTGCTATGTTTAGGAGCAAGTTTGGTTATCAAAGATAATTATTAATTATTAAAATCAATAGAACATTGATGAGAATCAATGTTAGCTTTTTTTTTAATCCTTTAAAATCAACACTTATCAAAGATAATCGTTAATTGCTAACATCGATAAAACATTAATTACAATTAACACTAGCTTATTGATCATTCAAATTCAATCAAAGATAATTACCAATTATCAAAAATCAATAGAATATTAATAAGGATTAACATTGACGGGGCACCACCCTGAAATCAGGGACTAATAACCGAATATTAAAACAGTCTCAATATTAGATTGTTTTCTTAGGAAAATCGACATCCGCAGAATATCGATTTTCGGGAAAAAAAACAATGAATGAAGGTTTGAATCCGAGCACTGACATCCCGTCAGCATGACACAGGCGTATGCAAAACAAACCAAAACACTTCTCTTTGTAATATAAACAAAGTTTATTTATGCAGTAATATCAATTAATAATTAATACAGTGCAGTCAATAAACTTCCGACTTACAACTACAAACTAAACAGTGATATGATTAGATATAGAAATAAAAATAATCCTATAACACATAAGGTGTGTGTGTGACAGTGTGTGTGTGTGTGTGTCAGTGTGGTTAGTGTGAGAGAGAGAGAGAGAGAGAGAGAGAGACGATTAAGTGACAGCTTGAAAGCTGATTTCGCGATAGCTGGAGATAAAGCAGCCGTGTTCATCACTCAGAGACGCGGTTTTACGAGCGGGGCTCATAAAAGTCCCTTGTTATTTGACTCTTTAATGGATGAACTCAGTTGCTGTCTCACCCGCGATGGCGAAAATGCACAACAGTCCAATTTGGTTGGACCACAATACAGCAAAACAAATTCGTGATAATTAATACCCTGAGTATTAATAATTAGCGGACATGGCGGTCCGTAAACTGTACAAGCAAAAACCTTGAAACACAAGAATAACACGCTATAATATTCTATCTCTGCCCAGACGTAACCTCTTACTTGAATCGCATGAGGACACAGGTAGAATGTGTTTTCCTCCGTCCTTTAACTCTGACCCGGTTTCTTGAGGCTCGTGTGATGACGAGAGCCGTTTCCTCGCGCTGTCGGCGGCCGGTACGGCTGTTGATTCTCGGCGGGCTGGCGGAGAACTCAGAAATATCAACTTGATTGAAGATGGAAGAGAAATCTTTAATCTCTTCACTTCTGTAGGCCAACGGATGAAGATGCGAATTGCTCGGCGGTCTCCTTCGGATCCGTTAGAGTGTTCGGTTGAACACAGAGTAATCTCAACTCGTCCAGCGAGATGGAGATTGTATGGCTACAGTTTCAAGTCGGACATTACTTCCTTATGCCACGAGGCTGCACCGGAGAGCAGAAAAAAGCTACGTCCGTATTCGGTGAACTAAGTCGCTGGAAGCCACTTTGGAAGCATTTCAGAATTATTTGAAGTCCTGATGATGTCATGTTTGAGGGATGTTCTGTGGTGTGCCTCATCCAATAGGAGTTGAGAGCTCGATCCTTTAGAGGGCAAGGCTTCATGTATCTGTAGTCTGTTTTGGACTCCCTTTGTTTGATTTTGGCGCGATTTTTATCAGTAAGATTTACGACTTAGAAGGTGGGGGCTTAAGTTATGTTTTTACGACCGTGTTAGGCCTGCCTTTGTCTTCTATCTGAATACATGAGGCCCAACACACTCTATAACAGATAGATAATTATCCCTTTTTACAGCCCTGAATAGCAGGCCCCGAATGAACCCCACCTGATCTGTATGTATAAGAGATGTCATAACTTGACTTAATCAGATAGCCAAGATTTTTGACAACATTTTAACGTCTAGCTGGATCAGGGAAATTGGATGGTAACTCTTACACTTGCTTGATCTTTGTTTTTTTTAAGAATCAGACTGATCCGGGCTTGTGTCATGGTTGGCAGAAGCTTTCCATTCTTTAATGATTCCGTATAAACTTCTAACAAAAGTGGAGCCAGTTCTGTAGCATAAGATCTAAAAAATTCAGTGGCAAAGCCATCTGGCCCCGGAGCCTTGCCTGAAGGTAGGGCCTTAATTACCTCATCAAGCTCCTCCAAGGTTATCTCAGAATCAAGAGAATTGTATTGCTCAGTCATCAGTTTAGGGAGATCTAATGGTTCCACAAAGTTTCTAATATCTTCATCAGTAGACGAAGACGTGGAACTATAAAGATCAAGACAGAATTCTTTAAAAACATTATTAATATCAATGACCGAGGTAAAAATTTCACCACCAGCAGATTTCACTGAGGGGATGGTAGAAAAAGACTCTATCTGCTTTATATATCTAGCCAAAAGCTTCCCTGCTTTGTCCCCCAACTCAAAATATGACTGTCTTGCCCTGAATAACCAAAACTCCAACATTTGGCACTTCAGTTCTGTCTCAGTACTTTTAGTATTTCCTTCCAACTCCACAAGTTCTTGTGCTTTGGATTTTTTGATGAATGAGGCATACTGTATGATCCGACCCCTAAGAACCACCATAAGTGCCTCCCAAGCCATGCCCACAGAGGATACTGTGGACCAGTTGGTCTCCATATAAACATTGATTTCAGCCTTTAACATTTGTTGGAAATCAGGATTTTTCAAAAGGGATACATTAAAGGGCCAACTATATGATTTCTTTTTCTTTATACGTGGCAACACCTCTAAACTCACCAGGGCATGATCTGAGACTAAGATGTTTCCAATTGAGCAATAAACAACAGATGAAATGAGGGATTTAGATATAAAAAAAAATCTATTCTAGAATAAATCTTATGGACTGATGAAAAAAAATTTATAGTCCCTACCAGATGGGTTCAGAAGTCTCCAAATATCTGTAAGACCAAGATTTTTACACATCCTGTGAGGCATAACTGTTGCTCTAGGGGGTTTACACACTTTTGCTTCACTATGATCAAGGACTGAGTCCATCAAAAGATTAAAGTCTCCTCCCAATATTATATCATGAGGGGTGCTTGCAACATCCTTTCAAGATCTATAAAAAAGCCCTGATCATCAGCGTTAGGTGTGTAAATATTAGTCAAAATCAACCTTTGCCCCTGAATTTCTGCTAAAACAATAACGACTCTTCCTAATTTATCTTTAATCTGTTTGAGACATTTGAATTGTAGATGTTTACTTATCAGTGTAATGACACCCCTGCTCTTACTTGAACCAGCACTAAAGAAAACATGTCCACCCCATATCTTCCCAAATTTTCAGCTTCCTGCGGGGAAAGATGCGTTTCTTGAAAAAATACTACATAAAATTTCTTACGTTTAAGAAAAGAAATAACCTTCCTTCTTTTTATGGGGTGACCCAACCCATTCACATTCCACATGGAGAGAGATAATCCACTCATATTAACATTTGACATTTTGACATATTAGAAAAAATAGATTGTGTGTCAAAACTAGAATCAATAATTAGACAAAAGTCACTGGATTTGATGTAGACATATTTCACATTTATACATCAGCAGTATTTAGTTACTTGCAAAATTATTCGTCATCATGATTCTTTTTTTATTATTATTTGTAAAATGATTTCGCAACACACTTAATTTCAATGCAGCTTTACAGAAAATCATGCTATGACAGAAAATAAACCTATAATGTCTGTAATGTTTTAGGCAAAATAAAAAAATAAAAAAATGGACTAGTGCCTCAGGGCTTGAAATGTGATCTTACTCTGGCAATTTCAGCATTACCAACTCCATCCAAACACAATCCATGTGTGTTCACCAGTCATATTTGTGATATAATGTCACAAAAAAATAAAAGTTATCTCAAAAGTGCATTCATTTAAATTTTTGAAGCAGAGCACAAAATCTATATGTGAAACTACAATTAACTTTATCGCACTAATGCAATCCGTTTGGGCATTTATGAGTGGATTATATTGTGAATTTGAAATGACATGTTTTTGTGCATTTTGATGCATTTAATGGACAAAACCCTTCCAAAGACAGTTATATGACACGCAGAGTGATAATTCAAATAGTAGTAAAAATGTGTTTGTAAGGAGTTGGTTAGAAATGCACTATTAAGTTGGGAAAACATGGAAGCACATCTCTAAATGCTTCTTTAGATTTGACATGGAATCATTTGCAGTGAAAAGGATATTACGTTTTGGAAGACAGAGTTTACATTACACAGTAATGTTTTTGAACTGTGTCTCCATAAAAGTGAAATTACTTTTGTAAATCTAGTGGTCGCACTCTGAGTGAGACAGCTCCACCTTCAGTGTAATTATAGCCACCTGGCTAGTGTCTGTGTGTGTTATTCCACAACCCTCCCCTTCTCTTCCGAAAACAATGGAAGACTTAATGATCATATATCAGAGGTAGGCTCATTTATAATGAAAATTAAAAAAATTAAAATTGTAAAAAAAAAATAAATAAAAATGAAGGATCAATAAATTATGAATAATTTACTGCCGTTTTTTGCTTATGTAATCACATAATTTAATCTAATTACAAGTACTTGATTTTTGGAATCTGATTAGGTAATCTGTATGACATGTAACTATGTAATACCTAGCACTAACTATGGGTTAGGTTAAAGTTTAAGGTTCAGAGTGGGGAAGATCATTTTGTTGATTTAAAACATCATGGTTACTGGTGTAACCTCCGTTCCCTGAAGGAGGGAACGAGATGTTGGTGTCGATGTAGTGACACTAGGGGTCACTCTTGGGAGCCCGAGACACCTCTGGTCTTTGATAAAAGACCAGTAAAAATTGGTGAGTGGTATTTGCATGCCACTCCCCCGGACATACGGGTATAAAAGGAGCTGGTATGCAACCACTCATTCAGGTTTTATGCTGAGGAGCCGAGACAAGGTCTGGCCATTTCAGCGGGTAGTTCAGCGTTGTGGCAGGAGGGACACAATGTCTCGTTCCCTCCATCAAGGAACGGAGGTTACACAAGTAACCATGACATTCCCTATCTGTCACTCACTCGACGTTGGTGTCGATGTAGTGACACTAGGGGTCCCTATACAAAACGCCACAAGGCTGAACTGTGTTACGTGAACTGGCGGTGTGTGGTGGGCAGACTTGCTGTGTGCCTCATTGCCAGCACACCAGGTCGACACGTAACCTCCCCAACACAGTTATGAGTGTCGAACGGCCCTTTTTGGGGACAAGTCGACTACCCAAAGATAGAGACAGGCTTAACCCAGTCGTGGCCTCTTTTCCCCTTCTCTTTTTCCACTCCCTAAAAAAGAAGGGGGATTATCCGACTGGGCCGCCAGGTCTAGTCGGGGGGTGTCCCTCCCAAGGGGAGGACACCATGGAGACCACACCTCGCCCCAAGAGGGGGGGGGATATTTAAGTGGAAAAATACGTCACATGGTCTTTCCAACCATGTGGAGAGCCTTCAAGGTAGATCCTGCCCAATGGGGAAGGAGTTACTACAAACATGGAGACTGGGGCAGAGGGGCTTTGCCCAAGGAAGACGCAGTTTGCCAGCAGGAAACGAACTAGCGGAAGATATAGATCGCATGGGGTTTAGCCTTACAGGGAACCACCACATGCGGAGCACCTACCACAGAACAGGGCTCTTAGTTAGGGCGTGTACTGGGCTGGCAGTGAGTCTCTCCAAAAACTCGACTGCCACAGGGCTCGGAGGAAGTCAACCAGGGAACAAATTTTGTGAACACTACTGGGAATTAACTGCGCACGTCTTCAGCTCAAAAGGAGGTGGAAGGCGCTATGTGCAAGCGATACACCCGGCCGGCTATCTCGGGCTTATCCGCTTGTGTTGCGTGCCACTACATGGGACAAAACCGGTTCCACCCGGAGGTTGTAGAACCTTGCAAAGGTGTTGGGTGTTGCCCAGCCCGCTGCTCTGTAAATGTCTGTTAGAGAGGCACCTCTGGCCAAGGCCCAAGAAGCCGCTACACCACGGGTAGAATGGGCTCGTAGAGATATGCCATAGTTATGGCGTCAACGAGCCAGTGGGCGATCCCCTGCTTGGAGACAGCGCTTCCTTTCCACTGTGCACCAAAAGCAGACAAAGAGCTGCTCAGAGATTCTAAAGCATTGCGTGCGAGCCAAATAGATGCGTAAAGCATGCACCGGACACAGCGACGACAGGGCTGTGTCTGCCTCCTCCTGGGGCAGCACTTGCAGGTTCACCACCTAGTCCCTAAAGGGGTGGTGGGAACCTTGGGCACATAGCCCGGTCAGGGTCTCAGGATCACGTAAGAGTAACCTGGACTGAACTCCAGGCACGTTTCGCTGACAGAGAACACTTGCAGGTCACCTACCCTCTTGATGGAAGTGAGCACAGTCAGGAGGGCAGTCTTCAAGGAGAGTGCCTTAAGCTCAGCTGACTGCAAAGGCTCAGAGCGGGCTCTCTGTAGACCCTGAAGAACTACAGAGGTCCGATGAGGAAACGAGGTGCGGTCTGGAGGGATTCAGCCTCCTGGCGCCTCTTAGGAACCTGATGATCAGGTCATGCTTCCCTAAGGACTTACCGTCGACTGCATCATGGTGTGCTGCTATGGCAGCAACGTACACCTTCAAGGTGGAAGGGGACAGCCTCCCTTCCAACCTCTCTTGCAGGAAGGAAAGCACTGATCTGACTGCGCATCTCTGGGGGTCTTCCCGATGGGAAGAACACCACTTAGCAAACAGACGCCACTTAAAGGCATACAGGCGCCTCGTAGAGGGAGCCCTAGCCTGAGTGATCGTGTCTACCATCACAGGTGGGAGACGCTCAGGTATTCCGCATCCCGTCCAGGGGCCAGACATGGAGATTCCAGAGGTCTGGGCGTGGGTGCTGGATGGTGCCCCTTCCCTGAGAAAGAAGGTCCTTCCTCAGGGGAATTTGCCAGGGGGGAGCTGTCGCGAGGAGCGTGAGGTCCGAGCACCACGTCTGGGCGGGCCAGTAGGGTGCTACCAGGACGACCTGCTCCTCATTCTCCCTGACCTTGCACAGGGTCTGTGCAAGCAGGCTCACTGGGGGAAACGCATATTTGCGAATGCCAGGGGGCCAGCTGTGTGCCAGCGCATCTATGCCGAGGGAGGCCTCGGTCAGGGCGTACCAGAGCGGGCAGTGGGGAGGATTCTTGGGAGGCGAACAGGTGCACCTGTGCCTGTCAAATCGACTCCAAATCAGCTGGACCACCTGAAGGTGGAGACTCCACTCTCCCCTGAGGGTAACCTGTTGTGACGGCGTGTCCGCCGTAGTGTTGAGGTTGCCTGGGATGTGAGTGGCTTGCAGTGACTTGAGGTGCTGCTGACTCCAGAGGAGGAGACGGCGGGCGAGTTGTGACATACAACGAGACCGCAAACCACCTTGGCGGTTGACATATGCTACCGTTGTCGTGTTGTCTGTCTGAACTAACACGTGCTTGCCCTGGATCAACGGCCGAGACCTCCACAGGGCGAGCAGAATTGCCAACAACTCGAGGCAGTTGATGTGCCAATGCAGTCGTGGACTGCCTTTTTTCAGTAAAATGAAGTAGGGGCTGAAAAAACCCTTCTTCATCTCGGATTGAGGGACAGGTTCTATCGTGCCCTTCCGTAGGAGGGTAGCAATCTCCGCGCAAGGTAGCAGCGTTTTCATCTTTCACCAAGGTGAAGTGGACACCGCTGAACCTGGGCGGATGCCTGGCGAAGTGAATCGCGCAGCCGAGTCGGACAGTCCGGACCAGCCCTCGTGATGGATTGGAAAGCGCAAGCCATGCATCCAAGTTCCGTGCAAGGGGGACCAAAAGGACAACGTCATCGGATGTACCAGCAGGTGGGGCGTCGTGGCAGGGCGGAGCTCGATGTGCCACACCACATCGTGGCCGTGCTGAGTCTAAGGACATCGAAGCACTTACCTGGCTCCTTGTGACCACCCCGGAACAGCCTGGGACGGGGGAGGAAGAGGCCTGTCCTCGTGACCCGTGGAGACTGTCACATCGGGGGCAGATTTATGCCACAGCTGGGCACTCAGGGGCGGGAGACCACCGCTGGAGCACCAAACCTGCCAAATGGAGTGGTGGACGGTGGTCATGATGGTACACACTGGATACGTGACCCAGGGAACAAGGAAGCCACTCTTGCTGAGCTCTTGAGTACTGCAGCCACTTGGGCATGCAGCGCAAAATGCAAAAGGTAACAAAAAGATGAAGATCTGCTTACCAGCTCCAGAGCAGTGGGTTTCATTGTCCCTGGGTCACCCGTCTCAAGGGTGCTTTGAAACCTTTCACGGGTTCTGGGCGGCCGCGAGACGGGTGGCATCTGCTTCCTGCGGTGGGCTCCACGCAGGGGCCGGCCCGAAGGGGCGGGCTGCGGTGGAGCCGGTGCAGTCACCTCAGTGGGACACCCTTGGTGATGAGTAGACGGGGTGCGGGATCTTGAGCCGTGCCGGGGCAGGATATGCCGGATAGCATCCATCTACTGCTTTACCATCGAGAACTGCTGGGCAAAGTCCTCGATGGTGTCGCCGAATAGGCCCGCCTGGGAAATGGGGGCAGCAAGGAATCGTGTCTTGTCAGCCTCACCCATCTCGACCAGGTTGAGCCAAAGGTGGCGCTCCTGGACCACTAGTGTGGCCATCGTCCGCCTGAGAGACCGCGCCGTGACCTCCGTCACTCGGAGAGTGAGGTCGGTCGCCGAGCACAGTTCCTGCATCAATCCCGGGGCGGAACAACCCTCGTGCAGTTCCTTTAGCACCTTGGCGGATTTGCAGGAGAGCCATGGCGTGCAGGGTGGAGGCGGCTTGTCCAGCGGCACCGTAGGCCTTGGCCATCAGAGACGACATAAACCTACAGGCCTTGGACTGGGGCTTTGGGCACCCGTGCCAGGTGGCGGTGCTCTGCGGGCATAGGTGCACCGCGAGCGCCTTTATCCACCGGGGGACTGCTGAATAGCCCTTGGCCGTCCCACCATCGAGGGTAGCGAGGACGGGGAAGCTGAAAAGATCGGGACCGGGCAGTAAAAAGTGCCTCCCGCGACCTTGTCAGCTCTTCATGCACTTCTGGGTAGAAAGGAACTGGGGTGGGGCGTGGCATTGAGCGGCGCCGCGAGCCAAGGAACCAATCATCAAGCCGCGAGGGTTCAGGGAAGAGCGGTGAAATCCACTCTAACTGACGCTCGTGGCTGCCCGGGAAAGCATGTCGTCATCTCCGCGTCAGCCTGTGACTGGGCAATCGACCCCGAAGGGAGGAGCCCAGCTAGGCTTCTGACTGGACGAGCCCGCTCTCCGATGCTGTGCTCGAGAGCTCATCACTTTCGCGGGCTCCGAATAAGAGGTCGAACTCGCCGTGAGACGAGCCGGCGGTCTCACCCGGAAGCCCGATCGGGGCAGACGTGCGTGCTGGGGAATGGGAGGTCCACGGGGGGATACCTGGCGAAGGCAGTCCCATTGGGGTCCCCAAATCGCCCCCAGTGCTAGCTGCGCTGGCCTCATACCCGTGGGTAAAAGGACCGAGGCGGGAGCCTCTGGGGTGGCTCGCTTTCTTACGAAGGCGAGCCGCGACCGCAACGTTGCCATGGACATATTCTTGCAATGAGAACATGACCATCCACGAACGCTGTCTCCACGTGAGCAGTGCCCAGACACGAAAGACAGTGATCGTGACCGTTAGAAGGCGAGAGATAACGAGCACAACCAGGAATAACACACAATCGGAAAAGCATCTTTAAAAAGATGCGTCTTTAAAAAGACGTTCCGTGTGTGCGCTCTTTTAGAGAAATATATACCCTTTTAGAGGGGAAAAATGCTCTTTCAGAAAATATACTCTCTAGTTTTTCTGCCTAAGCGCCCAGGGGCATTCTGTGCAGTGCACCAGTGCAGAGGGGGGAGAAGCCGCTGAAATGCGCCGTCAGATCCAGCAGAGGTGAATGAACAGTAGTATTCAGCTCAATGAGCATGACCGTTCGGCTCCAAAGAGAAAATCTGAATGAGTGGTTGCATACCAGCTCCTTTTATACCCATATGTCTGGGGGAGTGGCATACAAATACCACTCGCCAATTTTCATTGGCTTTTTATCAAAGACCAGAGGTGTCTCGGGCTCCCAAGAGTGACCCCTAGTGTCACTACATCAACATCAATGTCGAGTGAGTGACAGATAGGGAACTTGATAGAGCATTGACCTTAAAGGTATAGTTCACCCAAAAATGGAAATTCTCTCATCATTTACTCACCCTCATGATATTACAGAGCCCCTAAAGGGCCAAGGTGGTGGGGAAAAAATTTGTGGCCTGGGAAAAAAATAATCAAATGCTTTTGCGTTCTCTTGCAAAACTTTGCGTTCCCCCATCAAGCTTTGCGTGCACTCGCAAAACTTTTGCATTCCCCTGAGAAACTGTCCGTTCTCTTGCAAATTATTTAGCGTTCTCTCGCAAAACTTGTGTTCTCGTATATGCATTCTCGCTCCTGAATGCTTTGCAGGCTATTGCATTTATGAGAGATAAGTCGAGATGACAGGTGCCAGTGCCTACTTTTTGTGGAAAACTAACTTGTAAAAATGTAAAGTGTGAGAAGATACAGTGATGCTTTTCTGTATTGCATCATTGCATAAATCTGATATATGGCATATGCAAAAAACAAAACAAAAAAACAATATGATTTTAATGCAATTCAAAATACAATATATTTATAAAATGCTACAAAAATGACCATTTTTATATATGTAGCATATTTTCCCAAACTACAGGCCTAATGGAATTTGAATATCACATGCTCAAATATCAACTATTATTTTATATTTATGTATGTTCATGTAAACATTTATCATGCGCCAGCAGATGGCAAAAATTGTGTTATGAGTGAGTCAATCATTCAACACTGACACATAAATGATGCCTCCATAGGGCACTCTAAAGGGAGAGCAATCATGGTGGCTAAACTAAAGGATTGTTCCAAACACAAATATGAATGATTTAAAAGTGAGTTCCGAATTGCAGTTTTTAAAGCCCAAAACCTTTAGTCACCACACATAATGAAGCATTTATTGCTTTATTAATGGAGAGGGAAACACCATCACAACAACAACAAAAACAATAATAATATGTGATTCAATTGTGCGCCACAGCATTCCATTTCAATTAGACCACTCGCATTTAATGTAATTTTAACTGACTTGTTTTTATTTTCACACATTCATAAATTATTTACAAATTATTATTCATAAATTATGATTTGTGCATTGCCTAAGTATTGTCTTTTGGGCTTCACTCTTTCATTGCACTGGCTTTCTCTTCTTGTTGAACTCAAATGCTGGAATACACATAGAGCTAGCAGAAGACTGTCATTATGATGTACATTTTGTGAGAGAATGCAAAATAATTTGCGAAAGAACGCAAAAGTATTGCGAGAACATGCAGAAATTCTCAGGGGAACACAAAGTTTTGTGAGAGAACACAAAAGCATTTGCTTATTTTTTTCCCTACTACCTTGACCCTTTAGGGGCTCATTATGATATCCCAGCTGTGTATGAATTGCTTTCTTCAGCAGAACACATTTGAAGAAAAATAGAAAAATATCTTAGCTCAGTAGGTCCTTAAAATGCAAGTGAATGGAGAGCTCCAAAAATCAAGACAGTCAGCCTAAACATAATCCATACGACTCCAGCGGTTAAATTAATGACTTCTAAAGCAATATGATCACATTTAGTGCAAAAAAAGATCATTATTTAAGTACTTTTTAAATATAATCCAACACTTCACGAGAGGGTGGAGTCCAAGCGGTCTCTCGTGTGATGTATTTGTGTTGCCATGATACAGGTGTAATCTCATGTTCTCCACTCGGTTGAGACATTCAGGATAAGGCTGGGCGATAGGATGATATTATTGGATATCAACGATATCTTACAAAGATCCTGATGCAGATTGTGACACTGAATTGACAGACGATGATCGACAATATCGGGAAATGGCAAAACCATGGATCAGGGAAGTCAGCAAATATATTAAACAGTAGCCCAGGTTGTGAAACTAGCACCTGCCAAAAGTGACAAGGCTGAATCCAGTTCGCAAGCTCCTCGTCTAAATGTATTTCATGCGTGGGTAATTTTGCTCATGTACCTGCAACAGGCGGGTGACCTGCAAGATGTCTCAGAGTGACACATGTTGGGCCTCATGTGTTTCAGATAGAAGACAAAGGCAGGCTTAACACAGTCGTAAAACCTAACTCAGGCCCCCACATAAGTCATAAATTATACTGATAAAAATCGCGCCAAAATCAAATAAAGGGAGTCCAAAACAGATTACAAATCCCATGAAGCCTTGCTCACTAAAGGATCGAACTCTCAACTCCTATTGGATGAGGCACACAACAGAACGCACCTCAACCATGACATCATCAGGAGTAGAAATACCTCTGAAATGCTTCCGGGATTTGCTTCCAGCAACTTTGCTCGCCGTGTATAGACGCAGCTCATTGCTGCTCTCAGGTGCAGCCTCGTGGCACAAGGAAGTAACGTCCGACTTGAAACTTGAAACATACAATCTCCATCTCGCTGGACGAGTTGAGATTACTCTGTGTTCAACCGAACACTCTAACGGATCAGAAGGAGACTGCCGAGCAATCCACATCTTCATCCGTTTGCCTGCAGAAGTGAAGAGATTAAAGATTTCTCTTCCATCTTCAATCAAGTTGACGTTTCTGATTTCTCCGCCAGCCCGCTGAGAATCAGCAGCCGTACCACCCGCCGACAGAGCGAGGAAACGGCCTCCCATCATCACCCAAGCCTCGAGGAACCGAGTCTGAGTTAAAGGACAGATGAACACACATTCCACCTGCATCCTCATTATACACATATATATTATAGTGTGTTATTTTTGTGTTTCAAGGTTTTTGCTTGTACAGTTTACAGACCGCCATGTCCGCTTATTATTAATACTCAGGGCATTAATTATCACAAATTTGATTTGCTGTATTGTGGTCCAACCACAGTGGGCTGTTGTGCAATTCCGCCATCGCGGGTGAGACCGGCAAACTTAGTTTATCCATTAAAGAATCAAAGAACGCGGGACTGTTTACGAGCCGTCCACCACGTCTCTGAGTGATAAACTAACAGCTGCTTTCTCTCCCACGATCGCAAAATCAGCTTTGGGGCTGTCTCTTAATTCTCTCTCTCTCTCTCGTACTAACCACACACACACGCGACCCCTCACAAACATTCTGACACACATTTTTGGCTGGGAGATAGCTTCGTGATAAAGCTCAGCTTTGTCCCTAAGCTACTATTGACTGGTTTCTCTCCGCCCACATTCACGGTCATATTCCCTGGCCGGAAGTCTCGCATGACATACTCTCCACGAGAGTCACGTCCACCATTTTGTGCGCGTCCCTCCTTACACACACACATTCTCACACACACACCCTCATGTGTTATAGGATTATTTTGATTTCCATATCTAATCATATCACTGTTTAGTTTGTAGTTGTAAGTAGGAAGTTTATTGACTGCATTGTATTAATTATTACTTGATATTACTAAATAAATAAACTTTGTTATATTACAAAGAGAAGTGTTTTGGTTTGTTTTGCATACACCTGTGTCATGCGGATGGGATGTCAGTGCTCGGATTCAAGCCTTCATTCATTGTTTTTTTTCCCAAAAATCGATATTCTTCGGATGTCGATTTTCCTATGAAAACAATCTAATATTGAGACTGTTATACTATCTGGTTATTAAACCCTGATTCCAGGGTGGTGCCCCGTCAATGTTAATCCTTATTAATATTCTATTGATTTTTGATAATTGATAATTATCTTTGATGATTGTTGAATTTGAATGATCAGTGTTAATTTTAATTAATGTTTCATCTATGTTAATGATTAGTGATTATCTTTGATAATTGTTGACTTAAAGGATTAAAAAAAGCTAACATTGATTCTCATCAATGTTCTATTGATATTAATTATCTTTGATAATTATTAATTATTGCTAATAACCAAACCCGCTCCTAAACATAGTGCACTACCTTTACTGGAGACCCATATGAGGTTTTAATGAGTTAGATTCAATTAATTAATTTAAATATTAATTAATAACTAAAGAAATAATTCTTAATTATTTCTGATAGTAACACTGATTTAAACAACCAGTAAAGCCCTACACACGTGACAAGAAATGCTGTAGTCACAAAGACATGCGCTTGAAGAAACCACTTTATTTATTTTTAAGAACAGACAAAAGAAAATTTGTCAGTGCTTGTGTCTGATTCGCTGTTTGTTCAAAGGCGTGCAGCGCAAGCCTGTCTTGTGGAACAAGCGCATGTAAAGTGTTTTCACTTTTTTATCTGTTTAATTCGTCTGAAAACAGTTTGCAAGAATAATGTTGTCTATAAGAATTCTGCAAAGTATCGTGATCAATCAAGAGCTCAAAGGTCTGATTGCTTGGGGGAAGAAGCTGTCATGAAGTTGGCTGGTGCGGGTCCTGATACTGCGATACCGCCTGCCTGATGGTAGTAGTGAGAGCAGCCCATGGCTCGGGTGGCTGGAGTCTCTGATGATCCTCCAAACTTTCTTCACACACCGCATGGTATAGATGTCCTGGAGGGAGGGAAGCTCACCTCCGATGATGTATCTGGAAGTTTGCAGGGCTTTGTAGTTGAGGATGGTGCTGTTGCTGTACCAGGCAGTAATGCAGCCAGTCAGGATGTTCTCCACAGTGCTGGTGTAGAACCATGTGAGGATGTGGTGGTTCATTCCAAACTTCCTCAGCCATCTCAGGAAGAAGAGGCACTGTTGAGACTTCTTCAAAATTGCCTCAGTGTGGACAGACCATGTGAGTTCCTCTGTGATGTGGACACCGAGGAACTTGAAGCTGCTGACTCTCTCCACCGGTGCTCCATTGATGGTGATGGGGCTGTGTTCTCTGTCTTTTCTCCTGATGTCCACCACAAGCTCCTTTGTCTTGCTGACGTTGAGGGAGAGGTTGTGCTCCTGACACCAGCGTGTCAGAGTTTGCACCTCCTCTCTGTAGGCTGTTTCATCATTGTCAGTGATCAGACCTACCACCGTCGTATCATCAGCAAACTTAATGATGGCATTGGAGCTATGTGTTGCCACACAGTCATGTGTGTACAGGGAATACAGGAGTGGGCTGAGAACACAGCCCTGCGGGGCTCCAGTGTTGAGGGTCAGTGATGTGGAGATGTTGCTGCCCATTCTAACCACCTGGCATCTGCTTGACAAGAAATCCAGGGTCCAGCTGCACAGCAAGCTGTTTAAGCCAAGAGCCAAGAGTTTCACATCAAGCTTGGAGGACATTATGGTGTTGAATGCTGAGCTGTAGTCTACAAACAGCTTTCTCACATAAGTGTTCCTTTTTTCCAGGTGGGAGAGAGCAGTGTGTATTGTAGATGCAATGGTATCATCAGTGGAGCGGTTGTTGCGGTATGCAAACTGCAATGGGTCCAGTGATGGAGGCAGCACAGAGCAGATGTAATCTCTGATTAGTCTCTCAAAGCATTTGCTGATGATGGGGGTCAGAGCAACAGGATGCCATTCATTTAAGCAAGTTATTTTTGATTGCTTTGGTACAGGCACAATAGTGGACATTTTAAAGCATGTGGGGACTACAGATAAGGAGAGGGAAAGGTTGAAAATGTCCATAAAAACACCAGCCAGTTGGTTCGCTCATGCTTTGATGACACATGCCGGAATGCCATCTGGACCAGTGGCTTTACGGATATTCAATCTTCGGAAAGATCGGGTTACATCCACTACAGATATGGAGAGTGAACTAACCACCGTAGCTTTGGCCGTGGGAGCTCTCTCCGCGAGGGCAGTGTTATTTCCCTCGAAATGAGCATAAAAAGTATTTAGCTCATCCGGGAGAGAGGCAGCGGTGTTCACGCGTTGTTTTTATTCCCTTTGAAGTCTGTGATGATATTACTTCCCTGCCACATGCTTCTAGAGTCGGTGGTGTTGAACTGTCTTTCAATCTTGTCCCTGTACTGGCGTTTGGCTGCTCTGATTTGGCATAACTGGCTTGTTTATGCTCCTCCGCGTTCCTGGAATTAAAAGCGGAGGTCCACGCATTAAGTGCCACACGAACATTGTCGTTAATCCACGGTTTCTGGTTCAGGTAGATCCGTATAGGTTTGGTCGGCACTACGTCATCTATGCACTTCGTGATGAAACACATTACGGTATCAGCGTAGACCTTGATGTCATCATCAGAGGCGGACCGGAACATCTCCCAGTCCGCGTGATCAAAACAGTCTTGTTGTCATTGACGGATGCTTGCGTGATGGTAAATGGAGCCGTTGGAGACAGTAAATGTTTGGATTTGGGGAGGTTGTTAAATATGATTTTTTTATTACTTCCTTATTTTAATAGCTTTCTTCGTTTAGTTGAAAGTGTAATTTAAATTTAGAAATGTCTTTTATTTGTATTTTTCATGTTTCAACAAATGAATTTAATTTTTAAAGCAAAATCAATAAAGCAAAATTGTTCACTGACTCTTGGCAGGGGGTTTGACAATATACTCGTATATTGCTATATTTTTTCAAAATGATAATTGATAAAATATTTTTTTTACATGTAGCCCAGCCCTAGTTCACCCAAAAATGAAAATTCTCTCATGATTTACTCACCCTCATGCCATCCCAGATGTGTATAACTTTCTTTATTCAGCAGAACACAAACAAAGATTTTTAGAAAAAATATCTCAGCTCTGTAGGTCCATACAACACAAGTGAATGGTGATCAGACCTTTGTAGCTCAATAATCACATAAAGGAAACATAGAAGTAATCCATATACCACCCCAGTGGTTAAATCAATATCTTCAGAAGCGATATAATAGGTGTGGGTGAGAAAGTCCTTTTTTACTCTAAATCTCCACTTTCTCTATCACTTTTACATCTTAAAGTCAAATGTGGTGCCTGTTTAATTTCACTTTCACATCTGAAAGTTAAAGCTAAAGTGGAGATTTATAGTAAAAAAGTACTTAAATATGATTCTGTTTCTCACCCACACCTATTGTTTTCTTTTCTGAAGACTGGATGTGTGGATTTAACCATTGGAGTCTTATGGATTACTTTTATGCCTCCTTTAAAGTAGGGATGTCCCGATATAATTTCTTTGAAAACAAGTACGAGTACCGATACTTTTGTTTTGGTACTCGCTGATACCGAGTTCGATACCTGTTTTTTTTTTTTCTTTTCCAAGTCCATATCCACAGTTTATTTACATTTTATCATCAAAATGGTGTTTAAATAAATGAATTCATTAAAACTTTTAGCAAATGAAAATATAGCAATACATTTTTTTATTATTATTATTATTAAATGAGGTGCTTTTATTCAGAACCTCACAGCACAATCCAAAATACAACATGGGAGTTATATATTGTCAAATAAAGTGCTGCATAACAGAGTAACACAGGTGTGAGATATTGCTTAAATATGATACAATTACTATTTATTTATAAGTAGTAGTAGTAGTAGTAGTAGTATTACATTTAATATTAATTAACTATACAGTAGTGATATGTTTCTGTCTTTTTTCCTATAAATTTAGCTTTTATTTTGAAGCGTTTCTGTGTTGTTTTGACCAAGGAGCTCTGACGGCAGATTTCCACTCTGGAAAAGCCAGTAGCTACATGACTCAAAGTGATTATTAAACTGCAAAAGGCTGCTATTTAATTAAATAAGTATGTACTCTGTATGTGCCTCACACTACAACATGAATTTACACTCTGTTTACTGTCATCTGTTACAAACAGAGTGTGTGATGCTGATGACTGTGTTTTCCCTGTATGAGTCTTGGAGGAGCTTTAACAGGGATGAACAGCCGGCGTCAGCACAACACTGTATCCACACATTCACAAGCGCTCACATTTGAATCACATATATTTATCTCATTAAATCACAGCTTTTGTGGTTAAAAAATCTCACTAGGACATAATGTGATTTTAATTTGTGGGATGAATGTCTATGTAATGAAATTCAAATGTCAGATGGTATTGTTTTTTGGTATCAGAGCAGTTTTACGTGTACGAGTACCAGTACAAGAGCGATACCGATACTAGTATTGTATCGGGACATCCCTACATTTAAGTGCTGATCACCATTCACTTTCATGAGCTGAGATATTCTTCTAAAATTCTTCGTTTGTATTCAGCAGAAGAAAGAAAGTCATACACATCTGGGATGGCATGAGGGTGAGTAAATGATGAGAGAATTTTCATTTTTGGGTGAACTAACCCTTTAAAAATCCCAGGACACTTCTCGTTAAAGAGTAGGTGTGTAACCTCGGTGTCCTGGCCATATTCCCTCCATTGGCCCTTATCAATCATGACCTCCAAAAAAATCATCATTCATGGATTGGCTGTATCAATGTACTCTCTCCTCTCCACCAATAGCTAGTGTGTGGTGAGTGTACTGCGCACTATGGCTGCCGTCGCATCATTCAAGTGAATGCTGCACACTGGTGGTGGTTGAGGAGAGTCCCCTGTTCACTATGTAAAGCGCTTTGAGTGTAGTGTCAGAAAAAACATTATTTAAGTATAAAATTCATTCATTCATTCATGATAATCTCAAAATGGCCAAATATCTAACAATTAATCAGCCTGGCTGATATAAACTCAGCAAAAAAAAGAAACATCCTCTCACTTTCAACTGTTTTTATTTTCAGCAAACTTAATATTTGTATGAATATAAAAAGATTCAACAACTAAGACATAAACTGAACAAGTTTCACAGACATGTGACTAACAGAAATGGAATAATGTGTCCCTGAACAAAGGAGGAGTCAAAATCAAAAGTAACAGTCAGTGTCTGGTGTGGCCACTAGCTGCATTAAGTACTGCGGTGCATCTCCTCCTCATGGACTGCACCAGATTTGCCAGTTCTTGCTGTGAGATGTTACCCCACTCTTCCACCAAGGCACTTGCAATTTCCTGGACATTTCTGGGTGGAATGGCCCTAGCCCTCACCCTCTGATCCAACAGGTCACAGACGTGCTCAATGGGATTGAGATCTGGGCTCTTCGCTGGCCATGGCAGAACACTGACCTTCCTGTCTTGCAGGAAATCATGCACAGAACGAGCAGTATGGCTGGTGGCATTGTCCTGCTGGAGGGTCATGTCAGGATGAGCCTTCAGGAAGGGTACCACATGAGGGAGGAGGATGTCTTCCCTGTATCGCACAGCATTAAGATTGCCTGCAATGACAACAAGCTCAGTCCGATGATGCTGTGACACACCACCCCAGACCTTGACGGACCCTCCACCTCCAAATCGATCCAGCTCCAGAGTACAGGCCTCAGTGTAACCCTCATTCCTTCGACGATAAATGCGAATCCGACCATCACCCCTGGTGAGACAAATCCGTGACTCGTCAGTTAAGAGCACTTTTTGCCAGTCCTGTCTGGTCCAGCGAAGGTGGGTTTGTGCCCACAGGCGACGTTGTTGCTGGTGATGTCTGGTTAGGACCTGCCTTACAACAGGCCTACAAGCCCTCAGTCCAGCCTCTCTCAGCCTATTGCGGACAGACTGAGCACTGATGGAGGGATTGTGCATTTCTGGTGTAACTCGGGCAGTTGTTGTTGCCATCCTGTACCTGTCCCGCAAGTGTGATATTCGGATGTACCGATACTGTGCAGGCGTTGTTACACGTGGTCTGCCACTGCGAGGATGACCAGCTGTCCTTCCTGTCTCCCTGTAGCGCTGTCTTAGGCGTCTCACACTACGAACATTACAATTTATTGCCCTGGCCACATCTGCAGTCTTCATGCCTCCATGCAGCATGCCTAAGGCAGGTTCACGCAGATGAGCAGAGACCCTGGGCATCTTTCTTTTGGTGTTTTTCAGAGTCAGTAGAAGGGTCTCTTTCGTGTCCTAAGTTTTTATAACTGTGACCTTAATTGCCTACCATCTGTAAGCTGTTAGTGTCCTAACGATCGTTCCACAGGTGCATGTTCATTAATTGTTTATGATTCATTGAAGAAGCATGGAAAACATTGTTTAAACCCTTTACAATAAATATCTGTAAAGTTATTTGGATTTTTACAAAATTAACTTTTAAAATACAGTCTCTTGAAAAAGGGACGTTACTTTTTTGCTGAGTTTATTAGTCTGCGACTACTATAGAGTGTGCCTCATAAACAACATGAGAAGAAAACATTCACTGTACTGTGTTGTTTTGCCTGCATACACACGTGCAATGACTGTGCGCTACATCTTATCCAATTTTTGTGAGAGCTTTAATTCTAAGCACAATTTTTGTGCCAGAGCAAAGTGCAAGTGGGCATGGGTGGGAGTTCTTGTGATATCTGCAAGTGTATTTTTTGGTAATGAAGTGGCACAAAGCACAATTTGCTGTTTCCTGAGAAACTGGTCATTGTGCCAAGACTAAGTTCTTACATTCGCAGTTTTGAGATTCCACCAGCAGGTGGTGATAAAATTAATGTCCAAACTCTCAAAATATAATGAAACATAAAATTGTGTCCATGACAATCACTGTTGTAGCTGATATATGAGGTTTGTGTTGAACTATCTATAGGTCATGGTTTATTTTTAAATTATTATTATTGTTTATATTTACAATTGTATTTGTAATAAAATTTTTATTGGTATTTTCCACCTGTTGTCATAGAGTGATTTTTAAGTCACTACAATGTGGAGTTGGAGAGGTTAAAATGTTTGGATTTGGTATGATTTTTTGGACCACTTAATTATTTTGATTATATTTTAGTTTCATGTCAAGTGTAATTCGAATTTAGAAATATTTTCAGTTTCATTTTTTTTTGTGTTTCAAGAAATTAATTTAATTGTTCAAAACCAAAATCGACTTGTAGAAGTCAAGTACATTATATTCACTGTTAATACTAGCCATGATTTGTGTGTCAGTAGATTCAAATTATTAATAATACTTTCATTCTCTATAATTTAACAGAGCATACATCCAAATTCTGACGAAAATCATATTTCCCATGTGAATAAAAGAAGCACGTTACTAGAAATATGCCCGGCATTTATCAAGGATGCAGTTAATGCACAAAAGAACCTAAATTCATATTTCTATTCTTCTAATTCATTGCATGCAGTCCATTTACACCACCAACTTCTTATGAATGTGCTGTCTTTGTTTATATCGCTAGTATTTGATAGGGAATATAATAGGATGCAGCAGAGACGTGCCGTCCATATAAGCAAGGTAAGCACTGCTTACCTAACAGAAGGGTGAAAAGAAAAATGACAATATGAAATATTTAAATATAATTGTTAACAAGAATTAATATATATATATATATATATATATATATATATATATATATATATATATATATATATATATATAGGCCCACCCTGTGATTCGAACGGAAGGCCTGCATTGCGGTCGAACGGGAGGGCCCACACTGCATTCGGATGATGGGTGGCACAGAGTAAAGAACCTTGCAGAATTGTGGTTTGTGATGGATATATATTTATGAGCTGTGCCCCTAGAGTTTTAATAAGAGGAAACAGGAAACATGATTGCAGTGTTGTGGGAAATTTAGTGGCACAGCCTGAAAGGTTCCGCAGTTGCGGCACCTGGAAAACACATTTGCGCTGCGGTGGGAATCTGTCACATGGTCCAAAGGACACCACAGTTTGTCCTGTACAGCATGTTTGCGCTGCTTTGTGGTGTCGTGGGAGTTTGTTGCATGACCCAAAAGACACCGCAGTTGTGGCACCTGGACAGCACATTTGTGCTGTTTAGGGATGTTTTGAGCCGAAGGCAGAAGCACCGCAGTTGTGCTTTCTTAACTAAAATGGTTGCCATCTTTGGCTCCTCGGTAGGTAATGGTGAAGTCTTGGAAAGACACCTAGATAGAGAAAGTGAGAGGTAAACATGCGTACAATCCAGTGACAGGAATTTAAATGGGCTCTTGCAGAGACCTGCTGGAAGTAATATTGGTGAGACTCTGCGGAAGGTGCAGTTTCAGGTTTTGCTGTAGAAAAGACAAAATAATCATATTTAGGTGTAACTTTAGAAAACGTGCTAGGGAATACAGTACATCTTCATAATGTGATAAAATAGCATAAAATTTTCTGAGAAGTAAGAGCTTTGGCTCTGTTTTGCATACAGATATGCATGGACTTGCAATCATCATTGAAGGATTCACTTTAGGCCATCGCTCCTTAGGAGTATAACTGTCACCTGTAGTACAATATACATCTTGCATAGGAAATGCATTGCATAGCAATAGGTGTGAATTATCTAGGAATGCATTGAATTGCAGCTCTGCACTACATACAGAAATGCAGGAGATATGTGCTAGGAAATACATTACGTCTTAAACAATGTGAAAAACAGCATAAAATGATCTGAGAAATAAGAGCTTTGGCTCTGTACTGCATGCAGACATGCAGGAGAAATGGACTTGCAATCATTGCTGAAGGATACACTTGTGGTCATTCGCTCCTTAGGAGTATGACTGCCCCCTGCTGTACAATATAAGTCAATAATGCTGAGAGCAAGCGAGACGCGTTGCGGGAAGTTTATGAAAGAGTTGGGATGCGGCGCATGATCCGCTTCTTGCGGAGCCGAATTCGGCTCGTGTCTGTTCAGACAGAGGCCGTGTAGATATGTAGTGTGCTGTGGAGTGGTCAGAGCGAGTGCTGCGCGACAGCGAGCTTGCGTTAAAATGTCTGCATTGGTTTGAAAAGAATTTGTCATTAGATTATCGGTTGATTGAAGGGAGTTCTGTGTTGCATGATGCCCCTGTGATCAGAATGAAATAAATCACGCTCCGAAGGGCTCTTTGGAGGGAGAAACAATCGTGATATTCATGTTAGAAGAGGAGGAACAATCGCTGAATAGAGCACGCCCACTAAACAAGCTGCAGTGAGGTAATGAGGCTGACGGGCATCACCTGTGCGGCAGAACCTGATTAAACATGCTAGGGTTGAAATGGTGGTTGGATTGAATAGTTAATCTTCGTTTCTCTCGCTTTCAAAAAATGGAATTCTAATGGCACGAAGCCGGAATGGCGCCCATTCGCGGAGACAGCTGCTTTCCGGGTGGAAAGTTCAGATAAGAGAACATATGAACAGTCGTAGAGAGCCGTTTCACATTTTTAAAGTGCAGGAGCAGCCAGTTTGCGGCAGCAACTTCACGCTATAAAATGCTTCGTCGAATGGAGCATAGAAAGACAGACAGGGTAATATATATATATAAACACTTAACAAGGTAGCCGTCAATACTGCTAAAAACAAAGAGCTGCTATGGCAGCTTCTGTTGAATAATGAGACTGTTTGGATGGAAGAGCTGTTCTGGTGGAGCCGAATGCTTTGCAGGGAAGTTGCATCCTATGATCCGTCTGCCTGGGTCTGTTCATGGGGAAATGGGCGGGGCCGAATGCCAGAAAGATTCTCATGTCAGGAGAGTTGTCACAGGAAGCAGGTAAGCAGCGGCTTATATACTCCTGCTCGTGGGCTGTGATTTGTCAGATTTAAATTAACATGCTCCTCCCGAACCTCTGTTAATTAATTGCACTTTTTCATGTCAGATTATTTTTACAGTCATTACTCAGCCATAGCAGACTGTTTTCTAAGACAAATTTTGTTTAATGTTAAACTTGCTGGATAAAACCCATAGTATCATTCAGACTGACATGTCCAATACCCATTATTTGTGTTTTCCATTTTAGCAGACATGGATAGTCTGACAACACAGGCCAGACATTACAAGACTCTGCAGGAGATGTACAAGGAAACAAAACCCAACCAAGATGCTGTCTCCCAAATCCTTGACCTTGAGTTTCAAGCATTAATGTAAGCAATTAACTTGTTATTTTGGCTTATCCACAAAGAAAGCATTGTTGCAGGTTTTAACACTTACTTGCATAGGTGATGGGTGAGTTGTGCTGGATAAGGGCAACAGCAAATTCATAGATGAATTAAAAAAGAAATTGGAAGACTTCTGTGCCAAGGTGCAGTTTTACGGTGTTTGGAAGGAAGTGATGAAGCCACCCATGACCCTGGATGGAGGTAAGTAATTTTGCTGTGTCTGTAATATACTGTGTAGCTGTTTGTTCAGACATGGGTGTAAATAGGATTGTGTATGTTGCCAATATGTAACGCTGATTAAATAAACCCAGAATGATAATACTCTTCATGGTGACAAAATAAGAATTTTCTGACCTCAACATGGACCTGATAATAGTCATGTTTAGGAAGGGTAACTGTGAACTAAAAGTTGATTTGTTCTGTTCAGGGCACTCCCCACACTCTTTCCTTCATCAACTGCACCGCCTAAGAAGCTGGGACATGCCAGTGAGGCATTGCTTCATGTCTTTCAGGTGAAAGTTTGTTCACATTTTATAATATCAAACACTTAATGTTTGTCTGCTAGTATGCAAGGGCTTTTATACTTTGTACGTTATCTTTTGTTAGTCTCTAATAGTGCATCATCTCTAACAAGTACACCAACATTTCCCTTAACATAGTGGCCCACACTCTTAAAACAATGACTGAGGCAAGAGCCATTCTTTTCATAATGATTTCATTGGCAGACATGTTTTGGCTTTTTCTTTAGGGCATGTTTCTATCAGTGGTCCTATCTTTAAAACAGAAGGCAGTCTGCTTTCATATACCACATGCATGCATAGTATTGCTTCGATCGTGGATGCATTATATGCATGTACATGATGGTTTCTAACAGTTTCAGTAGTAGAGCTGCTCTTGTAGATTTTCAGTTCTACCCTAAAGATATTTCTCAGATTTGTTCTTCTTTTTCTTCAGCCAACAGAAGATCCCACCATCTACCTCCAGAAGAGATCTCTCTCCAGCCCTGTTTTTCTCTTAGATGGGTCCTGCTGTCTTGTTACAATTGGAACCACTCTCATCACCACATTTGCCAAGGAAGACCTCAGTGAAGGTCTGCTTTATCTGATGGCTTACTACTACACCTTGCATCTTACATATCCAAAGTATGTGGCAACCCTCCTTTCTGTCATTCAGTCAGAAATATTACAGGACACTATCCATGAGTGTGACACCACAGCCTCATACAAAAAAGCCATGGCAGAGTGGAAAGATTTTATTGGGAAATAGAGGTGTTCAGGGGTACTAGGGGTAAGTATTGTAAAAAAAAAAAAAAAACTGGCACTGCTAGTATCAGTGCCCTGGTACTTACATCTAGCGTATGAGGGTAGGAGGGAGTTGTGGTTCTGTGTTGGAGAAATATAAGAAAAAACAGGAATATTGAAGATGTAAGTTTAAATTCTTTCTTCTTCTTTTTCTTTTTTTTTTTTTTTGGTTTATCCAATACAGTACTTACTGATGGCCTTTTTTCCTCAAGAATCTTCTGTGTCACAAATGTTCTGTAATCCCATTTCAGTAGAAATGTTAAATGACCATTAATTAGGTTACAAACATGTTACCAGTGGTGGGAGGAACACAAAAGGAATGCACTACTGTACCATAATTTTTTTATTTATTTTTTCCTGAGTGTCAGGGAATCTCTTTCAATGTTCAATAATGATGACACAGTTAAAAATGTAACAACACCACATTACTTGCATTACAGCCATTATTACCTCTATGGATGTTTTATGTTGCAATGCCTAAGTGAAGTTTTAATTAATTACTATTTTGAGAAGCAACAAGTAATCGTTTTGTTTTTGCTAACTACCCCAGCACTGTGTGTTACAAGGCAATCTTTCAGTTGAAAGATTTCGGTTGATTCAGTTGAATAAATAATTGTTGACAATGTTAATTCTGTGTGCTTGATTTCAGTTAGTGTAAATGCTTTGTCTCATTTTAAGATAGAAAAGCTAATGATGACAACTTTTAAATTAAGAAGAATCATCTTGTTTAGTAGCTCTGGTTTTAAGATCTTTTCACTCAAATCAAGAAAGAAGCAAATAGTTAAAAAATAATTGACAAGCTAGTTTTAAGTTAATTTGACTTAATGCAGTGCTTGGAATGAGTGTTTTAAGACATATTTCAAGAGATTTCTCACTTTTTTAAAGCCTAGATATTTTTTCTTATTTCAATAAATCTTAACAAGTGTAATTATCTTACTGCACTGGCAGATAAATTCACTTGTTTCTACTCTGTATCTTCTCAAATCAAGTATTTATTTCTTATATTTAGATAGCTAATTTTTTCAGTTCATGCTTGCATGAAAATACCAAAACTTCATGGCTATGCCCATTGACTTTGAACTTATGACTTATGTCATAGTGCTGCGCTTAGCACTAGTGCTCTTAAAATGGGGCCCATACGGTTAATTAACCCCTGGATATGATCAGCTGCTTTTGAAACAATCAAATATTCTACTGCAATCTCGTATGAATAACCTAAAAAATAATAAGCATCTCTAAACTTTACAAGAAAAGAAGGCCTGTCAGCTGGAGTCAAAGCACAGGATTTTAAACATAATTACAATACAAAACAATGATAAACTAAAAACAACTCTATTAATGAGAAGAGTGGCTTCAAGATCTTGCAATGGAGACCTTATATAATCTTCATAAGGACCATTTAGGTTGAATTGCCCCAAAAACAGTTTATTATTATCATAATGACATCATATTTTGTAGGATTTTGCAATAATATCAACATTATTCAGATTTCGAAATGGTGGACAGATGATCATATATAAATGCTATCTACAATAAAGAAAAGAGTATGAGAAGTATTACATAAAATAGATCATCATTATAAGCACATGAGATCAATCTTATTGAATATATGCAAAAACTTTCTTTCTATGCCAGCAACATAATTATAAAATCAGTACTTACAAACATTTGGATATATTTGTAAAGCTCCTGAACGCTCAGTGCTTGTGTTCCTGCAGTTCAAATCAAAATCAAATCAAATCAAATCAAATCCCTTTATTGTCACTCAACCATATACACAACAGTGTTTGCATATGCAACAGTGAGTGAAAGTCTTGAGTGCTCTCGTAAGAATCATATGAAAGGACTTCCAATGTTTCCCAGGATTATGTGTCATTAATGTGACCCATTAATCTCTCCCCTCAGATTAAAGCACTGAGCAGGAGTTTATCAAAAGGAAAACATTACAAATACATCTGACCAATTTTAGAATGAAAATGTTTAAGAGGTGTTTATGAGACACCAAAGTGTGTGCTGGTCTTCCAGACATCGGCTGTTTCTGGATGTTCATTAAAAGACTGGAACGCTTGAAGATCATGAAGGCAGAGATGGTGTGTGTAGAGATTAAAGCATTTACTCATTTGCATATGCATTTATTTACTGATTGGTGGATCAGATCTTTCACTATTAATGTTGGGACATACAGTAGATCAGTGTTTCTTTTGTATCCCCATAGCCCCTTCATCAACACCAAGCCACAAATGTGTTCCTTTAACTCATATAATGCTGGAAATCATTTAGCATTATCATGTATTATCTTAAAGTCATTAAAACAATGTACACTGAAGACTCACAAAGCTGCACACCTATTTTGTTAGTATCGTCCTAACTGTTTTTTAAAACTTGCACAAACGACACACATATTACTTTGTTTTCTTTCCTTAAAAAGTGCATGATATTAATCATTAGTTATTTTAAACTTCTTTGTTTTGTTTTATAGATTTAACAAAGAAAAATGTAATCTTTCCAAGTACTTTTATGCACCTGTAGTAGATTGCTGACTTGCCAAAAGGCCTATCTATTGATAGACATAATTTGTCATCATTTTGTATTTTTCAATCATTTCCTGTTCAAAGTCTTTCTATTTTGGCTGTTGGTGTGGTATAAAACCATATTCCTACATAGTACCTGTTTGTGCTTGACTTAAAGTGGCCAGACACTGTCAAGTCAAGTCATTTTTATTTGTATAGTGCTTTTCACAACACACATTGTTTCAAAGCAGTTTTACAGAAAATCATGCATTAAAAAAATGAAACTGTAATATCTATAAAGTCTTAGAGTGATCATTGTGTAGTTTGATTAAATATGATTGTACATTGTGTATAAAAATGTAATTATTAAATAATAATTGTATTTAGAACCCCTGTGAGCAAGCTGAAGGCAACTGTGGCAAGGAACACAAAACTCCATAAAATGTTGGTTAATGGAGAAAAATAACCTTGGGAGAAACCAGACTCACTGTGGGGGCCAGTTCCCCTCTGACTAAACAACATGAATATAATGCCAATATTAGTTATTTATGTGCAGGCAGGTCATGGTTTAAGAGTAGTAAACTAAGTAGTGTTAAGGTCCAATGTTTAAAAAAAAGAAAAAGTGTTTTTTATGAACTATAATATTAATGACTAATGTCTTTGAAGTTCATCCTGGATTAACTGCAGAAGTTCACATAGATGCATTGTCCTTTGTTAGTTGGCTGATGAAGGCTTTTGTTGGCAATTAATTATTAGTCTATGTATTCCATTTCAAGAGTGTAGTCCATCAATAGACAAAGGTGATACAGGCAGAAATCAATGAGGTGCATCGCAGTTCAACCGTCAGGTCATTTCGGTGAGGTTCGATGGGGTCCATCCTAAATCCAAGGTTCAGGCAGTGGCATATGAAGTATCTGATGTCTTACAGTTGGAGTTTGCGTCAGTTCATCCTCTGAAGTCCATTGTAAAAGACTGAAGTGATGTCTGGCTAGCACCGGCTGCATTTACTCATCATCACTCAGAGACACAGAGCAGTGGAGTCCGACACAAAGCAGGAATGTTGCTGGAGCTGGCCGGCTCTGGTAACCTTCCAAGGTTTATGAATCCCGAGGTTGAGACATGGAAACAAATAGAATAATATTAGCTTAGATGTCATTACATTTTATGCAGAGTTATAGATCATGATAGATGTTTCTGGTTCTGGCAGACCTAACTAAAGCAGCCTAATTGTGAGTTGATGGGTAAATTAGGTGTATGCCTGGCTAAATAGATGAGTCTTTAGTCTAGAGTTAAACTTTTTCTAGACTTTTTGTTTACTGAGTATGTGAGACAATTCTGGAAGGTTATTAGTGAAGCTATCTTTAGTGGTCGAAAGAATAGTTCTACCTGAACGACCACTGTAAAGCATGATGGACAGGATGTTGTATTCCAGATCTGAAAACATGACATATTGTTTGCTGCAAATCATAAGCACTGGAGTAATCACAGCTGAAAGAGTGATTCTGAAGGCCTGGAGGAGAAAAACATCTTGCATGAAAAATACGTGAAGGACATGGAGCTGCTCCTACAACAAACATGCTTGTGGTGAACTTTGTGGAGGTGCTAGAACTGATTCAGCCCACTGGACTTCACTTTTTTGATGTGTAGCTCTGGGAGAAACACTACTGAAACAGTACCTGATTCAGTTGAGAGAATAAAAACACAGAATCTCATCCAACGTTTGCTCTTGATTCATTAACACTTCCTCACTGTCCTGAGTTCTGTCATGTTCAGATGGTCTGTGTACTGTAGATTCATAATGTTCCATTGTTGAATCCTACATGTCTGAATCACACATTTATATTTACATGAAGTTCTTTTACATAATAAAGATCTTCACTGCACATTTATGTACTAGATTGTTTAATTTTGGCCTGTAAAACCTACAACACAGTTTCTTGCCGGATAGGGATTTAGTTTCATTTGGTAACTATGTTGCCTAAACAGCACATCATCCACGACCTTGAGGGCTGCACAATTAATCAAAATAACATCAACATCACAATATGGTCATACAGTATGTGATAACTAAAACAGCAAATGGCTGCGAGTGCGCCCCAGAGTGAATGGGCGACTCGTTGTTCTGTGTTCACACACTGAGCTCATGATACGCTATTTTCAGCCGTCTCGCAGCTGTTCACACTCATTGTGAAGTGCTGCAGTTTCATCCATTTGCACAATTCAAATCATTCGAAGCCACTTAAAAGTTATTATACACATCTGAAAACATGACACAGTATCACAGAACTGGAGGACGTGACAGCGTTACACCAGATTTTGTAATGATGAACGTGTTAAACTGTCAAATTCACACTGACACTGCAGTGCACTTTCAGTGTTCAGCTCCAGGTGAAGGTGAAGTTAATATGACACGCACACACACACACACACGCACACACACACACACTACAGGTCAAAAGTTTTGAAACACTTATTCTTTATTATAAAAATCTTTTCACATTTAGAATAATATTAAAGTCATTGAAACTATGGAATAACATAAATGCAACTATTATGAATTATGTTGTGACTAAACAAAATCCAAAATAAATCAAAACTGTGTTATATTTTAGCATCTTCAAAGTAGTCACCCTTTGCCTAAAATGACATGTATTAACTGTATTGAAGGAGTTCCTGTTATGATTCACTGTTGTTTGACCTGTGTTTTGCCTCTGTCATCTGTTCCCCCCGGACTACACTTCCCATAATCCCCTGCTCTGATTACTTCCAGCTGTTCCCCATTGTTTCTCACCTGTGTTTCATTTACCTCCTTATCCTTGTGTATATATTGCCCTGATGTCTGTTTTAACTTTGTCAGTTGTTAAGTCATTTGTTACCTGTTCATGATCTGGTTTCCTTCCCATTTGTTTACTTTTGTTTTACATCCTGTTTTCTATCTTTATTAAAGTAGCTGCTCTTAGATCCTGCTCTTGTCATTTCCCTCATTTCGCAACAGTTCCCATCTGTGTTGGGCACTTATTGGCTGCTTTTCTTTATTATTTGGTCCAAGTCATCAATTTCAAGAACTTTTTTTATTTAATTTTTTTTATTAAATTTTAGTTTATAATGAATATGGTGGCACAATTATATTTTTGTCTACAAAACTAATTTCAAACATTTAAGCATACACCTTCAGATCAAAAGATTTTTAAGATCATGAAACATTTCAGTCAAGTGTTTCAAAACTTTTGACTGGTAGTGTGTGTATATGTGTGTGTGTATATATATATATATATATATATATATATAGAGCGGGCACTACAGATTTGCTTAAATGCGTTCTTGTAGGAACTTTATAACGGGGCTCAAGCACGTTAAGCAGATGCTTAAATCCTGTGTTCTCGACCAGGCCCGGTTCCAGATCAAAATCACTGAGGGTGCTTCTGAAAATAGTGGGGGTGCTCTGTATAAAGTGGAGATGTATCATAATTACACATTTTTTAAATATATTAAATCATGTTTAAATGCTACTAAAACAACTTAAATAACAGTTTTTTATGTACAAAACATTTATTGCTTGGTTTTTTTCACATGATCTGTTGCTGAAAATTACAGCAAAATTCTGCGTGTGCAGATTAGGACATACTGATTTGCACAATCATACACGTTTATAAGTTTTGATACAGCAATTGTGTGTTCACAAACTGCAGGGATTTTTGTGTGTTTGATGGGATTCAAGGAAATCTGCTTGCCAATTTACAGTATTAGACTTACATATTCAATTGAGCAGAGGTGTGTGATTATTTTGGTACAGGGGCCACATCAGTCGTTAAGTAGAACACGAAAGAGAGAAGATACAAATTTCTGCATAGTTGTATCTTTTAATCCCAGAAGTAGAAGTGCACTCAATGAATGATTCACAATTTTCTGAAGTGTATTCTGATGGGACCATTCTGCGAGTGCTTGAAGTTTTGCTTCTACATTTCTATCACGTGTTAGTAAAACTGAATTAAGACAGAGTATAATTATTCATTGTTTATTTTACCATACTTCAATGCAGTGGTAATTTAGTATTCAATTTAATACTCTACATCAGGAGTCTGGTTCAATAGTAAAATATTTTAATTATTATTTTAAAGTTGGCCACAAAGTGGACACATTTGTTTTATTCTCAGAACATTATCAACCTGTTTACACGCTCATGGGTCATGATGTGGGTCTCGTCAATGGTTTGTTTGGCATCCCGTTCAACACACAACTGAATAAAACAGGCTGCATGACACTGATAAATGATTACTGCCAGAGTAACATTCACATACAGGTGAGAGGGACTTCAGCATTTTACAAATAACACAAATAACAAACATTTTACTCTCTCACTTGGTTTTGCTCGTGTGTCTCATCCGTGTGCAAATGATGAGAAGATCTATTGGGATTTTACTAAAGTTCATCACTGAAAAGGTTTGCTCGCAGACTTGGCACTAAACAGCACACGCAGCCTCAGGAATGGACACAGAGTGGCTACATCACACTTTTGAATATTGCACTATTGAGCACTTTAAGGTTTTTTTTTTTGAAGAGGAGAAAGTGCGCGCACTCGCATGCATGGTTGCCAGATTATTTCCTATTTGTGCAACTATTTATCTCTGATTGGGGTGTTGAGCATATTAAACGCTTGCGGATGCGCGATAGGTCCCAAATCCAGATAAATTAAAGATCTAATAAAAAATGTTCATGATAAATCGACCCGCGGGCAGCAGTTTGCCCTGGTCTGGAATTGAGGGTGCTTAGCACCACCGTAGAACCGGGTCTGTTCTCGACGACTGAGTGTGGTCGCATATCTGCAGCAATAAATACTCCTATGGCATCCACAGAAAGGCTGTACCATATTGTATATCGCATCTAAGCACATTCAGCAGGAGACAGGAACACGCGAAAGTGAAAGCCGCCGAGACAGTGCGCACATTGATGGAAGAACTGTCCGCATAAACTTCACATGCATTTAGTGTGCCGTCTGGCGCTCTGTTCTGTTAAGTTTTGGTTCCGTGCGGTACCGTGTTGCTCCGCAATCTTTTTTCATTTTAGTTACGTTGTTTGTGTTGTTCATTATATGTTGTTTTAATATTGGTTTCACACATGCTAAGATATTTAATCATTCGTGTGACTGCGTGTACAGTACCGAAGGCCCTGTATCCATTCGGTTTGGCACAGATGCATGTACTGTTGAAGCCCTACAAGACAGTAAAAATAAAACAAAAGGAGAACCTCCCAAACATTTGAAGGAGATACTCAAACCACCTGTCTCTTCAGCTGATGTCATCTGTGGCGACTGACAGCTCAACAGCTGCAACACATAAGCAGGGTTGGGGATTAAGGGAATACATGTAACGGGATTATGTATATAAAATACAAAATATAAGTAACAAAATACATTCCACTACAGTTACAATTTAAATCATTGGTAATTAGAATACAGATACATTCAAAAGGTATTTTGATTACTGAAGAGATTACTTTACAATTTATTGTCATTTGTTTCATTTAATATTTAGTCCTTTCAGATGGAAAACATTTATACATATAAATGATGTGATCCAAAGTGCATTTGAACAGCTGTGAAACACTTTCTTATGATGTGTTACATTCATACGAGCAGACAGAGAAGTAAGTTTGAAGTAAGTTTGGAACAGAAGAAATAGAAATAAACCTTGTGTAAACTGTCAGCTTTACGCTACGCTAAAATGCTATTTCTAGCCATTTTACATGCACATGTTACCAGACACGATCATATTTTTTTATCAAGAAAATTCACATTGAATCCTAATTTCTTTTTTTCTAGTAAGACCTTTGATATTAGGGCAAAAATCATATTCTTGATAATAATTTTTGTATTCCTGTAAAAATATCTAAAAATCCTTAAAACAAGATCAATTTGATTTATCTTGTTTTAGAAACAACACTGCATAAGATATTTAGGTTTTTCAGAGAATGTATTTTTAACGTGTATTTTGTCACTGTACTGGCAGAGTTTTTATAGTCAAAACAAGTGAAAAAATCTACCAGTGCTGAAGAAGTAATCCAAAGTATTTAGAATATGTTACTGACCTTGAGTAATCTAACGGAATACGTTACAAATTACATTTTACAGCATGTATTCTGTAATCTGTAGTGGAATACATTTCAAAAGTAACCCTCCCAACCCTGCACATAAGCATCCACACTGACTTTATTTAAAGCAGTGTGGAAACAGAAAAATCTGAATTTGCTTCACAGCCAGCAGTAAATATACTTCAAACTGTTTACAGCCTGAGATTATAGTCATCACATTTGCACTGGTTTCAGTCCTGTCATTTCTCAAAAGTAAATATCAAAGATCAATCACATAGCACTAACAGCTCTTGTTGTGTGTGCCTGTGTCAGGTCTATCACCTTTCTAATTATAACATGCATCTCTGGCCCTCCAAGAATGGAAGTTTGGGCTGATCCATTTGTGGCCTAAATTTAGCCGCGGTGTGTCTGTTGAGGTCTGTCTGTGTCACACTGAGTGTCAGTGCTGGAGTTCACATGTGTTTCTCTCACTGGATCCTGCACACTCTTTACAAGTATGTTACAATTACACTATCAAATATCAGTGCAGTGAAAAATCAGCAGTGGATAAAGTGTGTTTAAAGGGCCACTGGACTTCTGTTGAGGGGTAGTTCTTAAAACATTATAGGTGAGGCCAAGGGCCATATTGTGCAAATGTTCTCTCTAGCAGAGGTTTTGTATGTTGGTTTCAAACACCTAGTTCAAACCCCTCTTAAATTACAATAATTTTTGTGAATTTCTACCCTCCAAAGTAAATGTACACTATCAGAGTTGTTTGTTATAATCAAACAGCTATTAGTGCAAAGTTTTTCTTTTTTTTTTTTTCATGAAAGTCAGATTTTGTCATAATTTTATTGTTGTCACATGTTTTTTTTTAAATGTAATTAATGTATGGAATTTATTACTTACATTATTTGTTGGCCAAAACGATGGTTTGACATTTTTGTATTTTACTTTTTCTATTTTTGTTGTTCTCATAATTGTTTTAATGTTTACATGTTGTTGAAAAGCCTTTAATAGGCAGTTTAATGCAGGTAGATTTTGTTTTGGTGGGGTGATAAGTGGATGGGGTAATGCCCGTTGTTGTGGGATGTTGTCACAAAAGTCAATGTGTGTTCAATGAATTGTATCTTTTTGCCTGTGGGAAAACAGCAATGAAACTAGCTGTTTTTGTAGGCCGGACTGTAAGGTGTGATGCTATACAGAAATTACTTTCAAAAATAAACCGACCCTGAGAAATATTCACTGGAGTGACAACTAGCCTCAGTCTCCTCTACATACAAAATAGATGATTTCTGAAATAGAACAACAGTTACTGGGATATTGTCTGTTTAATTTGCACATTTCTGTTGCACTTGGTAAACTCTGATTTTACTTAAGCAGATAATATATACGGGAGATCTGGGCTAGTTGTCACAAGGGCTACCTGTATATCTCTGTAACTACGAGGTTTTGAGTCAAAACTTAAATCACAAAAAAGCAGTGGACTCTCTAGTAGTGGATTTGTATGTTGTTCTTTAAAGACCTGTTTTTATAAATGTATGTAGAGCCGAGGAGGGCGGGGCTGGGCTGGAATGAGACACACCCGGTCCCCAATCAGCCTGATGGGGCGCGCGAGGGATAAAGGCGGCCAGGGACGACAGTTCTCGAGAGAGAGAATTGCAGGCAGCTGTACTGTGTGTTTTCGGTTGTGTGTTTTGTTTAAATTGTTTATTAAATTATTATTTATATTATTAAGCTGGTTCTCGCCTCCTCCTTTCCACTAAACCCCCTTACACTGGTGCTGAAACCCGGGAAGGAGGAGGGATTCCCGTCACAGAGTCCTCGACACTGCCGTCCCCCCAGGGGAGCGCCGCTGCCGTCCGACGGGGGATGGAGTAGCCCGACCATCCGGACGCGGGGAACGGCTGCCGTCCGTGAGGCGAGTGGGGACGGGACTCCCCGACCGCCTGGAGCGAGGGAGCCGCCTGCCGGGGGCGAAGGAGTGCCCTGCCGTCCCCCGGGAACGCGGAGGGGTCGAGGGAAGACCGCCGTCCGCGGGGGGAGGAGGGAAGCGAATCCCCGACCTCCTGGAGTGGTAGGGCCGCTGCCAGGGGCGGAGGAGTGTCCCCACGGGATGCCGGGAAAGCGGAGGGGCGTTCTGTCCCCTGGGGGTCGGAGGTCTGACTCCGGTCCACCCGGGGAGGAGCAGCTGCAGTCCGCCTGAGAGGGTGGAGTAGTGATCGAGGACCACACGACGGCGCATCAGAGAACCGGTGAGTTTCTTTTTTTTATTTTTTTTTTTTACAGAAATAATAATTTAATAAACAATTTAAACAAAACACACAACCGAAAACACACAGTGTAGCTGCCTGCAATTCTCTCTCTCTCGAACTGTTGTCCCCGGTCGTCCCCGGCCGCCTTTATCCCTCGCGCGCCCCATCAGGCTGATTGGGGACCGGGTGTGTCTCATTCCAGCCCGGCCCCGCCCTCCTCGGCTCTACAATGTAATAAAATGGTTTTAAACATCAATTTATTTGAATAAAATCAGTCCTCTAAACTAAAGTTGAATTGACCAGAGTATTTTTAAATAAATGTCAACATCAGTCCACCGTCCACTGTGTCATGGTGTGCTGCTATAGAAGCAACGTACACCTTCAAGGTGGAAGCGGACAGCCGCCCTTCCAACCTTTCCTGCAGGAAGGAAAGCACCGATCCGACTGCGCATCTCTGGGGGTCTTACCATCGGGAAGAACACCACTTAGCGAACAGACACCACTTAAAGGCATACAGGTGCCTCGTAGAGGGGGCCCTAGCCTGAGTGATCGTGTCTACCACTGCAGGGGGCCAGACATGGAGATTCCAGAGGTCTGGTCGTGGGTGCCAGATGGTGACCCATCCCTGAGAAAGAAAGTCCTTCCTCATGGGAATTCGCCGGGGGGGCTGTCGCGAGGAGCGTGAGGTCCGAGAACCACGTCTGGGTGGGCCAGTAGGATGCTACCAGGACGACCTGCTCCTCATCCTCCCTGACCTTGCACAGAGTCTGTGCAAGTAGGCTCACTGGGGGAAATGCATATTTGCGCAGGCCAGGGGGCCAGCTGTGTGCCAGCGCATCTATGCCGTGAGTTGCCTCGGTCAGGGCGTACCAGAGCGGGCAGTGGGAGGATTCTTAGGAGGCGAACAGGTCTACCTGTGCCTGTCCGAATTGACTCCAAATCAGCTGGACCACCTGAGGGTGGAGTCTCCACTCTCCCCTGAGGGTAACCTGCCATGACAGCACGTCTGCTGTAGTGTTGAGGTCGCCCAGGATGTGAGTGGCTTGCAGCGACTTGAAGTGCTGCTGACTACAGAGGAGGAGACGGCGGGCAAGTTGTGACATACAACGAGAGCACAGACCGCCTTGGCGGTTGACATATGCTACCATTGCCGTTTTGTCTTTCCGAACTAACACGTGCTTGCCCTGGATCAATGGCCGAAACCTCCGCAGGGTGAGCAGAATTACCAACAACTTGAGGCAGTTGATGTGCCAATGCAGTCGCAGGCCCGTCCACAAGCCAGCGGCTGCATGCCCATTGCAAACAGCGTCCCAGCCCGTTTTGTAGGCATCTGTCCTGACCACCACGCGGCTGGAGACCTGCTCTAGGGGAACACCTGCCCGCAGAAACGAGAGGTCAGTCCAAGGGCTGATAAGACATTGACAGACCGGCATGATGACCACGTGATGTGTTCCGCAGCACCATGCCCATCTCGGGACTCGAGTCTGAAGCCAGTGCTGAAGCGCTCTCATATCAACCTGAGTGGGGTGGCCACCGCTGTGGATGCCATATGCCCCAGGAGCCTCTGAAAGAGTTTCAGTGGAACCACTGTTTTCTGTTTGAATGCCTTCAAACAGGCCAGCACCAACTGTGCCCGCTCGTTCATGAGGCGTGCTGTCAAAGAGACTGAGTCCAACTCCAAATCGAGGAAAGAGATGCTCTGAAACGGCAGGAGCTTGCTCTTTTCCCAGTTGACCCAAAACCCTAGTCGGCTGAGGTGTTAGAGCACCAAGTCCCTGTGTGCACACAACATGTCCCGAGAGTGACCTAGGATTAGCCAATCGTCAAGATAGTTGAGAATGCGAATGCCCACTTCCCTTAACGGGGCAAGGGCTGCCTCTGTGACCTTCGTAAAGATGCGAGGGGACAAGGACAGGCAGAAAGGGTGGACCTTGTACTGATACGCCTGACCCTCGAATGCAAACCGCAGGAAGGGTCTGTGTCGAGGTAGAATCGAGACGTGGAAGTATGTATCCTTCAGGTCTACCGCTGCGAACCAATCCTGATGCCGGACACTCGCCATAATGCTTTTTTGCGTCAGCATTTTGAACGGGAGTCTGTGTAAAGCCTGGTTCAGTACTCACAGGTCCAAGATTGGCCGCAACCCACCACCTTTTTTCAGTATGATGAAGTAGGGGTTGTAAAACCCCTTCTTCATCTCGGCCGGAGGAACAGGTTCTATCGCACCCTTCCGTAGGAGGGTAGCGATCTCCATGCGCAAGGTAGCAGCATTTTCGTCCTTCACCAAGGTGAAGTGGATACCGCTGAGCCTGGGCGGACGCCTGGCAAACTGAATCGCATAGCCGAGTCGGACGGTCCGGACCAGCCAGCACAACAGATTGGAAAGTGCAAGCCACGCATCCAAGTTCCGTGCAAGGGGGACCAAAGGGACAATGTCGTCGGACGTACCGGCAGGTGGGGCCTTGCGGCGGGGCAGAGCTTGAGGTGCCACACCATGTCGTGGCTGTGCTGAGTCTAGGGACATCGAAGCACTTACCTGGCTCCTGGTGACCACCCTCGGAAAGCCTGGGATGGGGGAGGAAGAGGCCTGTCCTCGCAACCTGTGGAGACTGTCACATCAGTGGCGGATGTGTGCCACAGCTGGGCACGGAGGGGCGGGGAGACCGCCGCTGGAACGCCAATCCTGCAAGGAAAAACCAGTGGATGGTGGTCGTGATGACGACCATGCGCACTGGGTATGTGACCCAGGGATGGAGGAAACCGCTCTTTTGCTGAACTGTTGGGTACCGCAGCCACTTGGGCATGCAGCGAAATCAAACAACAAAGGCAACAAAAGATTCTCCACCCGGCCCTCCACTGGGGGATGGAGTGGTCTTACTACCAGCTCCAGTTGAGTGGGTTTTGTCGATCCTGGGTCGCCTGTCTCAGGGGCGCTTTGACGACCTTCGTGGGCTCTTAGCAGCCGACTGTGAGATGGGTGGTGTCTGCTTCCTGCGGTGGGCTCCACGCCAGGGCCAGGCTGAAGGGGCGGGCTGTGGCGGAGCCGGCGCAGTCACCGCAGGGGGACACCCTTGGCGACGAGCAGACGGGGTGCAGGATCTTTAGCCGTGCCGGGGCAGGATATGCTGGATAGCCTCTGTCTGCTGCTTCACCGTCGAGAACTGCTGGGCAAAGTCCTCGATGTGTTGCCGAATAGGCCAGCCTGGGAGATGGGGGCAGCAAGAAACCGTGTCTTGTCGGCCTCACCCATCTCAACCAGGTTGAGCCAAAGGTGGCGCTCCTGGACCACTAATGTGGACATCGTCTGCCCGAGAGACCGCGCCATGACCTTCGTCGCTCAGAGAGCATGGTTGGTCGCCGAGCACAGTTCCTGCATCAAATCTGGGGTGGAACTACCCTTGTGCAGTTCTTTTAGCACCTTGGCTTGGTGGACCTGCAGGAGAGCCATGGCGTGCAGGACAGAGGTGGCTTGTCCAGCAGCGCTGTAGGCTTTAGCCGTCAGAAATGACATGAACCTACAGGGCTTGGACGGGAGCTTTGGGCGTCCGCGCCAGGTGGCGGCACTCTGCGGACATAGGTGGGCTGCGAGTGCCTTATCCACCGGGGGAATCGCCGTATTACCCCTGGCCGCCCCGCCATCGAGGATAGTGAGGGCGGGGGAACTGAGGAATCGGGACCGGGCAGTAAAAGGTACCTCCCACGATTTCGTCAGCTCCTCGTGCACTTCTGGGAAGAAAGGCACTGGAGCGGGGCGTGGCTGCTTTGAACGGCGCCGCAAGCCCAGGAACCAATCATCGAGCCCGAGGGTTCAGGGGAGAGCGGAGGGTTCCACTCTAGCCCGACGCTCGTGGCCGCCCGGGAAAGCATCTCTGCATCAGCCTGATATATGAGGTCACAGCATCTGTGAGCTTGTCCAGGTCTGTGGCTGCAGCTTCAAAAACACTCCAATCAGTGCAGTCAAAGCAGGCTTGTAGTTCCAGCTCTGTTTCATTAGTCCATCTCTTTATAGTCCTTACTACAGGCTTAGCTGCTTTTAGTTTCTGCTTGTAGTTAGGGAGAAGATGTACCAGACAGTGATCAGATAGTCCTAAAGCTGCATGTGGAACAGAGCGATATGCATCCTTTAATTAATATTGTGTAGCAGTAGTCCAGTGTATTTCTGTCTCTGGTGGGGCATGTGATGTGTTTGTATTTTGGCAGTTCATAGGTGAGGTTAGCTTTATTAAAATCTCCCAGAATAATAACAATTGAGTCCGGGTGTCATTGCTCCATGTCTGTGATGTGATCAGACAGCTGTTGCAACGCTGCGTTCACGCATGCTTGTGGCGGGATATAAAGACATACGCCTCCCCGGTGTCCAGCCTATCAGTGCAGCACAGCATTTACAGAGATGTGGCAAAAGTCCACAGGTTGTGATGTAAGTAGGAACGATTCAATGTCTACTTGTAATAGGGTGACAACACGTCCTTTTCCCTGGACATCCTTTTTTTTACCATAAAATAGTCTGGCCAGGATTTCTAAATTGCCTAAAATGCCCAGGAGTTGGCTTTGTTTTCATGTTTGCTTTTTTCATGTAGTCATACTCTGTATGTATTTGCCATTTAAAAACCATTTAAACCTGTATTGTATCAGTTTAATTCTAACCTCTCTATGTGTGAAATATAGTGCTCTCAGGAAAGTTACTGAGTAAAAGCCATATTTTGATTACAACGTTTAAGCAAAAGTAACCCAGAACAAACACTTCGATGTTCACAATACAAATTTCTGAAAATGTCTGTTTGTGTCTTACCTCAGCTTTAGTGAACTTGTTTACGTTCAACTGATTTGTTCATCACTGTAATTTGTTAAAGATGCTGTCTGATATAGATTAACAAAACTCGTTTGGGCTTTCATGAATCAGGAACATTCCAGACTAAATAAATAAACAATAACATGCAAAGAAAGTTTGCGTTGCACGGCTGTACAGGCAGATTTTAGACAATCCGTTTTTTTAGACACCCCCTTTGTGTGATGCCGGTGCTCCTGTGCATTGCATACATTGCATATATGTTTTTTTGGCCTCTGAGTGTAGGGCAGAGCAAAAAGCATTAGCTTGGTGTGTAAAACATGTATCTAATCCTTACTAGTAGAGCCTTAAAGCTTTGTGTGTGTGTGTGGGCAGGTTATTATGATTTACAATGTTGGGCCTCATGTATTCAGATAGAAGACAAAGGCAGGCCTAACACAGTTGTAAAACCTGACTGAGGCCCACACACAAGTCATAAATCTTACTGATAAAAACTGCACCAAAATCAAACAAAGGGAGTCCAAAACAGACTACAAATCCCATGAAGCCTTGCTCACTAAAGGATCGAACTCTCAACTCCAATTGGATGAGGCACACGACAGAACACCCCTCAAACATGACGTCATCAGGAGTAGAAATACCTCTGAGATGCTTCCAGCAACTTTGCTCGCCGTGTGTAGATGCTGCTCATCGCTGCTCTCAGGTGCAGCCTCGTGGCACAAGGAAGTAACATCCGACTTGAAACTGTGGCCATACAATCTCCATCTCGCTGGACGAGTTGAGATTACTCTGTGTTCCACCGTACACTCTAACGGATCAGAAGGAGACCGCTGAGCAATTCGCATCTTCATCTGTTTGCCTGCAGAAGTGAAGAGAAAAAGATTTCTCTTCCCTCTTCAATCAAGTCGACGTCGCTGATTTCTCTGCCAGCCTGCTGAGAATCAGCAGCCGTACCGCCCGCCGACAGAGTGAGGAAACGGCCTCCTGTCATCACCCGAGCCTTGAGGAACTGAGTCGGAGTTAAAGGACGGATGAACACACATTCTACCTGCGTCCTCATATGATTCAAGTAAGAGGTTTACGTCTGGGCAGAGATAGAATATTATAGTGTGTTATTCTTGTGTATAGTTCGCTCATTGCTGCTAATAATACTCAAGGTATTACTGTAATGTACTGTTATCACGAATGAGATCTGCTGTGTTGTAGTCCAACCACATTGGACTGTTGTGTATTTCCGCCATCGCGGGTGAGACCGGTACACTGAGTTTATCCATTAAAGAACTAAAGACCGCAGGACGGTTTATGAGCTGTCCACCACGTCTCTGAGTGATAAACTAACAGCTGCTTTCTCTCCCACGATCGCGAAACCGGCTTCGGTGCCGCCACTTTATTCTCTCTCTCTCTCTCACACACGCGACCCCTCACAAACATTCTCGCACACACTTTTGGCTAGTAGATAACTTTGTGATAAATCTCAGCTTTGTCCCTAAGTTATCGTACAAGTGGAGACACGCGGTAAATTGGCAGACACCATTAACCGGCTTCTCTCTGCCCACATTCACGGCCATATTCTCTGGCCGGAAATCTCGCATGACATACTCTCCTCAAAAGTCACGTACACCATTTTGTGTGCGTCACACCTTACACACACACACATTCACATACACACACACACACACACACACACCTACTTTCCTCTCATGTGTTATATTGATTTCCATATCTAATCATATCACTGTTTAGTTTGTAGTTGTAAGTCGGAAGTTTATTGACTGCATTGTGTTAATTATTAATTGATATTACTGCATAAATAAACTTTGTTATATTTCAAAGAGAGGTGTTTTGGATTGTTTTGCATACACCTGTGTCAAATGCTGGCAGGGGATGTCAGTGCTCAGATTCAAGCCTTCATTGTTTCCTTTTGAATGTCGATTTTCTTAAGAGAACAATCTAATATTGAGACTATTATACTGTCTGGTTATTAGTCCCTCATTCCAGGGTGGTGACCCGGCGATATTAATCCTTATTAATATTCTATTGATTTTGATAATTGATAATTATCTTTGATGATTGTTGAATCTGAAGGGTCAATAAGCTAGTGTTAATTCTAATCAACGTTCCATTGATTTTAATGATTATCTTTGATAATAATTAATATTCTATTGAATTTGTAGTGCTTTACTGGTTGTTTAGATCAGTGTTACTATCATAAATAATTAATAATTATTTATTTTTGTTATTAATTAATATTTAAATTAATTAATTGAATCTAACTCATTGAAACCTCATATGGGGCTCCAGTAAATGTAGTGCGCTATGTTTAGGAGGAGCGGGTTTGGTTATTAGCAATAATTGATAATTATTAATTATTAAAATCAATAGAACATTGATGAAAATCAATGTTAGCTTTTTTTAATCCTTTAAATCAACAATTATCAAAGATAATCACCAATCATTAACATCGATGAAACATTAATTAAAATTAACATTAGCTTATTGATCATTCAAATTCAACAATCATCAAAGATAATTATCAATTATCAAAAATCAATAGAATATTAATAAGGATAAACATTGATGGAGCACCACCCTGGAATCAGGGACTAATAACCAGATAGTATAACAGTCTTAATATTAGATAGAATATCGACAACATCCGAAGAATATCGATTTTCGGGAAAAAAAACAATCAATGAAGGCTTGAATCTGAGCACTGACATCCCGTCAGCATGACACAGGCATATGCAAAACAAACCAAAACACTTCTCTTTATATTGTAACAAAGTTTATTTATGCCATAATATCAATTAATAATTAATACAACGCAGTCAATAAACTTCCGACTTACAACTACAAATTAAACAGTGATATGATTAGATATGGAAATCAAAATAATCCTATAACTCATGAGGGTGTGTGTGTGATAGTGTGTGTGTGTGTGTGTGTGTGTGTAAGGAGGGATGCGCACAAAATGGCGAACGTGACTCTCGTGAAGAGTATGTCATGCGAGACTTCCGGCCAGGGAATATGACCGCGAATGTGGGCGGAGAGAAACCAGTCAATGGTAGCTTAGGGACAAAGCTGAGCTTTATCACAAAGCTATCTACTAGCCAAAAATGTGTGCCAGAATGTTTGTGAGGGGTCGCGCGTGTGTGTGTGGTTAGTATGAGAGAGAGAGAGAGAGAGAACTAAGTGACGGCCCCAAAGCCAATTTCGCGATCGTGGGAGAGAAAGCAGCTGTTAGTTTATCATTCAGAGATGCGGTGGACAGCTCGAAAACAGTCCCGCGTTCTATGATTCTTTAATGGATAAACTCAATTTGTCGGTCTCACCCGCGATGGCGTTGGTACCACAATACAGCAAATCAAATTTGTGATAATTAATACCCTGAGTATTAATAATGAGCGGACATGGCGGTCCGTAAACTGTACAAGCAAAAACCTTGGTACACAAGAATAACACACTATAATATTCTATCTCTGCCCAGATGTAAACGTCTTACTTGAATCGCATGAGGATGCAGAATGTGTGTTCATCCATCCTTTAACTGAGACTCGGTTCCTCGAGGCTCGGGTGATGACGGGAGGCCGTTTCCTCACTTTGTCGACAGGCGGTACGGCTGCTGATTCTCGGCAGGCTGGCGGAGAAATCAGCGATGTCGACTTGATTGAAGATGGAAGAGAAATCTTTTATCTCTTCACTTCTGCAGGCAAATGGATGAAGATGCAGATTGCTCGGAGTGTTCGGTGGAACACAGAGTAATCTCAACTCGTCCAGCAAGATGGAGATTGTATGGCCACAGTTTCAAGTTGGATGTTACTTCCTTGTGCCACGAGGCTGCACCTGAGAGCAACGATGAGCTGCGTCTACACACTGCGAGCAAAGTTGCTGGAAGCAAATCCCGGAAGCATTTCAGAGGTATTTCTACGCCTGATGATGTCATGGTTGAGGGACATTCTGTTGTGTGCCTCATCCAATAGGAGTTGAGAGTTCGATCCTTTAGTGAGCAAGGCTTCATGGGATTTGTAGTCTGTTTTGGACTCCCTTTGTTTGATTTTGGCGCGGTTTTTATCAGTAAGATTTACGACTTGTTATCTGGGGGCCTGAGTTAGGTTTTACGACTGTGTTAGGCCTGCCTTTGTCTTCTATCTGACTACATGAAGCCCAACAAATTTGATGGTTATCTTTGTTGATGTAAAGGATTAAAAGAGCTAACATTGATTCAAATCAATGTTCTATTGATTTTAATAATTGATAATTATCTTTGATAATTATTAATTATTGCTAATAACCAAACCCGCTCCTGAACGTAGCACACTACATTTACTGGTGCCTCGTATGAGGCTTTAATGAGTTAGATTCTATTATTTAATTTAAATATTAATTAATAATAAAATAAATAATTATTAATTATTTCTGATAGTAACACTGATCTAAACAACCAGTAGTACCTACAACAAGGAAATGTTTTTTAGGTTACAAACTGGTAATTACAAGTGCATTATGCTATAAATGTGGTTTATGAGGACATTATAATTCAAATCGTTTAAAAAACATACTAAATTATGTTTTTTGAAAATGTACAAATGCAGAAAGTTTTTTGTGAGGGTTAGGTTTAGGGGTAGGGTTAGGGTTAGGGGATAGAATCTGTAGTTTGTACAGTATAAAAATCATTATGTCTATGGAGAGTCCTCATAATGATAGCTGCACCAACATAAGTGTGTGTGTGTGTGTGTGTGTGTGTGTGTGTGTGTGTGTGTGTGTGTGTGTGTGTGTGTGTTGTTCTCTCATGCTGTCATTGGTTGTAACTCTATGATCTTTTATTCACAGTTTGTCCTAAAATACTGATGTCTCAGACACGGCTTTCAATATGGAAGTTCCTTCCCCTGGAAAACAAAATGAGCTCCATAGACAGAGTGGATATTCCTCAAATACTGAAGAACTATCTGAAACATGTATGCTAATTTTCCCTCCTGATGTGGACAGCATGTCAATTTTTATTTAATATTATTTTTCACTTTTTGTAAGATTTTGCTGTATTAAGAATTCTAAATAGTACTGATAATTATGTTTAAGTTAGTAGGATGCTTTTATTATTATTTAGAATTTTTTTTTTTTTATTGTATCAGTTCTACAAATCTATGTCGAATTCATCTGTATATCAAGGTTGTTCTGTTGCTGCTGTAATGGTGTAATAAATACATGTGAAACACTGTCCACTAACAGTTGAAATCATTACTGCCAAAGGATGTGTGCATCTGCATCTTTTAAAGATAATTTTCAGCTCAGTGTCATTATTTGTTATTCTGAGAGAGATTATTGTGATTCTTTACATCTAATTTTCTAAAAAAGACGGACAAGGTGAAATGTACTTAATAAGGGTATTTCTAGTACAACTATTACTTTACAAGCCACTGTTAAATAAATAAATGATCATATAATTTAAATGAACATTTTAATGAAATGGGATATTCTGCGTCCACGATGACTTAAAGACAACTTTGTCCAGTTGATTTTTTGTTGTTGAAAATTTTACTTTAAAATGTAGATACAATATTGTATTGCTTTGAAATATGGTTTTAAATTAAAGTGTAAATGAACATTACAGTCTGTTGCTGTTGGACTATAATAAAATAAATGTATTTCCAAACTATTCTGAATTTTCAGCCTTTACTTCCAGTTTAATTGGTTACACTGCCTCTTCACACATGCAATACTGAGCCCTGTTACCAGTTCAACGGGGTTTCTATATCATTTCTGTACAGTTTATCATTTGAACATGTGACTGGATTCATGTATGTATTTATTTGGCTAATATTTTTGACTTTGTCATGAAAACATTGGTAAAAAAAAACAAAAAAAAAAACGTGTATGTGTTTTGTGGTTTATTTTAAAACTTGCAGTTCATTCTTTAAATGTTTGTTTAAAATTTTTTAAATTGTGGATAGTTTTGGCATGTTACAAGCAGGCAATAATCACATTTGCAGTTGTTTGGGATGTGAATTGTCAGTAGAGTAGGTGGTGATAGATGAATACTGAGATGAATAGTCTCTATTACAGGGGTCTTTTTGACATGGAGTGCCATTTTTTTATTTTCCTCAATGGCTTTGCCAACACTAATGCTATTTTGCATTTTTCTAATTTAATCATTTATTTTTCATGAAAACGCTGCATGATCGTAAGGAAGGATTACATCAAGATGTAGATTGGAATGCAAGTGCGGAACATGTGCCATAGGTTGCCGACCCCTGCTCTATTAGATCACTCTAGAGCAGGGGTCAGCAACCTATGGCACGTGTGCCAGCATTGGCACACGGAAGGGTAATCACTGGCACGCCAGCAACGGCGAGAGAGGAATAGACTGTTTTATTTATATAAATTTGACCCCAGCTTAGCTGGGATATGTGAAAAAAAGAATTTCACTGTATATGTGTGATAAATAAATACAATTATTATAAGCAAATTTGTGACATTAACTTTAACTCATAACACAAAAGGACAGGTTTTATTTCATTAAAACACTTAAGATGCTCTGTGAAAATTCACATGCAGGATCATGTTTATATCATAATCATCAGGTTTTGCACAAAATTTTCACTCAAACTGTTTAATATCATTTGTAATGAAAACTAAACGATTAAATTAGAAAAAAATAAATATTAAAAATTAAAAAAGTTTTTTTTTTTGGGGGGGGGGGGTTGTCGGCACAGCCATTGACCAGGAAAATAGAAAATGGCACTCCATGTCAAAAATGTTGCCGACCCCTGCTCTAGAAAATCACTGTAGAGTCTCTATTTCTCTCTGTTAGAAACAACCCACCAGAATGTGGATATGTGGGCAGCGCCTAAAGACAATGGTTGAAAATTCTATTTTCCATTTCCTGACGTCATCTGTAATGGTTATTTCTTAATCTATTGATAATCACTATGGTGGTTGAACAGAAAGTCTTGACACTCGACATCCAAAAAGAATCCAATATCCACAGAATGTGGACAAAACTGAAGTTCTGTTTATTAAATTTCAAGTTCAGAAACGTAATTGAATTAAGGATTGCTACAATATATTGTGAATTTCCTAAGCATCAGCAGTCAGTGGGTGCTTCTCAAATGGAAGGCTGCAGCCTAGTTAGGCTGTGTCCTTCCTAGACCAGTCCTTCTGAGGCTGTGGGCTAGACTCTTCCTCAGTATTCAGTGCTAGAATGAGATGGTGTAGTAAGTGCACATGGCAAACCATATGCTTAGAACCATGTGATGTTTTACTTTGTTCAGAAAACCCATATAATTCAGAAAAAGAGAAATATGTCCTTAATCTCTAAATTATTTTAGCAAAATTTGTTATTCACAAAGCTAGTTACTCAAAAAAGCCTTTAATACATTTTGCAACCCTAACCCTAACCCTAGACTTGTAAAACCTATAAAACTTTTAAAGCTTTTCAAATTCATGCAATTACCCTTTTATTAATTTTATTTATTTATTTATTTATTTATTTATTTTTTTTGGTGCTTTGTACCTCCTAATTTGTTGTACTGTCTAAACTACTTGCATTTTTAATTATTTTTCTACTTATTGTCATTACTGTAGATGCAAATGTAAACTTGAAGAGAGAGAGAAAAAAGTATGCTGCGTCATAAATGTTTCCGCCTCCGTGGTCATGCGACTTGTTTTCTGACCTTTTCTTTTTTAATAATTTGGGACATGTGCAAAGGATTGTGGGTGATAGAAGGCCACAAAGGATACACCCGATGAATCCTCCAAAATATGGCAAACGAAGGCTGCGAAATGAGGCTGCCTTCCAAGGGTCCTCAAAATTGAGATAGGCTGGATATCTCGGCTGCCACTTCAGGCCAACGAGCCTGCAGCCTTCCAACTTAGAAGCACCCATAGTCTTTATAGCAGCATAGAGACAGGATGTGAGGTAAAAGACTGTTTCTTCCTGTTGTAGCAAAGACTCTAAACTGCTTTCTTTTAATGTGCCGATGGGCTACCCCATATTTTATATTTTTAAACAGGATTATCAAATCTGAATTAATTTATATGTATACCATTGTGTCATATTATGTTATATTATCCTGGCAATAAAAACGAAAGAAAAAGTGAACAGAATCTATTTAACAGTATTTATGGGAGCAGAATACTTATCAAATGAAATATTATAAAATATTTGAAAAAGAATTGCAATTTTCCATTACGTGAATTAAGCTGGATGTATTGTGACCACATTATTTGTATTATATTTGTCTCAATACATGCATTAAGAATTTTACACTACACAAGTAATAACCAGAAATGCTATACAGTTCAAACCTGTAGGTTATGAGCATTGTTATTCATTATCTGTATTTTATTATTAGTTAATATTTGCTATTAACCAATGTTGCCCCAAAGCTTGACAATACTGATTATTTTTCAGAGTGACAATTTGCTTTCAGATGTTACCCCAGTAGTCACAACAAAGTGTGTTTGATGTGTTGCTCCAATGGCATTGAGTGTAACATCGGTGTGCCAGTGTCTGTACGACCAGGGTTCGTTTCTGCGTTTGGTGTATCATTTTTCCCATTCTGCTTCTTGACTCCACTCTTAATATTTTCTTTATTACTATTTATAATAAATAAAAAACAATATAAAAGTAGTTGTACTATAGTAATATTGCAGTAACCACGATTGTTTGGCGGAAAACATATATTTGATGACATTAACAATGGTGTTACTACAGTAATATGGTATTAATATAGTAACCATGTTTAATTTTGTGGTTTCAATTATTTTACTATAAAATACCATGGTGATACTAATGTTACTGTATCTGTACAGAATGTCAGGACAGATCCGTGTTCCAATCGGTTTAGTACATTATTTATGTTTTTAGAACCCTTTTTACACATTTTATCGAGACATTTTTGTAGAAACTATCTTAACAGACTGAAGTTTTTAACACCCAGACCTTCTGGGGAGTCACATGGCGCCATGTGAGGGTCGAACGTGTGAATGACGAGTTCTGCACACTTTGCTAGTTTTTGATTATTTTTATGTCATAAACAGGTGTAGGGCTTTACTGGTTGTTTAGATCAGTGTTACTATCAGAAATAATTGGTAATTATTTCTGTAGTTATTAATCAATATTTAAATTAATTAATTGGATCTAACTCATTAAAACCTCATATGGGACTCCAGTAAATGTAGTGTGCTATGTTTAGGAGCAAGTTTGGTTATCAAAGATAATTATTAATTATTAAAATCAATAGAACATTGATGAGAATCAATGTTAGCTTTTTTAAATCCTTTAAATCAACAATTATCAAAGATAGTCGTTAATTGTTAACATCGATGAAACATTAATTACAATTAACACTAGCTTATTGATCATTCAAATTCAATCAAAGATAATTATCAATTATCAAAAATCAATATAATAAGGATTAACATTGACGGGGCACCACCCTTAAATCAGGGACTAATAACCGAATATTAAAACAGTCTCAATATTAGATTGTTTTCTTAGGAAAATCGGCATACGAAGAATATCGATTTTCGGGAAAAAAAACAATGAATGAAGGTTTGAATCCGAGCACTGACATCCCGTCAGCATGACACAGGCGTATGCAAAACAAACCAAAACACTTCTCTTTGTAATATAAACAAAAGTTTATTTATGCAGTAATATCAATTAATAATTAATACAATGCAGTCAATAAACTTCCGACTTACAACTACAAACTAAACAGTGATATGATTAGATATGGAAATATAGGATTATTTTTAACACATAAGGTGTGTGTGTATCAGTGTGTGTGTGTGTGTCAGTGTGGTTAGTGAGAGAGAGAGAGAGAGATTATTAAGTGACAGCCCGAAAGCTGATTTCGCGATAGCTGGAGATAAAGCAGCCGTGTTCACTCAGAGACGCGGTTTTACGAGCGGGGCTCGTAAAAGTCCTGCGTTATTTGACTCTAATGGATGAAGTCAGTTGCTGTCTCACCCGCAATGGCGAAAATGCACAACAATCCAATTTGGTTGGACCACAATACAGCAAAACAAATTCGTGATAATTAATACCCTGAGTATTAATAATTAGCGGACATGGCGGTCCGTAAACTGTACAAGCAAAAACCTTGAAACACAAGAATAACACGCTATAATATTCTATCTCTGCCCAGACGTAACCTCTTACTTGAGTCGCATGAGGACACAGGTAGAATGTGTTTTCCTCCGTCCTTTAACTTTGACCCGGTTCCTTGAGGCTCGTGTGATGACGGGAGGCCGTTTCCTCGCGTTGTCGGTGGGCGGTACGGCTGTTGATTCTCGGCGGGCTGGCGGAGAACTCAGAAATGTCGACTTGATTGAAGATGGAAGAGAAATCTTTAATCTCTTCACTTCTGTAGGCCAACGAATGAAGATGCGAATTGCTCGGTGGTCTCCTTCGGATCCGTTAGAGTGTTCGGTTGAACACAGAGTAATCCCAACTCGTCCAGCGAGATGGAGATTGTATGGCTACAGTTTCAAGCCGGACATTACTTCCTTAAGCCATGAGGTTGCACCGGAGAGCAGCAAAAAGCTACGTCCGTATTCGGTGAACGAAGTCGCTGGAAGCAACTCTGGAAGCATTTCAGAATTATTTGAAGTCCTGATGATGTCATGTTTGAGGGACATTCTGTGGTGTGCCTCATCCAATAGGAGTTGAGAGCTCGATCATTTAGAGGGAAAGGCTTCATGGATCTGTAGTCTGTTTTGGACTCCCTTTGTTTGATTTTGGCGCGATTTTTATCAGTAAAATTTACGACTTAGAAGGTGGGGGCTTGAGTTATGTTTTTATGACTGTTAGGCCTGCCTTTGTCTTCTGTCTGAACACATGAGGCCCAACACAGGTGAGATTCAGTACACCCTGCAACATAACTGTTCTACGAAGTCAACATGTCAAAGAATTCAAAATCCTCTGTCTCTGGAGACATTTAAAGACACTTACGTGCTCAAGTTGATGCCCCTCTGGAGGCCGGAGGTGAAAGAGATTTGGTGTGAATTGCTGAATGTGTCGGCAATGCTGGTGAAGTTAGTTGCTGACTTGAAGGATCTTGCTGCCATACGTCGATTGATCACTGACATGGAGACGAAATTCACTGATGTGATTACAAGAGTGGTGGATGTCGAGAAACAGATAGATTATCTGAAGTCATTGGAGAGGGAATTAGCTGCTAACCCGATAGCGACCAAAACGGACTTGGAGTGTGTCTGGGAAAAGTTGGAGGATATGGAAAATCGTAGTTGGGTCCTCCAAATTGTTGGAATTCTTGAGTGATCAGAGGGGTCAGGATATGGTGGAATTTCTAGACGGGCTCTTTCTGAGTCTGCTTGACATAACAGGCCATAAGCTGGAAATCGAGCAAGCTCACAGAGTTCCGGCGCGGCGATCCACTGAGGGAGACAGGCCCCGATCAATTCTGGCCAAATTTCTGAGATCATCCTATATAGATCTCATGTTAGGTGAGGCAAGGAGTAAAAGAAGGCTATCTTGGAAGAACCATACAATTTTCTTGTTCCCAGACTTTGCAATTCGACAAGAGAGAAACGTGATTGATTCAAGGAATGCAAGAAACTCTTACATCAACGGAAGGTCGCTTTTGCACTGATGTTCCCAGCCAAATTGAGAATAGATGCTAAGGATGGCCGCAAAGTATTTACATGTCCCCATCAAGCGATGTCCTTCATAAAGTCAATGAAGAGGGAGTAAGTCATTGTGTGATTCTCACGTTGCAGCTGTAGGGCTTTACTGGTTGTTTAGATCAGTGTTAATATCAGAAATAATTGGTAATTATTTCTTTAGTTATTAATTAATATTTAAATTAAATAATAGAATCTAACTCATTAAAACCTCATATGGGGCTCCAGTAAATGTAGTGTGCTATGTTTAGGAGTGGGTTTGGTTATTAGCAATAATTAATAATTATCAAAGATAATTATTAATTATTAAAATTAATAGAACATTGATTTGAATCAATGTTAGGTTTTTTTAATCCTTTAAATCAACAATTGTCAAAGATAATCATTAATTGTTAACATCAATGAAACATTGATTAAAATTAACACTAGCTTATTGATCCTTCAAATTCAACAATCATCAAAGATAATTATCAATTATCAAAAATCAATAGAATATTAATAAGGATCAATATTGCTGGGGCACCACCCTGGAATCAGGGACTAATAACCACATAGTATAACAGTCTCAATATTAGATTGTTTTCTTAGGAAAATCGACATCCGAAGAATATCGATTTTCGAAAAAAAAAACAATGAATGAAGGCTTGAATCCAAGCACTGACATCCCGTATGCAAAACACAGGTGTATGCAAAACAAACCAAAACACTTCTCTTTGAAATATAACAATGTTTATTTATGCAGTAATATCAAGTAATAATTAATACAATGCATTCAATAAACTTGCGACTTACAACTCCAAACTAAACAGTGATATGATTAGATATGAAAATCAAAATAATCCTATAACACATGAGGGTGTGTGTGTGAGAGAGAGTGTGTGTGTGTGTGTGTGTAAGAAGGGACGCGCACAAAATGGCGGATGTGACTCTTGTGGAGAGTATGTCACGTGAGACTTCCGACCAGAGAATATGGCCGCGAATGTGGGCAGAGAGAAACCAGTCAATGGCGTCTACCAGTTTACCACGTGTATCTGCTTGTACGATAGCTTAGGGACAAAGCTGAGCTTTATCACGAAGCTATCTCCCAGCCAAAAATGTGTGCGAGAATGTTTGTGAGGGGTTGCGTGTGTGTGGTTAGTACGAGAGAGAGAGAGAATAAAGTGACGGCCCCAAAGCCGATTTCGCGATCGTGGGAGAGAAAGCAGCTGTTAGTTTATCACTCAAAGACGCGGTGGAAGGCTCGTAAACCGTCCTTCGGTCTTTGATTCTTTAATGGATAAATTCAGTGTGCCTGTCTCTCCCGCGATGGAGAAAATACACAACAGTCCAATGTGGTTGGACTACAACACAGCAGATCTCATTTGTGATAATTAATACCTTGAGTATTAGCCGCAATGAGCGGACTCGGCGGTCCGTAAACTGTACAAGAATAACACACTATAATATTCTACCTCTGCCCAGACGTAAACCTCTTACTTGAATCGTATGAGGATGTAGAATGTGTGTTCATCCGTCCTTTAACTCCGACTCGAGGCTCGGGTGATGACGGGAGGCCGTTTCTTCGCTCTGTAGGTGGGCGGTACGGCTGCTGATTCTCGGCGGGCTGGCGGAGAAATCAGCAACATCGACTTGGAAGAGAAATCTTTTATCTCTTCACTTCTGCAGGCAAACAGATGAAGATGCGGATTGCTCAGCAGTCTCCTTCGGATCCATTAGTGTTCGGTGGAACACAGAGTAATCTCAACTCGTCCAGTGAGATGGAGATTGTATGGCCACAGTTTCAAGTCAGACATTACTTCCTTGTGCCACGAGGCAACACCCAAGAGCAGCGATGAGCTGCGTCTACACACGGTGAGCAAAGTTGCTGGAAGCAAATCCCGGAAGCATCTCAGAGTTATTTCTACTCCCGATGATGTCATGGTTGAGGGGCGTTCTGTTGTGTGCCTCATCCAATAGGAGTTGAGAGTTCGATCCTTTAGTGAGCAAGGCTTCATGGGATTTGTAGTCTGTTTTGGACTCCCTTTGTTTGATTTTGGCGTGGTTTTTATCAGTAAGATTTATGACTTTGTATGTGGGCCTCAGTTAGGTTTTACGACTGGGTTAGGCCTGCCTTTGTCTTCTATCTGAATACATGAGGCCCAACACAGCTGAGTGGGCCTGACTCACTGAACATTCAGTTGACCGTCCAAGGAAACTGGGAGCCTTTTTTATTTCTTTTTGTGCTGATTCCGCCTAGCAGTGGGAGTTTGATTTGTGAAATAACACTCCTTCGGGACAGTGTTGTGGATGAATCTGCATGTTCTTTGTGCTTATGCCTCCTATTGGTTGGAGTTTGTTTTTTGGATTATTTCTTGCAGGACATTGGAGTAATTGGGTCGTCTGTTGCACTCAGGTAACAGTCGAATGGGCTGGCTCACTAAACATTCGTTTGACTGCCCGAGGAAACTGAACAGCTTTTTTTTTTTTGTGTGTGCTAGTTCCGCTAGCGGCTGAAGATTGATTTGTAAAGGAACACACCTTAGGGACAGTTATGTGGATGAATCTACACATTCTTAGTGATAATCCCGCCTATTGGCTGGAGTTTGTTTAATAGATTTTCTTCTGTTATGTAATTCTGTCTCACAAAATATGTATAGAAACACCAGACTTGAGCAATCCGACCGCAAAGTTGTCACAGTGGCTCTCGTAGGCGTGCATGGACTGTTTGAGTTTGGAGGGATGGATGCCGGTTGGCGCTGTCGTGCGCAGGGTTAATGCGCACGCATTTCTTTTTTCAGTTTGTTTGGTTCTGGGGGAAGTTCGGGGTTTGATTGTAGCACTAATGTTGGAATGTGGTCTTCATAATTTTGTTTTTGACACACAATCTATTTTTTCAAATATGTCAAAATGTCAAATGTTAATATGAGTGGATTGTCTCTCTCCACATGGAATGTGAATGGGTTGGGGCACCCCATAAAAAGAAGGAAGGGTATTTCTCTTCTTAAATGTAAGAAATATGATATAGTGTTTATTCAGGAAACGCATCTTTCCCTGCAGGAAGCTGAAAAATTTGGGAAGATATGGGGTAGACATTTTTTCTTTAGTGCTGGCTCAAGTAAGAGCAGGGGAGTCATTACACTGATAAGTAAACATCTACAATTCAAATGTCTCAAACAGAGTAAAGATAAATTAGGAAGAGTCATTATTGTTTTAGCAGAAATTTAGGGGCAAAGGTTGATTTTGGCTAATATTTATGCACCTAACATTGATGATCAGGGCTTTTTTATAGATCTTGAAGGGATGTTGAGTGTCCCAAATTACATTTCAATAAGTTACATAGGCCGATTGACAAAGGTGGGCTAGGCCTACCCAAGATTTTGTTTTATTATTATGCATTCAGTCTCAGACATTTGGCTCATTGGTCACTTACATCTGAGAGAGCCCCTCCCTGGTTTTGTATTGAACAGGAATTTTTTGCCCCTATTTCGCCATTGCAAAGCCTTTCCATCAAACTAACACTATCTAACACAATTTTTGTTCCAGGGTAGTAAGTGTTATTTCCTAATTGCTTATGCCTCAAAAGTATAGAAAATGGCTATTATTCCCCACAGACTTGCTTTTGTGACCAGGACATTTTGAAATGTACCTATTTCCAATGAGAAAACTGGCAAATTTATGTCTTTTCATTCACATAAAGTCAGAGAAAAACAACATATGAATCCAAATTAACATGTATTTATACTAAAGTAATACAAAAATGACTACAAAAGATTTAGAAGTGAGTATTTTTTCGAGATTTACAATTATACTGTAAATCACTTTCACGAATCAGCCCCCAAATGTACTCATCATACTTCAAGGCGTCCAGCAAGGTCTTGATGCTGTTGTAATACTCATTGAGGTGCACCGAGTGAGACAGGGGAAGAGACGGGCACCTGTTCCCATTATGGAGCAGCACGGCTTTGAGGCTCCTGGATGAGCTGTCAATGAAGAGGCGCCACTCATTCTGGTTACAGGCGATTCCGATTGCCTCGAACAGACTGGTCACATTGTGGCAGAAGCAGAGCCCATCTTGACGGGTGAAGAAGCTGTTAAAAGGTTGGTGACGCTTCCTCTGATCTGCGACTTGCACACTTTCATCCAACAATTCCACTGCTTGAGCTTAGACTTCAAAAGCTCAGCACTGGACTTGGTCAGACCAAGATATCTAATCAAGTCATTGAGGTCTTTTTGGTTGGGGTAGTACAGGTTTCTCCCCTCAGCTCCACCTCTGAAATTGTCATCTGGATTCATATGTTCAAGTTATTTCAATCTCAATAAGCAGGAAAATATTTACTGAGGTCGCTGGTGTGAAATCTCTAGTTTATTATGTATTTATAGGACAAATTTTTACTTTAGTTTCAGTGTGTATTTTTTATTCACCCTGGCCAGTTCCCGCCAGTTGACACTCGCTCACTCCTCTGTGGCCACGCGCCATAGTCACTCACGATTTCAGGTAACAGGCAGCTAGCATTGAGTAGAAGAAAGACACTAGCTATGGATCAATGGCTGAAAAAACGCACTGTTTCAAGCAGCAGCAACGCTAGCGGCAGGTCAAGCGAACACGTGGAGAAAAGAAAGAAAGTTGACAAGTCAAAGTACCATCAATTTCATGAACAGTATGTCCTCTTTGGTTTCAAATCCACTCATACGGAGCCGCCTCAGCCACGGTGTTTCCTCTGTGGTGATGTACTCTCAAATAATAGCATGAAACCAGCCCATTTACAACGACACCTCACTACCAAGCATCTTTCCTGTGTGGGTAAGACAGACAAGTTTTTCCATAGAAAGTTGTCGGAATTTAAGGGAAGTCAAGAGAAATTAAAGAAAGCAACTGCAGGATCAACCAAAGCATTGGAAGCCTCATATGCTACTTGTGGCTAAGTCCAAAAAGCCATTTACTATAGCTGAGAAGCTAATTTTGCCTGCTGCTGTTATTCTCGCAGAAACAATGATTGATAAGAAAGCAGCTGATGCACTGAAGACTGTACCATTGTCAAATGACAGGATCGATGACATGGGCGTTAATATTGTTGATCAAGTGGTGGAAAAGTTAAAACATTCCGGTTCATTTGCTCTGCAGTTGGATGAATCGACCGATGTCAGCGGGGAAGCCCAGTTGATTGCATTTGTGCGATACAGAGACATTTTGGAAATTAATAAGCATATTCTTTTCTGCAAGAAGCTAACGGGGAGCACTACGGATGAGGGCGTGTTTCACATTATTGACAGCTTTTTCTCAGAGCACAATCTGTATTGGAAATCCTGTACTCATGTGTGCACGGATGGTGCGGCATCAATGACTGGGAGGGTGAAATATTACTTGCCCAAATAAAGAAGGTCAACCCCGATGTTGAGTGGAATCACTGTATCATTCACAGGGAGGCACTAGCCAGAAAGAGAATGAGTTAAATGATGTTTTGAATGACGCAGTGAAAGTGATTAACATTATCGAGTCTAGGCCTCTGAATCACAGACTGTTTGAAAGGTTCTGTCATGACAGTGGGACTGAGCACCAGCAGCTACTGCTTCACACCAATGTACGTTGGCTATCGAGAGGGAAAACACTACATAGGCTTTTTGAGCTGCGTGACGAAGTAAGTGCTTTTCTGTCAGAGCACTCACACCCCCTTGTGGCTGTGTTCGTGGACACAGACTGGGTAGCTCTCCTTGCCTATCTTGCTGATGTGTTCAGCAAACTGAACAACCTGAATCTAACTCTGCAAGGTAAAGACACACACATTCTAAACATGTATGACAAAGTGTGTGGTTTCATGAAGAAGATCAAACTCTGGGAGAGGAAATGTGAAGATGGGGACATAAGTTGTTCCCAGCAGCTTGACACCTACCTTTCTACTGGTGATGTTGACAGAGCTCCTATGGTGCAACTAGTGAGCACACATTTATCCAAACTCAACAGTGCGTTCAACTCCTACTTCCCTGACATTGAAAACAAGTCTGCCAAACTTGACTGGGTGCGTAATCCTTTCATGACTGAAAGTACAAACAACAACATTCCTACCAGACTGCAGGATGTGTCCTCAGACCGTGGCTTGAAGATGAGGTACTCAGAGACAACACTGTCACAGTTCTGGTGTGATGTGGAGAAGGAATACCCTGATTTGGGGAAACATGCACTGAATGAACTGCTGCCATTTGGATTTACATATTTATGTGAAGTGACATTTTCATGACGATAATCAAGACCAAGCACAGGAACAGACTCAACTTGGAGAAAAGCCTGATAACTGCTGTTGCCACACTGTCCCCGAGACTGACAAAGCTTATGAGTGAGAGACAGGGTCAAGTTTCTCATTGATTGGTGAGTCTTATGTGTCGGCAACAAGTCTATACATATGGGTCATATTTGTAGGGCTTTACTGGTTGTTTAGATCAGTGTTACTATCAGAAATAATTAATAATTATTTCTGTAGTTATTAATCAATAAATAAAATTAATCAATTGAATCTAACTCATTAAAACCTCATATGGGTCTCCAGTAAATGTAGTGTGCTACGTTTAGGAGCAAGTTTGGTTATTAGCAATAATTAATAATTATCAAAGATAATTATTAATTATTAAAATCAATAGAACATTGATGAGAATCAATGTTAGCTTTTTTTTAATCCTTTAAATCAACAATTATCAAAGATAATCGTTAATTGTTAACATCGATGAAACATTAATTAAAATTAACACTAGCTTATTGATCATTCAGATTCAACAATCATCAAAGATAATTATCAATTATCAAAAATCAATAGAATATTAATAAGGATTAACATTGACGGGGCACCACCCTGAAATCAGGGACTAATAACCAAATAGTAAAACAGTCTCAATATTAGATTGTTTTCTTAGGAAAATCGACATTCGAAGAATATCGATTTTCGGGAAAAAAAAAACAATGAATAAAGGTTTGAATCTGAGCACTGACATCCCATCAGCATGACACAGGCATATGCAAAACAAACCAAAACACTTCTCTTTGTAATATAAACAAAGTTTATTTATGCGGTAATATCAATTAATAATTAATACAATGCAGTCAATAAACTTCCGACTTACAACTACAAACTAAATAGTGATGTGATTAGATATGGAAATAAAAATAATCTTATAACACATAAGGTGTGTGTGTGTGGGTGTGTGGTTAGTACGAGAGAGAGAGAGAGAGAGAGAGAAGTGACGGCCCTGAAGCTGATTTTGCGATAGTGGGAGAGAAAACAGCTGTTAGTTTATCACTCAGAGACGCGGTGGACGGCTCGTAAAAGTCCCGCGTTATTTGACTCTTTAATGGATGAACTCAGTTGCTGTCTCACCCGCGATGGCAAAATTGCACAACAATCCAATTTGGTTGGACCACAATACAGCAAAACAAATTCGTGATAATTAATATCCTGAGTATTAATAATGAGCAGACATGGCGGTCCGTAAACTGTACAAGCAAAAACCTTGAAACACAAGAATAACACACTATAATATTCTATCTCTGCCCAGACGTAAACCTCTTACTTGAATCGCATGAGGACACAGGTAGAATGTGTTTTACTCCATCCTTTAACTCTGACCCGGTTCCTTGAGGCTTGAGTGATGACGGGAGGCCGTTTCCTCAATCTGTCAGCGGGCGGTACGGCTGTTGATTCTCGGCAGGCGGTATGGCTGTTGATTCTCGGCGGGCTGGCGGAGAACTCAGAAATGTCGACTTGATTGAAGATGGAAGAGAAATCTTTAATCTCTTCACTTCTGTAGGCAAACGGATGAAGATGCGAATTGCTCGGCGGTCTCCTTCGGATCCGTTAGAGAGTTCGGTTGAACACAGAGTAATCTCAACTCGTCCAGCGAGATGGAGATTGTATGGCCACAGTTTCAAGTCGGATGTTACGTCCTTGTGCCACAAGGTTGCACCTGAGAGCAGCGAAGAGCTGCGTCCACACGCTGCAAACAAAGTTGCTGGAAGCAAATCCCAAAGGCATTTCAGAAGTATTTCAAGTCCTGATGATGTCATGGTTTGAGGTGCGTTCTGAGCTGCATCCACACGCTGCAAACAAAGTTGCTGGAAGCAAATCCCGAAAACATTTCAGAGGTATTTCAACTCCTGATGATGTCATGGTTTGAGGTGCGTTTTGTTGTGTGCCTCATCCAATAGGAGTTGAGAGTTCGATCCTTTAGTGAGCAAGGCTTCATGGGATGTGCAGTCCGCTTTGGACTCCCTTTGTTTGATTTTGGCGCGATTTTTATCAGTATAATTTACGACTTGGAATGTGGGAGCTTGAGTTAGGTTTTTACGACTGTGTTAGGCCTGCCTTTGTCTTCTTTCTGAATACATGAGGCCCAACATATTGAGTAGGCTGATACTATGTGTATAAAATTTTAGCTTTGTTTTTGTATAACTGGTCTGGACTCTTGAAGACTGATAAATGTACAAGTATTATTATAGTAATACATTATCATTATTCACAGGTAAATGACAGACAGACAAATAATATTGATATTAAACCTACTTTAGTCAAATTTACACCTAATCTATGAATCACACCGGTCACACACATAAGGGGGTACTTCAGACAGGTGAAAGTGTTTTGGGGGTACAGTACCCAAAAAAAGGTTGGGAACCACTGATTTAGAAGATGGGGTAACTTAGATTTGTTTGTTGGGAAATGGGGCAACTATTTGGAGTTTTTGGAGGGCTCTCAGGGAGGGGCAGTGGAGAGAGAGGTAGAGGTATAAATGTGTGTAATTATATATATATATATATATATAAAAATTTTTTTTTTGTTTTTTTTGTTTTTTGTTTTTTTTTGTTTATTTGTTTGCTTTTTTTGTGTGTGTATACCATGTGTGACCACAGAAATGTTTGTTGAGGGTCAGGGTGTGTTTGGGGATTGGGAGGGGGAGGGGTAATTGTGGGGTTTAAATGTTGATTCTTTGTATATATGTTTTGCTTTATTTACTGTACTGTAAAAAAAATTAATTACAAAAAATAATTAAAAGTTCATTGCTCTTTGAAAGGGTGTACTTGCATTATTATGCTATTATATTATCATTATATCAGTGGCATAAAATTGTCTTAAAATGACAATAATATCATTTATCGCAATTATTTCTGGGACAATATATCATCCAACAAAAGTAGTTATTGTGACAGGCCTACTTGTAATAAATTCTTAACCAAAAATTCTCCTTTTCTTGTTGCAGTCTTCAGTGGGCTGTAACAAATGGGGGCTCATCCATTTAAAAAAAAAAAAAAGAAAGAAAATCTATTTTTGGTAGTTCACAAATGAATATAGCCTTTGCATCTATTTGTTTCATGTGATAGACATTTATGCATCTGTTTCATTTGTATTGGTTCATTTGAACTTGGTACTCGTGCGTGTCAGACACGCTTATAATTAGAATCACCTTTTGTGTTTCTTGCTGCTCAACCGCTTGCAGGTGAACACTTCGACAGGTCGTTGTATAAGTGGATATTCATTGCCTCTTCCAAACAGTTCTTTATCGCATTATTTTGGAAGAGGGGGGAGAGTTGTAGGTAAGTAAGAAATTTACCTGCGTTTGAATGCAATATTTTGATGTTAGAGTGAGAAAAAAACAAGCATTTTTTCCACTCTTATCTTACATTTTGTTAAATTGGTAAGGGAATTTGAGATCGCGTTTCATATGTTTTGCCTTTGCCGAAAGTGCATTGAGTTTGTCTATTGTCTCCATTGTAAATGTGTTGAATTTGTTGCGAGGTCAAAATTGGTGTATTTGTCTTGTCATATTGGTGGCTTTTCCCCCGTGGTAGGTTGAAGCAGCGCTTTGCGTTGACCATTTATTATTTTAGTTTGTTGTTTTTGTGCTAATACTGAGCTGAGGGCACTGCTGCAGTTGCCGTCTCTCTCTGGTTTGTCCGAGAGGTGTCGGGGCTGATAGTATTAGAGTGCTTAAAAGGACTTGGCTCTCGGTTGCCGCACAAATTCTAGGGTTGAGTTTAATGCTTGTAAACACTGTTCCAATGAAATAATGGCCACACATCATATGGAGTTAATTAACAGATGTTCTGGTAGAGCATGTTAATTTTAATCTGACAAATCACAGCCAACGAGCAGTAGTATATAAGCTGCTGCTTACCTGCTTCCTGTGGCAACTCTTCTGACAATTGGGTCCCACCCTCAAGCCAGCAAGATGTCTGAACTGGATCTCTTCCTTCCAACGAGGAACTCTTCAACTCTCCCATCATTGCTTCATCACAGCCATCCGATTCCGGCAAATACACTTCTCCGTCCAATGCCGTCATCGATCCGGCTGCTCCAAGCCGAGGACGCAGAGCTTCTCGCTCAGCAACCCGCACTCCAAGATTTCGGAATCAGCTCTCTCCTCTGCCGTCCAGATCACTCAGATCTTCAACCTATGCCGACCACCCAACTATACCTGTCATTTCAAAATGGACAGTTAATAAGCTTCACCAAGCTCTAGCCTCTTCTAACATCCACTTCTCTCACAGGCTAAGCAAAATCCAATTATATGATTTATATGTCTCTTCCCAACTTGACATTCCTTCTACCTCTAAAACCCATGAAAACGTGATAGCCGAATCCTTACCTTCTACCAGTTCCTCCAGACGCGACACTCCAGCTCACAAACACCCCGACCGTTCACAACCCTCCGGGGTTTCGGGTGCAGGCCATTTCTCCCTCACAAACTTCCATCCCGTAAAAGGCCTCCAGCCAGCATGGCGTCGGCATCAGGCCAAACACCTAGCAAGCCACCACCTCTTCTTCCTCTCCCATTCCAGCCTCCGCTCACATCACTCCCAACCACCAGGCACCCTGTTGCAGGAGTCTGCCCACTGCCACCGCTCAGAGTATCACCAACCTCAGAGGCTCTAAATCCTTCTCCTCAACCAGCTTTCCCCAGCTCTTTCCCCCTATCCTACCCTTGGACTTTTGGAGCGGAATCGAACGCGAGGCTGCCTCTGCTAACGACAAATGCTCCAGCCCAATGTTTACATTTTCCAGTTCCTCCCCCTCACCCTATCCTGCCTTCGGAGTCGCCCCAGGCGTGAGGATGCCTCCGCCTTCAGAGCCGGCTCCTCCCCCACTCCTTCTCGGCGGGCCTCAACCAGCCCGCCCCTCTACTTTTACCCTCCATACAGCTACGCCTCTAGCTATTTCCCCAAATGCCGCAGCCGTGTAACCTCCGCAAGTTTCCAATAACCTCTGGATCCAGATTTTGTCAGGTGCAGATATAGACCTTTCTGCTCTCCTCTCACTCTACCCCACCAATGAGCCGCAATGCCTTTTAGATTGGGGCAACATTTCTGTAACGCTAAAAAACACCAAAATCGCCTCCACTTGTACGCTCTCCTTGGCAGAATTCTGTATTTTGTTCAGCCATTATACAGAAGTTATTTGCTCTGTGTTTCCACACAGATGACGTGAGCTAAATGATTACATGGCGATCACTGCAATGCTCTCTCTCTCTCTCTTTCGGAGACAGTCATTTCTACACCTACTATAAAATGTTCTCTGCCAAATGCACTGTTCGAGTCGCACAGTGGAACCAGTGTCCATACTGGGGAGCCCTCGACTTAGATCTCCATAACAGAGTTTTCCTGGACTGCCACAGCATTTCCTGCGCAGTATGTAGATCATCAGACCATCAAACTGAAATATGCCCTCTCATAAATTCTAACCTTCCCACCCTGTCAGCCCAAATATCCAAAAACTCTACCAGCTACGTCCCACACACCTCCAACAACCCTCCCCTCAATCAACAGATCACGATTTCAGAGGAAGAGTAGTAAGAGTTTCAACCAGCAGACAAGTTTGCAACAACTTCAATGAGTTTGGTTGCCCTAGGCAACGCTGTCATTTCCTGCATGTCTGTTCCCATTGCGGCGATGTGCATGCCAGTCCTATTTGCCCTGTATCGAAACATTTCAAAAATAAAAATCTTAAAAAATATCTCAGCACTCCTGTCAATATTTCTTCTCTTGCTAAACAACTTGCAAACCATCCCGACGCCCAATTTACAAACTACCTCCTGAATGGTTTAAAATCTGGTTTCAACCCCGGGCTAGAAAGCTTGCCCTCCACTAGCGTTATTTGCAATAATTTGCAATCCGCACTAGCTGCACCCAAAGTGGTGGATGAACTAATCCATAAAGAGCTAAAATCAGGTTTTATGATCGGCCCATTCGATGCCCCCCCTTTCAAAACCTTCCATATCAGCCCTATAGGGGTAGCGACTAGAAAATTCTCAGGCAAAAAACGCATCATCATCGATCTTTTGGCCCAGCACGAATCCCAATACTCAAGCATTAACAGCTTAATTCCTCTCGAAGAATTCTCTCTCCCAGCATAGACCAAGCCATCCTAATGATAAAAAATGTCGGGAAAGGAGCCCAGCTAGCTAAAGTCGACATCACTTCAGCGTTTAAAATAATGCCGATCCATCCTGATTTCTGGCATCTTTTCAGAATTCGCTGGTGAGAGAATTATTATTTTTCCGTCCGCCTCACATTTGGATGTAAAAACAGCCCTACAGCTATGGTTAACATTCCTTAAACAATGGAATGGACTTCTTTTACGAGGACTGCCTCTCATTCCCTGAAGACATCCAACTTTTCACCGATGCTGCGCCATCCGTAGGCTTCAGGGGATTCTACCAAGGTCGCTGGTTTGCCTCCACATGGCCCCCAGAGCTCTCCAGCCTGCCACATTCAGCAGCTTCCTCAGCCCTGTATGAATTATACCCCATCGTGGTCGCAGCCTTTCTGTGGGGAAACGAATGGACTTCAAAAAGCATCATAGTCCACTGCGATAATCAGGCTATAGTTCATTGCATCAACAAGGGCCTTTCTCGTGCCCCCGAAATCATGCCGTTTCTAAGACATCTACTTTGGATTTCAGCTTGTAACCAATTCATAATCTCTGCTAGACACATACCAGGATCAAAGAACCAAATTGCTGACTCACTTTCCCTCTTTTCCTTTCAGAAATTCAGAGCATTAGCTCCAGAGGCAGACTCGACTCCGATCCCGGTACCTCCCTGTTTGGAGCTGAGATTCCTATAGACCATCCTCTCAAACAACTTCTCACCACATCACTTGACTCCATAATTCGAGCAGTCTCACCGAGAACTCCCCAAACCTACTGAACAGCCTGGAAAAGCTTCAAACAATTTCACCAAACCTACAAGCTGCAGTTCCCAATTTTTGCCTTACTATCCATTTTATCTTTTATTTCATTCCTAAATCAATTCAAAGGCATTCAACCAGGTACCATCAAAGGCTATCTGATCGGTGTACATTCTTCCACAAATTAATATTCAGCAAGTTAGCCCCAGCAATCAATAACCCACAAATTGCTCTGCTAATTAAAGTTAAAAATCACAACCTGCACACCCAGACCATCTGCCTCTAACCATCGACATTTTAAACAAAATGCCTAACAACAATCTGCCTTGGTTACCATTCATTAAACACAGCCCACATGCTTGACGCTATGTTCATTCTAGCTGTTTTTGGCTTTCTGCGCTGCTCAGAAATCACTGTCAACACTCAATTCGATCCCAAAATCCATCCCACTTTCTCAGATCTGCAAATTATAGATAACGAAACAATCAGACTCTTCATTAAACAAAGCAAAACAGATCAATTTAAAAAGGGACATTGAGATTACTCTGTGTTCCACCGAACACTCTAACGGATCCGAAGGAGACCGCCGAGCAATCCGCATCTTCATCCGTTTGCCTGCAGAAGTAAAGAGATTAAAGACTTCTCTTCCATCTTCAATCAAGTCGACGTTTCTGATTTCTCCACCGGCCCATCGAGAATCAGCAGCCATACCGCCCACCGACAGAGCGAGGAAACGGCCTCCCGTCATCACCCAAGCCTTGAGGAACCGAGTCTGAGTTAAAGGACAGATGAACACACATTCCACCTGCATCCTCATGCGATTCAAGTAAGAGGTTTACGTCTGGGCAGAGATAGAATATTACAGTGTGTTATTCTTGTGTTTCAAGGTTTTTGACTATACAGTTTATGGACCGCCATGTCCGCTCATTATTAATACTCAGGGTTTTAATTATCACAAATTTGATTTGCTGTATTGTGGTCCAACCACATTGGACTGTTGTGCATTTTCGCAATCGCGGGTGAGACCGGCAAACTGAGTTTATCCATCAAAGAATCAAAGAACGCGGGACTGTTTACAAGCAGTCCACCGCATCTCTGAGAGATAAACTAACAGCTGCTTTCTTTCCCACGATCGTGAAATCGGCTTTGGGGCCATCACTTAATTCTCTCTCTCTCTCTCTCTCGTACTAACCACACACACACACACACACACACGACCCCTCACAAACATTCTGGTACACATTTTTGGCTAGTAGATAGCTTCGTGATAAAGCTCAGCTTTGTCTCTAAGCTACCATTGACTGGTTTCTCTCCGCCCACATTCGTGGTCATATTCCCTGGCCGGAAGTCTCGCGTGACATACTCTCCACGAGAGTCACGTCCGCCATTTTGTGCTCGTCCCTCCTTACACACACACACACACACACACACACACACGTTATAGGATTATTTTGATTTCCATATCTAATCATATCACTGTTTAGTTTGTAGTTGTAAGTCGGAAGTTTATTGACTGCATTGTATTAATTATTAATTGATATTACTGCATAAATAAACTTTGTTATATTACAAAGAGAAGTGTTTTGGTTTGTTTTGCATACACCTGTGTCATGCTGACGTAATGTCAGTGCTCGGATTCAAGTCTTCATTCATTGTTTTTTCCCGAAAATCGATATTCTTTGGATATCGATTTTCCTAAGAAAACAATCTAATATTGAGACTGTTATACTATCTGGTTATTAGTCCCTGATTCCAGGGTGGTGCCCCGTCAGTGTTAATCCTTATTAATATTCTGTTGATTTTTGATAATTGATAATTATCTTTGATGATTGTTGAATATGAATGATCAATAAGCTAGTGTTAATTTTAATTAATGTTTCATCAATGTTAACAATTAAAGATTATCTTTGATAATTGTTTATTTAAAGGATTAAAAAAAGCTAACATTGATTCTCATCAATGTTCTATTGATTTTAATAATTATCTTTGATAATTATTAATTATTGCTGATAACCAAACCCCCTCCTAAACGTAGCACACTATATTTACTGGAGCCCCATATGAGGTTTTAATGAGTTAGATTCAATTAATTAATTTCAATATTAATTAACAACTAAAGAAATAATTACCAATTATTTCTGATAGTAACACTGATCTAAACAACCAGTAAAGCCCTAATTTTCCCAGTTCAATTGCTTGCTAGGCTTACCCATTCAAACGCTGTGAGCTCTCTCTCTCTTCTCCATAGAACAGTCTCCCATTCGAAACGCAGCGTGAGCTTTCCCATTTGAACGCAGCACGACCAACTAGTGCTCACCTTCCCTGTTTGATTGCTTGCTGGGCTTACCCGTTCAAATGCCGTGAGCTCTCTCTCTCCATAGAGTAGTCTCCTTTTCGAATCGCAGTGTGAGCCCTCCCTTTCGAACACAGTGTGAGCCAACTCTCGCTCTCATTTTCCCCATTCAACTGCTTGCTGGGCTTCCCCGTTCTCATACTGTGAGCCCATCCACTTCTACAATGAGTGGTGGTCTCTCATTCGAATTGCAGCGTAGCTCTCTCAACCAGCCATCGTACAAGAACACGCTTTCAAACAAATGTGTAAAGCACTGCCTCTGTACAGATTTTGGGGGGAAGAACAATTCAGAAGCATCTGCCAAGTCAATTTACCAAATAGAATTGTTGCTGGCTTGCTGTCCTAAATACTTCCTGCCATAGTCATGGTACCGTTCTTTCATCTTAATGCATTTTTGCGGGTAATCAGGACTTGAGTCGAGTCTCGAGCTCTGAGCCCTCCAGTTTACGGACAGATACGTTTACTGCTTTAACACAAGATTACATTAACATACAAACTACTGAAATGGAGTTAATAAACAGAGTTTCGGGAGGAGCATGTTCATTTTAATCAGACAAATCACAGCCAATGAGCAGGAGCATATAAGCCGCTGCTTACCTGCTTCCTGTGACAACTCTTCTGACATCCCAACTCCACCCCATCTCCACCTATTCTCTAGATTCATTATATAAATAAGAAAAGTCCGGGGAGGGGGGGAGCGGGGGTAATCAGGACTCGAGTCGAGTCTCGTGCTCCAAGCCCTCCAGTATACAGACAGCAAGCCAAATACGTTTACTGCTTTAACACAAGATTACATTAACATATGAACTACTGAAACAGATGTCTTTGAGAATTTATTTTATCTCTCTCTCTTTCTTCAGCAGACATCATGAAAACTACAAGAAAATAAAGATACAAAATGTTCAAAATATACATCGCTCAGTCAATTTCAAGTCTCTCAATTTTTTTTATCATTATTACTCTCTGAACGTCATATTTATTAAATTTTTTAATCACCTTTACAGGCTGTATGAACCAAAAAGAACATGAAGTTATGACTGAAACATATCAAATAAACATCAATGAAACATGTCTTTGTGACAGTTACACTCCCACCAAATTACTATGATTTATGATAACCATTATGCAAATATTTGAATAAATCTAGTAATTTCTCAAACCTAATTCCAGAACCAAATATGTTTTCTCTATCCGTAAAAAAACCCTCTTAGGCCAAGACTGATACTTTAAACTTTCCACACAGATAAGTGTTTAAAGATTAGTTCCATTGGATTACATTTTATAACTCATTTATGAATAGGACGTTTGAGAATGGATGGATTAATGAGTCGTTGACCCTCTTTCCCTAGCTTTCTATTTCCTATTTGTATTTTGGCTTTTTGCACCAGTCCATCTTCATCATCACAAACATCAAGCACTCTTCCAAGTCTCCATTCACTGTGGGGAATCCCTTCCTCTTTGACAATGACAAAATCTCCAATCTTCAAATTTTGTCTTGAAGAGTGCCACCGTTGTCTGAGAGTGATGTTTGCTAGATTTTCCTTCCTCCATCTACTCCAGAATTGCTCTGTCAGATATTGCACTCTGCACCACCTTTTTCTGGTGGAGGCAGTGGGACAGAAGCTTTCATAGTAAGTAAATGGTTCGGGGTAAGCCTTTGGGATCATTGATGCTGTCGGTGGTGAGTGGGCAACTATTTATGATTGACATGGCTTCATAGAAGAATGTTCTCAAAGAAGCATCATCTAATCTACCAGCGCTCTGTGAAATGTCCCAGCTTAGGATGCTCCTAACTATCCTGATCTGCTGTTCCTAAACACCTCCCATGTGATTGGCATCAGGTACGGTCATAGTGAAGTCACATTGTTTTGGGGCTAGGTAAGCAGTCAATCTGTCTTTGTCCACTTCTTTTAAAGCTTTTGTCAGTTCCTTTTTCGCTCCAACAAAATTTGCCCCTTGATCTGATCTGATCTCTCTTACAACTCCACGGATACCTATAAAACACTGCAAAGCATTTATAAGGGCATCAGTTGTTAGATCTTCCAACATTTCTATGTGAATTGCCCTCTAGGAGAGACAGGTCAATATGAGACCATATCTCTTATGCTCTATACGACCTTGCTTAGAGTGAAATGGTCCAAAACAATCCATCCCACAGTACGAGAATGGTGGTGAGGGATCAACATGGTTAGCAGGTAGATCAGCCATCTTTTTCCATTTCTGTTGACCTGTGAGCTCTCCTGCACGTAACGCATTGTTTAATGTGGTTCGCCACAACTTTTCTGCCACCAACAACCCAGTAACCATTTGTTCTCATTTCATTAAGAGTTTGTTCTCTGCCTTGGTGCTGAGTTTTTTCATGGCTCATCTGATCATCTAAGATCAGACGTGTGACCACACCATCTCTTGGTAGGATTACTGGGTGCTTCAAATCGAGAGGTAAGGAAGCTTTCTTTAATCACCCTCCTACTCTGAGAACACCATCTTGCAAAACTGGGTGAAGTTGGAACAATTGATGGCTATGCATCAGTTTGCCATGACTCAGTATTCACATTTCCTCTTTGAAAGCATCGTTTTGTCCCAGTTTTACAATACTGGCCTTTCTTCTGTCTTCGACATTTATGGGTTTTGCTGTTTTGGCTCTTTTTGCTAGTTGCTGGATCCGAGCAACAACATTCAATGCTGTATGCCATTTTGAGAACTAATTAAGTCTCTCCAAAAATTGTCCTTTGTTACTACTTTTGTAGTAAAAGCCATTAACTTGAGTCTTAGTATGGTTGCAACTTTTGTGGGTGCAACCCTTGCCTTGCCAATTGCTAAGGAGCAGTGCACTTTGCCTTCACTCAGCACTCGGATATACGAGCACAGACCATACCCATGGCTACTCGCATCCAAAAAGTGGAGTTCAATTCTCTGGACCTTCCCTAAGTTTTCAGGAGCAAAGCATCTTGGAATCTGGAGTTTTTGCAGATTCTTTAGATTGTTCAGCCAGCTCTCCCATCGTGGCTTTAGTTCTCAGTGGTTCATCCCATTCAATGCCCTTTTGGCACATCTCCTGTAGTACTTTCTTTCCCAGTAGGAGAAAGGGAGCCAGGAAGCCTAGTGGGTCAAACACAGAGGCTACAGTTGAGAAGATTCCCCGCTGTGTTGCTGGTTTCTCATCCAGGATGAAGGAGAAGGTGTCACTGTTCACAATCCACTTTACTCCCAACACAGTCTGGAATGGGAGTTCATCATAACTGAGGTCCACATCCTGAACTCCGCTGGTTCGTTCACTGTCAGGAATTGACTCCAAGACTTTTCTGTTTTTGGAGATGAACTTGTGGAGGTGCAATCTCCCCCTTGCACACAAATGTTGTGCTTCTCTCGCTAGTTTGATGGCTGTGTCCACAGATTCTACACTAATGAGGCCATCATCAACATAGAAATTCTTTCTGATGAAGTTGGCTGCTTCAGGATACTTTTTCATTTTACTTCATTCCATAATTTGCGCAGCCAGGAGAGGATGCTGCTCCAAAAAGATGGACCTTCGTGCGATATTCTTTTGGCTCTGAATTTGTATCACCATTTTCCCACCACAGGAACCGTAAGTAATCTCTGTCCTCCTGGCTTACATGGAAACTGTGGAACATCTTTTCTACATCACAGATGACTGCGATTGGGTGTTTGCAGAACCTGCAGAGCAATCCTGTCAGCCCATTTGTGAGATCAGGTCCAGCTAATAAATGATCATTCAGAGCCGTGCCATCATACTTGGCAGAGCAGTCGAACACAACCCTCATTTTTTCTGACTTTCTAGGGTGATAGACCCCTTGATGAGGAATATACCACACATTTCCTGCCTTGGGTTGGTGTTCAGCTGTCTCTGCATCACCATCCTTTAAGACAATTTCCATAAATTTAATGCAGTCATCCTTGAATTTGGGATTTTTCTCAAGTTTTCCTTTGAGGCGCTTCAGCCACACCAGAGCCATCCACTTATTTTCTAGCAGTTGTGGGCGTATCTTAAAAGGGAGGGCCATTTCTAGGTGCCCATCTGTATTCTGGTATATTCTTTCATTCAGTAATTGCATGAACTGAATGTCATTTTGTGATATGCTCTTTTCCCCAGGGTTTATATCTCTGAAGTCTGATTTAAGGGCTCTGATGACAGTGGCTGGTGTCAAGGATTGAAGTTCCTTGATGGATACACGATGGCACAGACCTGTCACTTCTGTTGACTTTGCAACCCTTGGTGAGCTGCCGACAACACTCCAACACAGGTCTGTCTTGATGGCATACGGCTCATCGTCACCTCCTATGATAACTTGTCGTGGTGCCAATGCTCTCGAGCAGTTGTAACCTATTAGGAGTCTGACCTCACAATCCATCAGCTCTGGTATTTCCTGTGTTATTCTATTCAAATGTTTCCACCTTCTGGCAGTTTCAGGGTAGGAATGTAGGAACATTCAAGTGGGATGAAATCTCTGGTATAGGCAGGTGGCAAGTTGATAAGTATTTGAAAGGAAAAAAACCCTAATTCTAAGCCCACTAACTCTTTCACTCTGAACAATGGAATATTTTCCCATCATTGTGGTAAGCTTTAACTTGACTGGCTCTAAAACTGCTCCCATCTTTTCACATACCTCTTGGTGTACAAAGGTGTTGCTACTCTCTGTATCCAGTAGGGCATACACTAAGGTCTCTGTTTCAGGGGTGATGGTTGAAGAAATCCATACAGGCACTATCATGGATGTGCTCCCACCATTGCCTCTGCCTACGCAGCAAGAAAGGGAAGATGTGTTTTCTTATGCTTGCATAGCATGAGAAGATGTGTCTGCTGCATCAGAAGGACGATCCTCATGAAGTGGTGTTGGATGATGTTTCTTACATATGCCACAAGGAGCTTTACTCTTGCAGTCCCTTGAATTGTATCCTCTCTTAAGACAGCCAAAGCACAGGTTATTGTCAAATATGAACCTTCTCTTGTCCTCCACAGGCTTATTGGCAAACTTCTGGCATTTGTGGATGGAGTGGCTTTCTCCGCAGCACATGCATGTGACTGGGTTTGAACATGAAAACGAAGTGTTTACTTTCTTGGATCCATTTGAATCCTTTGAGCTGTTCTCCACAGCACTGTATGTTTTCATCACTGTGCTTGATTTATCTGACGCTTTCACATTTGTGATGAACGCATTAGCCTTTTGGTGCTATATATCTCTAGATGGCTTTTCTTCAGTAGTCTTCAAGGCATGAAAGGATGTTACAGGGTTGCATGCTATTTATGCTTCTTGTGCCATAAAATCAGCAAACTCCTTGAAAGTAGGGTAGTCCTCCGTTTGTCGCAACTGCTTTGTGCCATGATGGTTCCTGCGAGAGGTCACCCAATCAGGGAGTTTTTGTAGCATCTTTTGATTCTTATCGCAGTCATTTAACACCTGAAGCCCAATGTTATATGGTATGTCATTGCTACAGTCTGTCAGAAAATCACTGAATTGTTTCAATTTAACTGACTCCCTCGAGCCAATCTTTTGCCAATTGTTTAGTTTTTCTCTAAATGTGCACTGGATTACAAAGGGGTGGCCATACTGAGCATTCAGTGCCTTCCATGCTTGGTCATAGGCTTCATTATCCTTTCTGTAGAAGCTTCCTTCCAATACAGATCGTGCTTCACCACTGACATATTTTTGTAGGTAGAACAACCTATCTGCTGGATTTGTGCATCGCCATTCTATCAATGCCTTGAAACTTGTGCTCTAAGAACTTAACTTCCTGTTATCCTCAAATTTAAATATCTTTTATCTTTGGGGTCAATTTGACCTCAGCAATTTAAACCTCCAGAATATGATTTTTACCCAAGTTTATGTGTCGGGTACTTTGTTTCTTTGTTGACTACCTAAATAGCCCTTTAAATAAAACATCCCCCCTCCCCACCTTATATTATTTATAAGTACAGATTTTTTGTTATTTATAACATTTGGAAAGAAAAACAATTTCTGTTATCAAGGATATGGCTTGTATTATGTTCAGGGTCAATTTGACCCCAGGAAAAACAAACACAATTTCAAAGATTTAGAAGGATTTTATTTGTAAAACAGAACGTCATCATCATCAGAACAACAGTAAGGAACACATAACAGTTCTTTATTTACAAAAAACACCTATAAAAAGTAGTACAGAGTGTACGATGTTAAGCAATTATCACATGTAATGTTATGACCATTCAGTCCTTCAGCCATGTCTAGTACCACTCTCATGCCCTGATTTTTTTTCAGGTGCTTCCCCAAGGGATTTACCAGTGTACACCTGCATATTCCAGGCATAGCTGGACTGTGCATCACATGCTGCCCATATTTTGATACTGTATGTGGCTGGTTTGCTTGGTATGTGTTGTCTGAAGGGACAGCGCCCACGAAATGCAACCAGACATTCATCCACAGTGACGTGGGGGCCTGGATTGTAAAGAAAGGGTAATCACTGGACCCACTTGTCCCATACATCCTGTATTGCTGCGAGTTTATCTCGCTCTCATCGGCCCTGCCTTGTTTCTCTGTCATCAAAGTGTATGACACGGGAGAAAACATGGAATGTCCTTAGAGACATGGTGGCTGAAAATATTGCCCTTCCAGTGTAAACATTCCAAAGGCTTGCTGTTGTTTCTCCTTTTGACCTGAACACTCCTGCCAAAATGAGCAACCCATTGTAGGCTTGCAAGTGGGTCACATCCAAGTCTTTCCAACTGTCCCTATACACACGCCTCCCCTCTAAGTTTTTCATCTCAAGTATATCCTTTTCGATTGATGGTGTTATGAAGAGCTCAAATGCTGATTTTATGTCTTTGACATGGCTGACAGTGTATCTGGTGGGGCCTGGAACCATTTTGACGACATTAGCAGCGCTAAGTCTAACCTGTCGTTCAAGTGGGGAGAGGGACCATAATAACTTTCCATTTTTGGAAGGTAATGTGCCTGCTGGTGGTTAAGACACAACAGGAGGGTCAACACTAAGAGTCTCATTTTCATCAGAGGAGGATGCCTCAGAATCAGGGTCTTCCTCAACATTATCCTCTGTCTCAGACACATTCTCCTCTATGTCACTTTCACTGTCAAATAACTGTGACAAAAAACCTTTGCTTAGAGGTCATTTTCAATTGAGAGAGAGCATAAAGAGAGAGCCCACAGAGCACCAAGAGAAATGGTTTAGAAGGCTGCTGTGCAAGCTTTTATATGTTTGTTCCTCCCCTATGTTGGATGAACTATCAATGTTCTCACAAGATTTATGTTTTCCCTTCCCCCAAGGCATGGGAAATTTCAAAGTTCTCATGGGAATTATGTTTCCCCTCCCCCATGTTGTGGGAACTATCAGTGGTCCTCGCAATACTACAGGTATGGTTTATAGGTCAGGGCCCTAAAGCAGAGGGAAGTTTTTTGAAGATTATAAAATTGCATGTTATAGTGACCTCAATATCATCCAAAACAACCCAAACAAATGTATGCAAAATCTTGCTATTTCTTTTTTTTCTTTTTTTTTTTATCCCCTTTTCTCCCAATTTGGAATGCCCAATTCCCACTACTTTGTAGGTCCTCGTGGTGGCGCGGTTACTCACCTCAATCCAGGTGGCAGAGGACAAGTCTCAGTTGCCTCCACTTCTGAGACAGTCAAACCACGCATCTTATCACATGGCTCGTTGTGCATGACACCGTGGAGACTCCGCATGTGGAGGCTCATGCTACTCTTCACGATCCACGCACAACTTACCATGCGCCCCATTGAGAGCGAGAACCACTAATCGCGACCAAGAGGAGGTTACCCCATGTGACTCTACCCTCGCTAGCAACCGGGCCAATTGGTTGCTTAGGAGACCTGGCTGGAGTCACTCAGCACACCCTGGATTCATACTCGCGACTCCAGGGGTGGTAGTCAGTGTCAATACTTGCTGAGCTACCCAGGCCCCCAATTTTGATATTTCTTATATGTTTTATACAGCTAAAACAGCCTGGGGTCAAATTGACCTCAAAGAACACTGAAGCTACAAAATGTGTATAGGACATTGAAAACATATCATGTTAATTTTATTTTTACCCAGTTGCCCCCATTAAATTAGGAAAAGTCATTAAATAAGAAGCAAAAATAATTATGTCATTCATGTGTTAAGAGATGTTAGACATTGAATGGGGTCAAATTGACCCCAAAGATTATAGGAGGGTTAAGTGGGTCCCCTGAGAAGACTGAGGGCTCTGGTGCAGGAAGTCTGGTGAGAACCATTGTGTCATATAGGGTTTGTACTAACGATGCTTCATTGTTAGTATGATTTGTTTGTTCATTGTTATTGTTCTTACATGTTTGTTCCCCTTTAATTTCTTTATAAGGTACTGGAGGACAACTGACCACCTCACTGCGTGCTGTTCTACTTTCATCACCGGCCTCACCTGGGTCAGCTTCTGAGTACGCCTTAAGCTTTGCACCTATTACTTTAAGATCTCTCTGATCTTCCAGTCTTTTAAGTTTTTGCCTTTATGCAGTGATAGCCTCCTCCATCTCCATTTTGGCCTGCTTTGCAGCAAACTGTGCAGCACACTCTGCTCTTTTTACTGTGATGCTTTGCTGTTCTGATAGACAGCTTGAATGGTGACTGCGAACAGTAGATTTGGAGATTGTAGTCCCAAATATTGAGCACCACACAAAGTCTTGCATTTTCTGCCTTAGCATCAAATTCCTCTGGCCCTACTTCACTCATACGCACTTTCATTAGCCCCATCAAATCTGTTACTGCTGTGCAGGAATCCATCTTTCTTCTAATCTCAGTAGATGGTGGTGATTGAGATCATATATATTTTCATACACATCTCTCACTTGTGTCTCCAGCCCTTCAGCAGCATCCATCATGTAACCTAAGTCTTGGTTGGAGCACTTATCTTTAAGTTTGGTACGTGTAGCTCTAACTGGTTCTTTCCAGCTTCCATATACCGTACTGTGCAAAAGTTTTAGGCACTTGTGAAAAATGTTGCATAGTGAGGATGTCTTCAAAAATAATGCCATAAATAGTTTTCATTCATCAGTTAACATCATACAAAGTCCAGTAAACTTAAAAAAGCTGAATCAATATTTGGTGTGGCCACCTTTGCTTTTAAAACAGCCCCAATTCCTCTAGGTACACCTGGACACAAGTTTTTCTTGGTTGTTGGTAGATAGGATGTACCAAGCTTCTTAGATAATTCACCACAGTTCTTCTATCTATTTAGGCTGTCTCAATTGCTTCTGTCTCTTCATGTAATCCCAGACTGACTCGATGTTCAGTGGGGGCAATGCCATCTCTTGCAGAGCGTCCTGTTCTTCTATTCTAATCTTTTCTATTTGCAAAAGTAATGTTTGGGAGTCTAAAATGTATTTTACCTATTGACACACTAAAGCTGAAGATTTGTCTTAAGACAAATGTTTTTTTGAAACATCTTAAGTGCCTAAAACTTTTGCACAGTACTGTAGCTTGATGAATTTACTCTCCTTCTGAGAAGCCCCTTGTTGCTTAAGCTCCAGCATTTTTGGGGTTAACTTTCTCTCCCGTGAGGATTTCCTGGGTTCAACTCTCATTGAAGTGGTGGAGGTAGACTCCATCATCACTATTTGGTGTATTTCTATTTTAAAATGAATATCACCTATGAGTGACTCCAGTCTCTCCGTTTCAACAAAAACAGTTTGTGATTTTAATTGTTCAATTAAACTAGTAAATTCTGCTTGAATGGACTCAATTTGCTCACTAGATTCACCACCTTGAGATTTTTCTCTGTGAACTGACATTGTACATGTTTTAGAAAAACACTGTATCTATCACCAAGTTATTGCTAAATATGCATATAATCTTTTGCGGCTATGTAATTGTCAAGTACAAATTTTTTAGCAACTATTTATTCAGATAAACCCCCTAATGCACTCCTTTATTTATGCATTTGAACTCTCAGATCAAAAACACCATCAGAACCATTCATAACAATACCACTAGTAAAGCAGGAACAACAATTAGGCTATAATGATAAGTCAATTAAACATATATTATATATATATATATATATATATATATATATATATATATATATATAATTTTTTTATTTATTTATTTATTTATTTTCAAATGTCATAAAGTGGGAGAGGCAGCACAGTCAAATCTAATGTCATCTGCTGAGCTGCACTCTTCTGCCTGAAGACAGCAATGGAATGAAACAAACAATGCACTCTGAAACCTGTAGAGCGAATATTTGCAGAGCTGTAGCCTACGCTGATAAACGTTGCCCTCTCTTGGTGAAATCGCGGTACCATCCTCAACGGTGTTGAGAGCCAACACTCCTGTCTTCTGTGAATCAGCAAGCCTCTTCTCCAATGTCTTCTCTGGCAACACTTTGCCCCAGCTATCATGCTTCCTCTTCTTTTCTTGACGGACAGGAGCCGCTCCTTACTTTGAACTCTTGGGCATGCTGGTGGTGTTTTAATTGTCACTAAACTGGTCCAATGCAATAATGGCCACGGATCATGCAGATGTCTTTGAGAATTTATTTTCTCTCTCTCTCTTTCTTCAGCAGACACCGTGAAAACTACAAGAAAATAAAGACATAAAATGTTCATAATATACATCTCTCAGTCATTTTCAAGTCTCTAAAGCTAGTGTCCATTGATAAACTGGCCCAAACATGTTAGCACAACAGAAATGTGATAAAATCCAATAAAATCCCTGAAAACTTATCACATTGTCCATGTAAAGACACACCAACAAACATTATACACAATATAAAATGAATGAAGGGCAATTACCGTGTGCGCCTCTTGGACCACATGCAGAATAAGGGTATTTTGGAGGGCATATGTCTTTCCTCATCCATGTTTGTTTTGACCCATAATGCCACAGTCCCGCTCTCAACTAAACTCTGGTCATGTGACCCATTACGTTCTACATTAAAATAAAACCTTACATAAAGAGCTCTACATTTTTAACCAAACATTTTTTAAGGAGGTACATTTTTTTATCAGTATTACCCTTTGAACATCACATTTATTAAATTTTTTAATCACCTTTAAAGGTTGTATGAACCCAAAAGAACATGAATTTATGACAGAAACATATCAAATAAACATGTCTTTGTGACAGTTACAGTGCTGTTAATAAGGGGTTGTATTTATTTATTTATTAATTTTGGTATTTCAAGATGACTACAGTGTTAGATGAGTTTTGAGCATCTCGCTGAGGAGGGCTTGAGTAAACTTTCTAAAGAACAGTTATTGGAAGTAGCAGAAAAATTCTAATTGGTCTCTCCACAAAAGAAAAGCATTTCAAAGAGGGTGTGAGACTTATTGTTAAATTGTTATGTTTTTGCATCTAACCCAGCCACACCCTCCCAGCATACTCCTGGAGCTCTCGGGGTCAAGAAGAAAAAATTGCTTCCACCCCAAATTTTCCAGTAACTTTTGAACAGCAGAGGGAGCTAATGCTCTTAGAAGTGGAGAAGAGCAAGATAAATCAGGAAACTGAGTTTCGTAGAATTGATATGGAAGCTCAAAGGATTGCTCTACTCTTAGTGTTAAGGACAGCCAGATATATAGAAAGGTAAAGGATGTAATAGTGAAGGCATATGAATTAGTCCCTAAAGCTTACAGACAATGATTTTGAAGTTTACAGAATAAGCATAAAAGGTATGCAGCAGTCTTTTACTGAGTTTGCAAGAGATCTTAGGATTCAGTTTGATCGTTGATGTTCTGCTTCACAGGTAGATGATTTTGATGCTCTTTATGAATTGTTGCTGCTGGAACAATTTAAAAGCACCTTACCTGACGATGTGGCTGTTTTTATAACAGAGCGTACTGTTCAGAATGCAGAAGATGCAGCCGTCCTTGCCTATGAGTATTTCTTGACTCACAGAGATGAAGTTAGAAAAAATCATTGGTGTCACACTAACAGTTCTGTAGAGAGTGCAGAATCTTGTTCTTTTTGCCTGGTAAGGTGGAGGTTGAGAAAAAGCCTAAGAGTTCTATTGACAAAAGTGACCAGTGTGCCTATTGTTTTAATAAAGGTCACTGGAAAAAAGACTGTCCAGCTCTTAGAGCAAAAATGAACCATTCCAAAATTACTGAATTTTCTGATATTTGTTTGAACTCTGTTCATGAGAATCCAGTTCTGGTTAATGAAGAAAACATTAGTTATGCTCCTTTCATTACAAATGGTTTTGTGTCTCTGGTGGGAAGTAATTAAAAAGTTCCAGTTAAAATTCTCCGAGATACTGGAGCTTCAGAGACATTTATTCTAGAATCTACTTTGCCTTTCTCTGAAGATTCTAGTACGGGAAATTAGGTACTGATAAAAGGAATTGGTTTACAAGTGTTGTTTCTTCCTTTACATACTGTTGTACTTCAGTCAGATTTGGCCAGTGGTCAGTTTGTCATAGGTGTATGACCCTCACTGCCAGTCGAGGGTATTGTTGTTATTTTGGGGAACAACTTTTGGAGAGTTTGGAGGGTTTGGAGAGATGTGCCACCACCTCCAATTGTAACAGCTTCTCCTTCTCCAACAGACGACAAAACTGATGTTGTTAAGCAATTTGCTGATGTATTTATGACTTGTGTTGTTACCCATGCTATGAGTAAAATTGCCTCTGAATCTCCTCAGAAATTAGAATAGATGGCTGATTGTCATGTAAAGAAAAAGTTTGTACCTGTTTTTTCTGTCCTTCCTCACATTTCTCACCAGGATTTTTTCATGGCTCAACAGGAGGATCCCACTCTGAAGGAAATGTGTTTAGGTGAGGCTAGTGTTCAGATGGTTGTGCCTACATCTTTGCGATATACAGGTGCATCTCAATAAATTAGAATGTCATGGAAAAGTTCATTTATTTCAGTAATTCAACTCAAATTGTGAAACTCGTGTATTAAATAAATTCAATGCACACAGACTGAAGTAGTTTAAGTCTTTGGTTCTTTTAATAGTGATGATTTTGCTCACATTTAACAAAAACCCACCAATTCACTATCTCAAAAAATTAGAATACATCATAAGACCAATAAAAAAAACATTTTTAGTGAATTGTTGGCCTTCTGGAAAGTATGTTCATTTACTGTATATGTACTCAATACTTGGTAGGGGCTCCTTTTGCTTTAATTACTGCCTCAATTCGGCGGGGCATAGAGGTGATCAGTTTGTGGCACTGCTGAGGTGGTATGGAAGCCCAGGTTTCTTTGACAGTGGCCTTCAGCTCATCTGCATTTGTTGGTCTCTTGTTTCTCATTTTCCTCTTGACAATACCCCATAGATTCTCTATGGGGTTCATGTCTGGTGAGTTTGCTGGCCAGTCAAGCACACCAACACCATGGCCATTTAACCAACTTTTGGTGCTTTTGGCAGTGTGGGCAGGTGCCAAATCCTGCTGGAAAATGAAATCAGCATCTTTAAAAAGCTGGTCAGCAGAAGGAAGCATGAAGTGCTCCAAAATTTCTTGGTAAACGGGTGCAGTGACTTTGGTTTTCAAAAAACACAATGGACCAACACCAGCAGATGACATTGCACCCCAAATCATCACAGACTGTGGAAACTTAACACTGGACTTCAAGCAACTTGGGCTATGAGCTTCTCCACCCTTCCTCCAGACTCTAGGACCTTGGTTTCCAAATTAAATACAAAACTTGCTCTCATCTGAAAAGAGGACTTTGGACCACTGGGCAACAGTCCAGTTTTTCTTCTCCTTAGCCCAGGTAAGACGCCTCTGATGTTGACTGTGGTTCAGGAGTGGCTTAACAAGAGGAATACGACAACTGTAGCCAAATTCCTTGACATGTCTGTGTGTGGTGGCTCTTGATGCCTTGACCCCAGCCTCAGTCCATTCCTTGTGAAGTTCACCCAAATTCTTGAATCGATTTTGCTTGACAATCCTCATAAGGCTGCGGTTCTCTCGGTTGGTTGTGCATCTTTTTCTTCCACACTTTTTCCTTCCACTCAACTTTCTGTTTACATGCTTGGATACAGCACTCTGTGAACAGCCAGCTTCTTTGGCAATGAATGTTTGTGGCTTACCCTCCTTGTGAAGGGTGTCAATGATTGTCTTCTGGACAACTGTCAGATCAGCAGTCTTCCCCATGATTGTGTAGCCTAGTGAACCAAACTGAGAGACCATTTTGAAGGCTCAGGAAACCTTTGCAGGTGTTTTGAGTTGATTAGCTGATTGGCATGTCACCATATTCTAATTTTTTGAGATAGTGAATTGGTGGGTTTTTGTTAAATGTGAGCCAAAATCATCACAATTAAAAGAACCAAAGACTTAAACTACTTCAGTCTGTGTGCATTGAATTTATTTAATACACGAGTTTCACAATTTGAGTTGAATTACTGAAATAAATGAACTTTTCCACGACATTCTAATTTATTGAGATGCACCTGTAGTTCTACAGACAGCACATGGAGATGTAATAAAACCTATAATCAGTTGTTGCGTTATTTTTATTGGCCTCGAATGAAGAAAGATGTTAGGTACTATATAAAAACATATCAAACATGTCAGCTCACAGGTAAACCAAACCAGACTCTTAAACCAGTACCGCTATATCCTATTCGAGCTATTGAACCTCCATTTTAACATCTAATAGTAGATTGTGTTGGCCCGTTACCACAGTCTAAGTCAGGAAATATCTATCTACTTATGGTAAAGGTACTCTCATGGGATGGTACAGTATAGTTTAGGTTTTAGCCCTAACGAGTTGGTCTTTGGTCATAAAGTGTATGGACCACTTGCTGTTCTCCATGATGGTCTTCAGAAGACCGATCCACCTCAGATTTTGTTACAGTATGTTAATGGTTTCCGATGCTGATTATTCTTGGTAGGTCAAATGGCTAAAGAAAATTTGTTGAGTAAACAAATGAAAATGAAGCATTTATTTGATCATAACACAGAGTCCCGTGTGTTTTGTCACGGTGATCAGATTTTGACTTTGTTGCCTCTTCCTGCTTCACCCTTCTGTGCAAAAATTTCAGGTCCATATTCTGTTGTTCATCAGGTTTCCGAGGAGAATTATTTGATTTCTACTCCTGAGCGAAAAAGACGTACTCAGCTGTGTCATTTTAATCTGTTAAAGCCATTCTATGTTCGTGCAGCTGCATCAGAGAAGACTCCAGTAGCCACTGCTGTGGCTGCGGTTTCTTGGAAGTTCCTGAAAATGTTAAAGCACCTGATGATTGCATTTTACAGCCCCGTCTTAACAATTCTGAAATGCTCATTAATTTGGAACATTTTGTACAACATTTGTCGTGTCACCAGTGGTCTGAGTTAGTGTCTCTAATTTCAGATTTCTCTGTTTTATTTGCAGATTCTCCCTCACGCACTCATTGGATAGAGCATGACATAGATGTTGGCGATGCAAAACCTATCTGCCAGCATTTTTACCATGTTTCTTTTGATAAACAATGCCATCTTGAGTCTGAAATTAGATACATGGTTGAACATAATATCGCTAAGCCTTCCTTATCAAACTGGACATCCCCTTGTTTACTGGTGGGTAAGCCAGATGGGACATACCGCTTTTGTACTGACTATTGAAAAGTGAGTAATGTAACGAAACCAGACTCTTTTCCTCTGCCATGTATGGAGGATTGTGTAGATCAAGTCGGTTCTGCTACATATGTCAGTAAATTTGATTTATTGAAAGGCTACTGGCAAGTACCTTTGACAGCCCATGCACAGGAAATCGCATCATTTATCACTCCTTTTGACCTATGGTCTTATTCTGTTATGAGTTTTGGTCTTAGAAATGTCCCTGTGACTTTTCAACTCTTAATGGACAGAGTAACTTCTGGTCTAGAGGGATGTGCTGTCTACTTGGATGACGTTGTTGTCCACAGTGATACTTGGGAGCAGCACCTTTCCCACATTCGAGCACTTTTTGAGCATTTGACTGAGGCTTGGCTCACAGTCAACTTGGCAAAGTGTGAGTTTGCCAAGGCGATGGTGACATATTTGGGTAAAATTGTCAGGCAGGGAAATGTGTGTCCTGAGTTCACTAAGATCTTGGCAATTGATAAATTCCCTCCACCTAGCACTAAACTGGAGCTTGTGTTTTTTTGGGCATGGTGGGTTATTATAAAAAAAAAACATTGTCCTAATTTCTCTTTTGTTGTAGCCCCTCTGACTGACTTACTTAAGAAGAATGCAAATTTTGTCTCCCCAATGCAAGCAGGCTTTTGAAAATGTGAAGCTGTTGCTTAGCATGGCACCCGTCCTGGCTACACCATGCATTGGACAACTTTTCCAGATCCAGGTGGAGACCAGTCAGGTTGGGGCTGGGGCTGTGCTAATACAGACTGATGTGCATGGTGAAGCATACAGTCAGTTATTTTTCCCAAAACTTTAACTCACACCAACTTCAATATTCCACTATTGAAAAGGAGGCTTTAGCACTGATTTGAGCTTTGCAGCATTTTGAGGTTTATGTGGCTTGTGGTACTGTGGTTACCTTTTTGCATTCTCTGCAGAGTCCAAATCAGCACCTTATTTGATGGTCTCACTTTTTACAAGCCTATTCTTTGGATATTCGCACATACGGGGCATAGAAAATGTGTTAGCGGATGCTTAGTCCCGTGCACCATGGGGAAATTATTGAGGTTGATTCAGTTGGTGTCTTATTGTCTGTCTTTTTCTGCCTTCTCTCTCCATAATTGTTGCTTTTCTCAGGCTCTGGAAATTGCTGGATTTCGAAGTGCAGGAGCTGGATTAGACTGGAAGAACACTAAACCGCCTCTCAAGAGATTTGAGGTTGACTGTTGGTGATGGGTTTATTCTTGCCTAAGGACTGTGTTCATGGAATATGTAACTCCTGAAATTCTCACATTTGGGCAATTTATTTTGTTTTAGAGGTCATTGGAAAGGAACCTCTTTCTTAATGGGGGAGGTGTTATGGTCCTGTCTGTGTGGTTTTTGTATTTCTTTCCCTTCCTGTTTTGTTCTATGCGCTGTCAATCTCCACAGGTGTCAGAGAAGATGGGAAACACCTGATCCTACTAGGATGTGGTCTATTTAAGTGTTCCTCATTCGTTCATTCAGGAGCACTACCAACAATCAAAAGGATAGAGGAGAAGATACACCATCTCCAAACATGCCTCGTTTGACCTCACTGTTTGGATGCTTTTTTCATATATCATGTTTTCCCGTCTAAAAACCCCTAGAATCTTGTAATAAATTCTTAACCAAAAATTGAATTATTGGTTTAGTCTCCCTTTCTTGCTGCAGCCTCGAGCAGGCTGCAACATCTTGAATGGATAACATAAAATTATTTTCTTCTTTCAACTTCTTAGAATCCGCAGGTGTGAAGATTGGTGCAATTGTCCCTGATCATCCTTCAATTCAGAAGTACTTGAGGGAGCAGTGACCTGACGTACAGCATTATTTTGACACTTGGCATGTATCTAAGGGTATGTCCTACTCAGCTTTAAAGGAATAGTTCACCCAACAATGAAAATACTCAGTTACTCACCCTCATGCCATCCAACATGTGTATTACTTTCTTTCTTCTGCAGAACACAAATGAAGGTTTTTAGAAGAATATTATAGCTCTGTAGGTCCATACAATGCAAGCAAACAGCTACCAAACTCTGAAGGTTCAAAAGCACACACCTATCGTTTTGCTTCAGAAGACATTTAATTGATTTACTGGGGTCGTATGAATTACTTTTAAGATGCCTAATTGTGCCTTTTGGACATACAAAGTTAGTTAGCTGTTTACTTGCATTGTATGGACCTACAGTGCTGAAGTACTCTTCTAAAAATCTTAATTTGTGTTCAGCAGAAGAAAGAAAGTCATACACATCTGGGATGGCATGAGGGTGAGTAAATGATGAGAGAATTTTCATTTTAGGTTGACCTTAACTACGAGGTTATTTAGCTAGGAGAAAACTACACTGCAAAAGTTTGTAAAAATTATTTGACTGCATATTACTTCAAACTAGTTCCAAACTACAATTATGGTGACTTGACTGCATATTACCACAATTACATTGTGCAATATTATGATGTAATGGCAGAGATTTCAGTCAGGCCATCTAACCATTGTTGCATGAAGTCAAAAATTGAATGACATGATTTGAGCAATTTTTAAATGTTCTCTGTATTTGTTGTCCAAGGTCTCGCCAAGAAAATAGATGCTCTTGGAAAATAACGAGATTGTGGAAAAGTTCTCTGCTGGAGAAAGAGTGTTGTGAATCACCTCTACTGGTGCGGAGTCTCGTCAAAGACCAGAGAAGAACCTATGGCAAAGTGGAGGTCAATAACCAATCACGTGCAAAATGTGCATCATCACGACAGTTGTTTATTCCCTGTTTGCGCCCATCTACCTCTTGAGGAGCAAACATGGCTGAAAGCAATTAAGGAGCTTAATGTATTTCATAATTTTAAGCTACATGACTAGAGCAAAGCACACAGTACACCATACATTAGTATAAGTATTTAATTTTATGTGACTGCAGTGTTACAGACGAAAAACTAAAATAGAAATATACCTCTCTGATAAGCATTTTGCTTGATCAGGACAATGTATTTAATTTAGGGATTTTCATTTAATGCATTAATTCAGTGCGATTCAGGGCTCGGCATTAATGCTTGTCCGGGACAAGTGTATTTTTAACAAGGCAAGTTAAACAAAATTTTTCTTGCCCAGTCGGACAAGTAGCCTGATTAAAACGTCAATAACAACAAAATAACCTGTAGGGCTGAAACGATATGTTGACATTATCGACAATGTCAACATTAAAATTTAAAAAAAATCGTCGTTTGACCTCATGGTTCATAACATGAGATCATTAAACTCTAATCATGACACTTCATTCATCTGAGGCACACACATGTACATATTATAGGCACAACATAATATATGTATAAATATTGGAATTATATATTATTTATATTGAATTATCTTTATTTGGGAGCCTTTCTCAGCAATAAGCTATATGTGATTAATTAGATTAATTGGCAGGTCATGTAATTAATTCTATTAAAAATTTTAATCGATTGAAAGCCCTAATTTAATTAGTTATTAGACGTTTTTTGGAAAACTTTTTACTGAGTACTTTGATATTTGGATGTTAACAAGTCCTTCTGTCCTGTTCTTTTGTGTTAATCTCTCATGCAGGCACTAAAGCTTGTGAAAGATTTTGCGACCTGAGGCTGCAAGAATGTCTCTTGAAGGACATTGTGAAACTGAGGCCTCACCACCAGACACCTTCAATTGAAGGCTTTCATAGCTTGATATTGAAATTTGCTCTAAAGAATGTGGCATTTCCATTTCTGGGAATATTGAGCTGATAAGACAATTGGGTTTCCTTGTCAGTTTGAAAGAAACACAGTCTTTCCTTGCAACTAGAAAATTAGTTAAGTTCTGCTCAAATATTTATCATTCTATTTCACCCCAAAAATAAAAATTGTCATTTACTCACCATCATGTAAAACACAATTTCTTCTATGGGACACCAACATTTATTTTTAGAAGAATGTTTTGTTCTGGCCACCATTCATTCCATTTTATTTTATTTATTTATGTATTTATTTATTTTTTATTGCATTTATACATACAGAGAGACAAACAAGAAATTTGCTACAAGTGAAGAAAATTACAAATGTATTGAGGGAAAAGAAAAAAAAAAGAGAATAATAAATATGTAAATAAGAGAGAACAAAAAGAGTGGTAAACACAATCATTTTGGAGTTTTCCCCCTCTGATGGACAGTTGCTCCTGACATGCTTTCATGACACGGGTCACCACTGAAGAGTGACGGAAGTGACTGACGACATGCCTTGCTGCATCGACGGTCTTCGAGATCACAGGTAAATCCAAACCTGCCTTTATTGCAAGTTGTAATGTGTGTCTGCTGCAACCAGATCTCCATGGCCAAGTTCATATTGCTTGCGTTGTCGTGAACTGTGCAAAATACACCCAACTCCCACTCATCAATGGTTTCTGTGAGCCTTTGTGCAATGTTGACAGCAATGTGTCTCTCTGGCATGATAGTGGGGATGAGCACTCTTGATTACAGCTCCCATTGTTCATTGATGTAGTGGAACGTTATTGTTATATATGGGTCCATGGTGCAAGAAGTCCAAAGATCAGTAGTGAGGGAGACGTTCTTGCCTTTCATTTCCGAGGCAATGTCCACTTTCAGAGAGTCATATTTGTGGCTAATTGTTTTCCACAGTGTAGCATTCGATGGGATGGTGTAGCTGGGTTTAAAAAAGTTGAGAATTGCCTTGAATCCCTCTCCTGAAACTGTAGAGAGGGGCCTTATATCCCTCACTATAAAATCCACAAGTAAATCTGTTATTACCTGTCTTCTCTTCTCTGTAACTGGGCGTTTAGAGAAGTCACTGATGCATATTTGCTTTGTGGTGAGCAGTTTACTAACGTTAGCATTTGTGGTTGGGTGTTTCAGTCTGAGGTGGTTGTGCATAGCAGTTGTACTGCTATTGTATTTCAAAGCAAATCAAATCAAAATCAAATCACTTTTATTGTCACACAACCATATACACAAGTGCAATAGTGTGTGAAATTATTGGGTGCATTTCCGAGTAACATAGCAGTCGTGACAGTGATGAGACATATACCAATCTACATTAAACATCAAATTTACACAACACAAAATAAAATCTAATATACACATAATTACAACACAATATACAAATAATAACATACAATGTACATTATACCATACACACAATATAGAATACACATTATACAAAAATATTTTTATATATAGTATATATAAAATTTACAGTAGGTTGTATTGTACTGTATTGACATTCAGGCTGTCGGCTGATAGTCAGTTGCCAGTGTGTTGTTAAGAGAATATAATTTATGACAGTCCAGTGTGAGATAATAAGATTAATAAAGTGCATTGCTGATGTATATTGATCGTGAGAGATCAAGAGTTCAGAAGTCTGATTACTTGGGGGAAGAAGCTGTCATGAAGTCGGCTGGTGGGATCATGATGCTGCAATACCGCCTGCCTGATGGTAGGAGTGAGAACAGCCCATGGCTCGGGTGGCTGGAGTCTCTGATGATCCTCCGAGCTTTTTTCACACACCGCCTGATGTATATGTCCTGGAGGGAGGGAAGCTCACCTCCGATGACGTGTCTGGCAGTACGTACCATCCTTTGCAGGGCTTTGCGGTTGTGGGCGGTGCTATTGCCGTACTAGGCGGAGATGCAGCCAGTCAGGATGCTCTCTACAGTGCTGGTGTAGAACCGTGTGAGGATGTGGTGGTTCATTCCAAACTTCCTCAGCCGTCTCAGGAAGAAGAGGCACTGATGAGCCTTCTTCACAATGGCCTCAGTGTGGACAGACCATGTGAGTTCCTCAGTGATGTGGACACCCAGGAACTTGAAGCTGCTGACTCTCTCCACTGGTGCTCCATTGATGGTGATGGGGCTGTGTTCTCTTTCTCTTCTCCTGAAGTCCACCACAAGCTCCTTTGTCTTACTGACGTTGAGGGAGAGGTTATGCTCCTGACACCAGCGTGTCAGAGTGTGCACCTCCTCTCTGTAGGCTGTTTCATCATTGTCAGTGATCAGACCTACCACCGTCGTATCATCAGCAAACTTAATGATGGCATTGAAGATATGTGTTGCCACACAGTCATGTGTGTACAGGGAATACAGGAGTGGACTGAGAACACAGCCCTGCGGGGCTCCAGTGTTGAGGGTCAGTGATGAGGAGATGTTACTGCCCATTCTAACAACCTGGCATCTGCTTGACAGGAAGTCCAGGATCCAACTGCACAGCGAGCTGTTTAAGCCCAGAGCCCGGAGTTTCTCATCAAGCTTGGAGGGCACTATGGTGTTGAATGCTGAGCTGTAGTCTACAAACAGCATTCTCACATATGTGTTCCTTTTTTCCAGGTGGGAGAGAGCAGTGTGTATTGTAGATGCAATGGCATCATCAGTGGAGCGGTTGTTATGGTATGGAAACTGCAATGGGTCCAGTGATGGAGGCAGCACAGAGCAGATGTAATCTCTGATTAGTCTCTCAAAGCATTTGCTGATGATGGGGGTCAGAGCAACAAGACGCCAGTCATTTAAGCAAGTGGTTTTGGATTGCTTTGGCACACGCACAATGGTGGACGTTTTAAAGCATGTGGGGACTACAAACAAAGAGAGGGAAAGGTTAAAACACCAGCCAGTTGGTTCGCGCACGCTCTGATGACGCGGCCCAGAATGCCATCTGGACCCACAGCTTTACGGATATTCACCCATTGGAAGGATCGGGTTACATCCGCTACAGAGACGGGGAGTGAACTAACCTCTGTAGGTTCGGCCGCGAGAGCTCTCTCTGCGAGGGCTGTGTTATTTCCTCGAACCATGCATAAAAATTATTTAGCTCATCCGGAAGAGAGGCAGCGGTGTTCATGGCGGAGTTTTTATTCCCTTTAAAGTCCGTGATGATATGAATTCCCTGCCACATGCTTCTAGAGTTGGTGGTGTTGAACTGTCCTTCAATCTTGTTCCTGTACTGGCGTTTTGCTACTTTTTCGGAGGGCATAACTGGCTTGTTTATGCTCCTCCGCGTTCCCGGAATTAAAAGCGGAGGTCTGCGCATTAAGTGCCACGCGAACATTGCTATTAATCCAAGGTTTCTGGTTCGGGTAGATCCGTATTGTTTTGGATGGAACAACATCCTCTACGCACTTTCTGATGAAACAAGTTACGCTATCAGCGTAAACCTCGATGTCGTCATCAGAGGCGGACCGGAACATCTCCCTGTCCGCGTGATCAAAACAGTCTTGTAGCATAGAGTCTGATTGGTCCAACCAACACTGGATCGTTCTGAGGGTGGGTGCTTCCTGTTTCAAAAACTCCCATGGTGAGTAGAAAGGCTTACAGTTAATAAAGAGCCCTTCCAAATTAGGACAGCACATCCTCTTTAACCTTGTTACATCTGTACACCAACTTTCATTGATATAAAAGCATGTTCCACCGCCTCTTGTTTTCCCCGTTAACTCCATGATGCGATCCACACTGAACAGCTGGAAGCCCGGCAGACGAAACGCGCTGTCCGGAATGGGTTCACTCAGCCAGGTTTCTGTGAAGCACAAGGCAGCAGAGGTTGAAAAGTTCTTGTTTGTGCAGCTGAGGAGATGTAGTTCATCCGTTTTGTTAGGAAGAGAGCGGAGATTCGCTAAATGAATACTCGGCAGCGCTGTTCAAAATCCGCGCCGATGGAGTTTGACCAGCGCACCAGCTTGTCTCCCTCGCCTGCGTCTCCTGAACAACAAAGCCGCGCCTCCAACTAAAATGTCTAGCAAAACATCTGAATCTTCAAAAACTGGGAAAAGATTGTCTGGTATATGCTGTCGAATGTTCAGCAGTTCGTCTCTGTTAAAACTGACTGGAAAAAGATTACTAAACACAGGACAAACAAACAAAAATAACAAAAGAACTGAGGAGCTCCACACCGAGGCAGCCATCTGCGCCACCATCGTGATTAAGGGGAACATCTTAGTAAGAACTGAATATGTGTTCTGCAAAAGAGTAAAATTAAAATGCAATCATACAAGTCAAGTCTTGGCATCATTTAACAAAACAGATTTTATAAAAATATTATTGAGGATGTAACAGATGCAAGCCCTGGTGTATGTGAGAGAGAAACTGTGTGTGAGAGTGTATGTGAGTGAGTGAGTGAGAGAGAGAGTGAGTGTGTTTTAGAGAGAGTGTGTGTGTGTGTGTGTGTGTGTGTGTGTGAGAGAGAGAGAGAACGTGTGTGTGTGTGAGTGTGTGTGTGAGAGAGAGAGAACGTGTGTGTGTGAGAGAGAGAGAGAGAGAGAGAGAGAGTGAGTGAGTGTGTGAGTGAGTGAGTGACTGTTTTTATTCCTAAAAAGCATTTTCACAGTAAGTATGTACAGTGAAAAATGCGTTGTACAGTCTTTTCTTGAAAAATAGTAAAGTTCAGCTCAAATATTTGTTAAAGGGAACATCTTAGTAAGAACTGAATATGTGTTCTGCAAAAGAGTAAAATTAAAATGCAATAATACAAGTCTTGGCATCATTTAATAAAAACAGATTTTATAAAAAAAAATATTAGTGAGGATGTAACAGGCAGTTTGAATCCTTGGTATTGTTCAGATGGAAATGTGTTTCTGATCTTATCTACAACACATGATGGGATAAACATATACTCTTCTCCCCAAGTAGCCCCAGCACCATCTGACAAATATCCTGTAAGCGGTGTGACGATATCGTCTGAAAATAGAATAGTAGAAAACTGTTCTGTCAATCAATTACAATTAACCAAAATTTTTTAAAAAGGGGCAATTATTTTGTGAAGTTAAACCTCCATTACAGCATATCGAACACTTACTTATTTAAGTAGAAAAGTAATAATAGCTCATGCATTTGCAATTTTCACACTTACTCCTCGTCTGTAAATTGACCCTGGTCATAGTCACCATAATACTGGACCATGGTTGCATAGTCAACTTGAAGAACCCATGGGTACAAACAGACTGCTTCAAAACCTGGGTGTTGAGTCATGCATCCAGTTTGGGAGTCAGCTTCAGAACATTTGTCCAGAACCTATAAAAAAGTAATGACAAAGTTTTGTAGCTGCTATAAACGTTGATAAAACACAAGATTAGATTAATGTAAATGTTAATGTAAAGTAATATAATATCAATGACAATATTTTGGGTTTTTTCTTTCTCTGATGTTTAGTGAAGTCTTTTTATCTATTGTCATACAAAGTCCTCTGCTAATATATGTGATATACAGTATATATATGCATGTTGTGATCCTGCACTTCTGTAACAAACAACACAGTCTTTATGGACCAGTGGCCATATTCTTGCAGCAGCCATAGGAGCACCTGAATGAGAGGTATTGGTTATAATGTAAAGGAGATTAGCATAGCTGATGATTATTACATCTACAGGTTTTCAAGGTAGAAAAATAAGCCCTCGTTGTGTTTGTTTTACTACTGGTGCAAAAGGTAGCAGGGAAACTATAAGCCTATTTTTTAAAAAAAAGCCTCTAATTAATTGGTAGCTGCATTATCTTCCAAATAGATATTTAGACATTGTTTTAAGCCACTGTTGTTGGTATAGATGTCATTCAACAATCTTGCCAATAAATAAAGTCAATACATACTGGTTATTGTTATGGATGTTAAGGACAATAACTATAGATTTAGAAAAGAAGCTTTACCATTGGAACACATCGAGATGCTCTCGAGGGTGAACTTCACCGTCAGCTGCATCGTCCCGGTCACTCTCTCGGTTCGCAGTAGGTAGCGGCTCAAATAAATATGGACTGATTCCTTGGTTGAAGTTTAGCTGCTGTTGATCATCCTCATTCTCATCCTCCTCCTCAATAAAAAGTTCTTCAAGGGAGGGTGCCGGTAGTGTGTCAGGTGGAGCGTAATCCTCCACAACTGACTGCAAACTTGCATTTAGATCTGCCTCCATTTAGTTTGCAACGCCCACTTCCTACGATCCAATCAATTCCCGATAGACAAAATCAAGTCCTGCCCTACATTTTTTTTTCTCGTTCAATAAACCGTTTCACTCAGATATACATCACAATGGGGAAGAAAAGTCGATCCCGTTTCATGCCGACTTTAAACACACACATGCAGTTCAAGTAGAAGCCGTGGAAAACCCAGACTCCTATAAAATGTGCCGAATGGCATGAGTCAATGGCTCCAAAAGCTTAATGCTGACTGACTGCTTATATTTATTTTTTTCTTTGGTTTGAGTATGTGCTGAATTTTTTGAACTGGTTAAGAGTCTTGAGCTGCTATATGGATTTTTGTGTTTCATTGTTGAATCTGACTGTTGAAGTGGAATAATTTTTACTTGCAACATATTGGGACATGTTTTGGATTTGTGGGCACTATAAGTTTGTAAATACACAGAATGAACTGAACTTCCCCAAGTCTTTTTTTAATTGACTGCATACATACTGTGGTTTTATAAGTGTGAAACTATTCTTACCAACTTTAAGGTTCATGTATATTGTTGATATGTATTTGAAAATATTGATGATATTTTGTGCATGCAACTTTTGTAAGTTGTCCTTTAATTTACTTGATTCATCTACGGACAAACTGAAATTTAACCCTGCTGGAAAATCCAGCTTAAACTGGTAGCTGTGTTTTGGGACATGGTAGCTGGTTAATGGATGGTCCAAGCTGGTCATTAGCTGGTCCAAGCTGGGAGACCAGCTTAGACCAGCTACCAGTTTGTCATACCAGCTCAAGGTGGTCAGGCTGGTTTTTTGAACATGGTAGCTGGTCGACAAGCTTGGACCAGATCTTGACCAGCTACCATGTTCCTAAACACAGTTACCAATTTAAACTGGATTTTCCAGTAGGGACTGAATTCCTGTCTGACACCCCAGCATTTTAAAGGGATAGTTCACCCAAAAATGAAAATTCTCTAATTATTTACACACCCTCATGGTATCCCAGGTCTGTATGACTTTCTATCTTCACCAGAGCCATATATCACAAAAAAAGCTGAACAAATTGTGGATTCCAGGATTGGTTTTAATTTGACAAACTCACCAAATCCAGTCAGGCTTCATTATTGTTAAGTGGTATCAAGACACTTGTTACCAACTTTCTTTATTAATTCAGCATTTGATTCCGAGGTTATGATTAATTCATGTGCGTGTTCACATGAATGAAGCGAACAGCTAATCGAGTGTGAGATAGTCAGCGAGATTCAATTCCCCACTGAAGATGTTTATGAAAATTATGATATCTTATAAGAATTTAAACACAGATATAACACAGCAAAAGAAGACGTAAAAAAAAATATGATCAATCAAATCACTTTTACACAACACGAATAATCACAATGAAATCATTAATAATTATAATACATTCACACAGCACAGAGGATCACTAGTAAATGATAAAGAATTTAAAAGCATTTACACAGAAAGAAGAAACAATGCTGCTGCTGCTGCTGCGGCTAGAGCATGAAAAAAATGTTGAAGATATTAAAATAGATAATATATCGATGTGAAAGTAACTTTATGTAGGTCCACAACAATAACATTGTCACAGTCTGTCTCCCTCATGTTTTCCTAGGGCTCTTATTTTGAAGTGTTCCCCCAGCCTGCATCTCCTATAGTGCACTGCCCTCATCACTGCCATCTGTTCCACATCTTTCTCACCTGTCTTCCATTCCCTCATTAGTTCCTTTTGTATAAATACCTTTGATTAATAATTCCTTTGTCAGTTCTCGTCCTTGTAACCCTTATGTTAGTGTGTAGTTTAGAGACTGTTTGGTTCTTTGTGTTCTCCACGTTGTTTATTATCTTCATCTTCACCTTCATTAAAAGCTTGCATATTGATCCATCGCCTCTCGCCTCATCTCTACTACCATACTTCATGACAAACATTCATGCTTGTAATTTTAAAAGTTTAATATCTTGATTTGAAATGTAAAAAAAAAAATGAAATGAAATGCTTTAGATTTAATTTAAATTACCAACTTAATATAATTTAATACTATTAGATATTAATACACTATCAAATAGCTACTGATGTGATGTCATGCGAGAAGCAGACCTGTGAGCATCTAACTCTGCACACTTTGCTAGTTTTTAAATTATTTTCATATTATAATCCAGTGAGATTCGACACACAGTTACATACTTGCTTTTTGAGGTAAACATGGCAAAAAAGTCCAAATCCTCAGACTCTGGAGACATTAAAAGACACTTATGTGTTCAAGCTGAGGTCTCTGAGGGGCCTGCGAGCTGGGAACTCGACTTGGAAAGCATATTGGGAGAAGAAATTCAGCATTAACTGTCCAACATCTCCGTGATGCTGACGAAGGTTGTTGCTGATTTGGAAGATCTCGCTGTAATACGTCGATCGATTATGGCGATGGAAACAAAATTCTCTGAGTTGGTCACAAGAGTGGCAGATGTTGAGAAATTATCTGGAGTCATCGGAAAGAGAATTATCCGCTAATCCGCCCGCATCCAAAACAGACTTGGAACACATTTTGGAAAAACTGGAATATCTCGAAAATATGAGCTGAAGGAATAACATATGGATTGTTGGAATTCCTGAGCATGAAGAGGGCAGAGATATGGTGAAATTCCTTGAGGAGCTCTTCCCGAGTCTGCTCGACATAACGGGCCATAAACTAGAAATCGAGCAAGCTCACAGAGTCCCAGCTCACAGATCTGCTGAGGGAGAGAGGCCCTGATCGATTCTGGCCACATTTCTGAGATCATCCGATAAAGATATCATGTTGCGCCAGGCGAGGAGCAAAGGAAAGCTTTCGTGGTAGAATCACAATATTTTCTTGTTCCTGGACTTTGTGAATTCGACAAGAGAGAAACGCGATCGGTTCAAGGAATGTAAGAAACTCTTACATCATCGGAGGACTGCTTTTGCACTGATGTTTCCGGCCAAACTGAGAATAGACACCGAGGACAGCAGCAAAGTATTTACATGTCCCAAACAGGCACTATCTTTCATTAATACATTGGAGTGAGTAAGCCATTTGAGGTTTCTTATATTAGTGGACTGACTCGCTGTTCAGTGTCTCGATTGTCTGAGGAAGCTTTTGTTTCTTTTTGCGTTGGCTCCGTCTAGCGGCTGGAGTTTGTTTTGTGGAATGACACTTCCTTCAAGAAACTTTTGCATTGATGGAAGATCGTTTTTACACTAAAGTTCCCGGCCAGAATGAGAATGGACACTATGGATGACCGCAAATATCTACATGCTCACATAAAGGACATCTTTTATAAAGTTGATGGGCTGAGTAAGTCATGGTGTATTTTTTGTTTGTTTGGTTTTTTTTTTTTTTTTTTTTTTTTTGCGTGGCCTCCGAGTGAGTTTTGCTCTTGATCATCCGAGGAACCGGGATGCCTGTTTTGTTTTTGTGCCGGTTCCACCTAGTGGCTGGAGCTTGTTTTGTGGAATAACACTGCTTCGGGACAGATGTGGATGAACCTGTTCGTTCTTTGTGCTTATGCCTCCTGTTGGCTGGAGTTTGTTTTTGTGGAGTATTTTTAAAGGACATTAGAATCTGCCATACTCATAAACAGGCAGCTCAATGATCACTTGGTTGTCTGTCTGAGGAAACTGAACAGCTTTATATCAGCTAGAGTTTGTTTTGTGAAGGAACACACCTTCGAGACGGTTCTGTGAATTAATCTACATGTTCTTTGTGTTTATTCTGCCTGTTGGCTGGTGTCTGTTTTACAAAGTATTTTCTGTTATGTAATTTTGCCTCACAGAATTTGTGCAGAAGCACCGGACTTGAGTAATCCGATGGCAAAGTTGTCGCGGGGACTTAGGCGTACATGGACCTTTTGAGTTTAGAGGGATTGACGCCGGTTGGCGCTGTCGTGCGCAGGGTTAATGTGCACGTTTTTCTTTTTTCTGTTTGTTTTGTTCGGGGGGAAGTTCGGGGTTTGATTGTTGCATTAATGGGCAATGTGGTCTGTACAATCTTGTTTTTGACACACAATAATTTTTTTTATTATATCAATATGTCAAATGTTAATATGAGTAGGTTATCTCTCTCCACATGGAATGTGAATGGGTTGGGGCACCCCATAAAAAGAAGGAAGGTTACTTATTTTCTTAAGCATAAGAAATATTATATCTTTCCCCGCAGGAAGCTGAAAAATTTGGGAAGATATGAGGTGGACATGTTTTCTTTAGTGCTGGCTCAAGTAAGAGTAGTGGATTCATTATACTGATAAATAAACATCTACAATTCAAATGTCTCAAACAGAGTAACGATAAATTAGGAAGAGTCATTGTTGTTTTAGGAGAAATTCAGGGGCAAAGGTTGATTTTGGCTAATATTTACGCACCAAACGCTGATGATCAGGGCTTTTTTGTAGATCTTGAAGGATTTTGCAAGCCACTGGCGCCCCTCATGATGTAATATTGGGAGGAGACTTTAATCTTTTGATGGATTCAGTCCTTGATCATAGTGAAGCAAAAGTGCGTAAGCCCCCTAGACCAACACTGACGCTTCACGGGATGTGTAAAAATCTTGGTCTTGCAGATATTTGGAGACTTTTGAACCCATCTGGTAGGGACTATACATTTTTTTCATCGGTCCATAAGATTTATTCTAGAATAGATTTTTTTTTTTTATATCTAAGTCCCTCATTTCATCTGTTGTTGACTGCTGAATTGGAAATATCTTAGTCTCAGATCACGCCCTGGTGAGTTTGAGGTGTTGCCACATACGGAGAAAAATAAATCATATAGTTGGCGCTTTAATGTATCCCTTTTGCAAAATCCTGATTTCCAACAAATATTAAAGACTGAAATCAATGTTTATATGGAGACCAACTGGTCCTCAGTATCCTCTGTGGGTGTGGCTTGGGAGGCACTTAAGGCGGTTCTTAGGGGTTGGATCATACAGTATGCCTCATTCATCAAAAAATCCAAAGCACGAGAACTCGTGGAGTTGGAAGGGAATATTAAAAGTGCAGAGGCAGAGCTGAAGCACCAAATGTCGTCTGATGGCCTCAGAGAACTGACCCGTTTGAAATACAGATATAATACAATTTTGTCGCGGAAAGTGGAGTTTTGGTTATTTAGGGCAAGACAGTCATATTTTGAGTCTGGGGACAAAGCAGGGAAGCTTTTGGCTAGATTTATATGCAGAGAGAATCTTTTTCTACCATTCCCTGATCTGCTGGTGGTGAAATTTTTACCTTGGCCATTGATATTAATAATGCCTTTAAAGAATTCTATCTTGTTCTTTATAGTTCCATGTCTTCGTCTACTGATGAAGATATTAGAAATTTTGTGGAACCATTAGAACTCCCTAAACTGACGACTGAGCAAAAAAATTATCTTGATTCTGAGATAATCTTGGAGGAGCTTGGCGAAGTAATTAAGGCCCTGCCTACTGGCAAGGCTCCGGGGCCAGATGGCTTTGCTGCTGAATTTTTTAGATCTTATACTACAGAATTGGCTCCACTTTTGTTAGAAGTTTATAGGGAATCATTAAAGAATGGAAAGCTTCTGCCAACCATGACACAAGCCCGGATCAGTCTGATTCTTAAAAAGGACAAAGATCCAAGTGAGTGTAAAAGTTACCGTCCAATTTCCCTGATCCAGCTAGATGTAAAAATTTTGGCAAAAATTCTGGCTAATCGATTAAGTTATGACATCTCTTATACATATAGATCAGGTGGGGTTTATTCAGGGCTGCAGCTCTTCTGACAACATTAGGCGTTTCTTTAATATCATGTGGTCAGTGGCGAATGATCAGACTCTGGTTGCTGCCATCTCGCTTGATGCCGAAAAGGAATTTGATATGGTGGAATGGGATTATCTTTTTAAGATTTTGGAAATACACTACCGGTCAAAAGTTTTGAAACACTTGACCGAAATGTTTCCCATGATCTTAAAAATCTTTTGATCTGAAGGCATATGCTTAAATGTTTGAAATTAGTTTTGTAGACAAAAATATGATTGTGCCACCATATTAATTTATTTCATTATAAATCTAAAATGTAATAAAAAAAAAAAAAAGTTTTTGAAATTGATGACTTGGACCAAATAATAAAGAAAAGCAGCCAATAAGTGCCCAACATATAGATGGGAACTCCTTCAATACTGTTTAAAAAGCATCCCAGGGTGATACCTCAAGAAGTTGGTTGAGAAAATGTCAAGAGTACATTTCTGAAAATTTTAGGCAAAGGGTGACTACTTTAAAGATACTAAAATATAACACAGTTTTGATTTATTTTGGATTTTGTTTAGTCACAACATAATTCCCATAGTTCCATTTATGTTATTCCATAGTTTTAATGACTTTACTATTATTCTAAAATGTGAAAAAAAAAAAAAAAAAAAAAAAAAAAACATTACAATAAAGAATGAGTAAGTGTTTCAAAACTTTTGACCGGTAGTGTATAGGGTTCGGAAATAATTTTATTGGATGGATTAAGTTACTTTATAGACACCCTGTAGCGGCGGTACAAACAAATGGATTCATTTCAGATTATTTTACTCTGGATAAGGGCACTCGGCAGGGTTGCCCTCTTTCCCCATTATTGTTCTGTCTTGCCCCGGAATCTTCAGCAGCCGCAATAAGAAAGGAGGATGATTTTCCAGGGGTGACGGCAGGAGGTGTCGCAGATCATATTTTATTTGTCTCCGATCACACTAGATCTATGCCTAGCCTCCACAGAATTATCAATTCCTTTTCTAAATTTTCGGGATACAGAGTTAATTGGTCTAATTCTGAAGCTTTAGCTCTGACTGCGTACTGCCCAGTAACGGCTTTTCAACCGGACGCCTTTCAATGACCCAAACAGGGCATTAAGTATTTAGGCATTTTTTTCCCAGCAAATTTATGTGATTTAAAAGATAAAAGGTTTTCAAGCGATATGGGCAGGTGGGCTTCATTACATTTATCTATGTTTGAGAAGGTTAATGTTATTAAAATGAACTGTATTCCAAAATCCAACTACCTACTACAATCTCTCCCTGTAGATGTCCCCCTCTCTTCAAGCAATTTGATAGCATAGCGAAGTCCTTCATTTGGAATGGAAAGCGTCCCAGGTTACATTTCAACAAGTTACAAAGGTGGGCTAGGCCTAACTAAGAATTTGTTGAATTATTATGCATTCGGTCTCTGACATTTGGCTCATTGGTCACTTCCACCTGAGAGAGCCCCTCCCTGGTTTTGTATTGAAAAGGAATTTCTTGCCCCTATCTCGCCACTGCAAAGCCTTTCTATCAAACTAATTGGAGAAGTTAAGTCACACCCCGTTATCTCGCATTTACACTCGATATGGACAAAAGTGTCCAGAGTGTTTAACTCGGATATTTATTTAAATGTAGCCTCGAGCATATAGCTGAACCTAAACTATATATTAATAAGTCCCCTTTATGTTGGTCAGATTGGATTGTGAGGGGGGTTAATACTCTCGGTGACCTATATGAGAGTGGACTATTGAGATCTTTTGAAAATTTTATTCAACATTTTGGGATTCCCAAATCTCAATTTTATAGGAACTATATGAATTTGTGTTGTTTTTGAACTCCAGACTGGACACAATTACATTTTCAGTTGAAAAAGACTTGTTATCTATTCATAGGAACAATATTACAGCTGTGCCACCTGCTCTGCACTGTTTTTGGGAGTAGAACGCACCCCCCCAGAGCGGCTGATATCAAACGCTGATTGAAACCAAGTCCGTGGTTTCTTGAACTGAAGCGGTTGCTGAGAATTTCGGACTGTTTATCAGATTCCTCTTCTGAAGCGCAAATACGCCTCAGTCTATAGAGCTGGCTTAAGGGTAAACCTTTTTTCAGAGGTAGCAGGTGATGACTATCGGTGGAAAGTAATGTATTCTTGTCTGTTGGTTTTTGAAACACCATGGTGGAGACCGTGTTGTTAATCTTTGATATCAATACATCTAAAAAATTAATAGATAACAAGTCTTTTTCAACTGAAAATGTAATTGTGTCCAGTCTGGAGTTCAAAAACAACATAAATTCATATAGTTCCTCTTCACTTCCTTTCCAAATGAGAAAACAGTCATCGATGTATCTTGCCCAGTATTTAATGTAATGTCCAAAAGGATTGTTATTGTAAATGAAATCTAATTCAGATTTACCCATAAAGAGATTTGCATAACTTGGTGCTAAGGGAATGCCCATAGCAGTGCCTTGTATTTTCAAACAAAAAAATAATTTTTAGTTAATATCAATTTAGTCAAATCTAGAATAAATTGTGTGGGTAATGTAGGACTCTGAAGAGTTTTTAGAAAAAAATCCAAAGATTCCAAGCCTTCTTTATATGGAATTGAGGTATACAAAGATGATACATTTAATGTTACTAACCAAACTTGGGCATCTAAATTAGAATGTAATTGTAATTTATTCAAAAAATCTGTTGTGTCTCTTAAATAAGACGGTAATTGTTTCACCAATGATTGTAAATGAGAATCTATAAATTCAGATAACTTTTCAGTGAGTGAACCAATACCAGAGATTATAGGTCGATAAGGAGGATCTACAGTAGATTTATGTATTTTAGGCAATGCATAAAGCACTGGGACAACTGGATGACGATATGTTAGACATTTGAATTCTTGTTCTGTTGTCCATTTTTCTTCAAAGCCTCTATTTAACATCTTGTCTAGCTGGGATTTATATTCTACAGTGGGATTGAACATAAGTTTTTTATAACATTAAGAATCGCTAAGCAGTGTTTTTACTTTAACGATATATTTATCTGTGTTTTGTATAATTATTCCTCCCCCTTTATCTGATTTTTGAATCATGATCGATTTATCATCCTTTAAATCATCTAAAGCCATCTTTTGAGTTTTATCTAGATTATTCAACCCATATTCAACATATTATTAATATCACTTTCCACCATCCGACAAAATGTATTCACAGAGGGACTGGGGATATAGGGCGTGAAGGTACTTTTTGGTTTAAAACAGTTGGTTACCGTACCACTGATGTTTTTGCAACCAAAGAAACTTTTTAATTTAATATTTCTCATGAACTTAAACAATTAAATCTTAACCCAAAAAGGATCAGTTCTTGGAGATGGAATAAAGGACAAACCTTTGCTGAGAACTTGTTTATGTTCATTTGAAAGTTCTTTGTCAGACAGATTAAATATCACATTAATATCTTCTCTATCGTTGGCATCAGTGTGGTTTACCTCACATGTCTTTTTCCCCCTCGCACCTCTTCTGGTTGGGCGCCTCTTTTTGTGTGTGTTCTTTGACAGTGACGTGGGGTTGCCAAAAAAGACCTCTTAGGCTTTGAAGACTTTGTGGATGAAGAAGAAAAGTAGGATTCGCTGGAGGTTATTTTTTGTTTGAAAAAGATTACTATCTTCAAATACAAGGCACTGCTATGGGCACTCCCTTAGCACCAAGTTATGCAAATCTCTTTATGGGTCAATTTGAATTAGATTTCATTTACAATAACAATCCTTTTGGACATTACATTAAGTACTGGGCAAGATACATCAATGATTGTTTTCTCATTTGGAAAGGAAGTGAAGAGGAACTATATGAATTTGTTTTGTTTTTGAACTCCAGACTGGACTCAGTTACATTTTCAGTTGAAAAAGACTTATCTATTCATTTGTTAGTATTGATATCAAAGATTAACAACATGGTCACCACCACGGTGTTTCGAAAACCAACAGACAAGAATACATTACTTTCCGCTGATAGTCATCACCCGCTACATCTGAAAAAAGGTTTACCCTTAAGCCAACTCTATAGACTGAGGCGTATTTGCGCTTCAGAAGAGGAATTTGATATACAGTCCGAAATTCTCAGCAACCGCTTCAGTTCAAGAGGATATCCACAGACTTGGTTTCAATCAGCGTTTGATAAAGGAAAAAAATCTAAAAGAATTCAGTTACAAAATAACGATCAAAAAAAACAAAAAAATAAATTTTCAGTAAACTATTCTTACTTCCACGAAAAATAGTCACCAGATTAAATCTATTGTTAACAAACATTGGTTTATTTTAGCTTCAGATTCTTCATTAAAAGATGTTTTCAAATATCCTCCGATGTTTACTTACAAAAGATCTAAAAACATGGCGAAAATGCTAGTCAGATCAGATGCATAGCATACATACATGGTTGTTTTCCATGTCAGAATTGCACATCATGTTCTTCTATATTACAATGTAAAAATTTCACGTGTTCTTCCACAAAAAAAGTATACCATATTAAATCCTGTATAACATGCTTGAGTAAGAACGTGATTTACCTACTCCAATGTCCATGTCTATTGATATACGTTAGAAAAACATCGAGACCTTTGAAGATTAGAGTCAGTGAACACAAAACAGCCATTCACAGATGTGACGTTACCTCTCCGATTCCTAGACACTTTATTGAGTCTAATCACAGTATCGAACGACTTAAATTTATTGTTATTGAGAAAGTAATTAATTCTCACTCAGGTGGAGATATCGATAAAAAACTTTTACAAAAAGAGGCGTTTTGGATGTTTCATTTACAGACTATGTCTCCTTTTGGTTTAAATGAAGATTTTGATCTTTCATGTTCTCTGTAATTTTTTATTTTTTATTTTTTTTTTCTGGGCACGATGTTTATGAATGGTAATATTGCCTGATGTGTTATTGTTCTCATAATTATTTTTATTTATTATTTGTTGTTCCATATGGAGCTGAACTGGAGTCTGTGGATTAATTGTTTGATTGTTTGATTATGATCACCTGAAGATTTGTAGCATGCTCTTTTTATATAACTATTGAGAATAGGTGAATTGCTACACTGACAAAGGCATATTTGAAGAAAAATAGAAAATATCTTAGCTCAGTAGGTCACTAAAATGCAAGTAAATGGAGATTTCTCTTTCGAAGCTGCAAAAATCACAGACAATCAGCATAAACGTCATCGATACGACTCCAGCAGTTAAATTAATGTCTTCTAAAGTAATGCGATCACTTTTAGTGTGAAAAAAGATCATTATTTAAGTACTTTTTAAATATAATTGAACACTTCACTATAGGGTGGAGTCCAAGCAGTCTCTCGTGTGACATATTCGTGTTGCCATGATACAGGTGTAATCTCATGTTCTCCACTTGGTTGAGACATTCAGGATAAGCATACAAACACACCATTGTGAGTAAAGAAACGTCATGGTTACTTGTGTAACCTCCGTTCCCTGATGGAGGGAACGAGACATTGTGTCGATGTAGTGACACTAGGGGTCACACTTGGGAGCCTGAGACACCTCTGGTCTTTGATAAAAGGCCAATGAAAATTGGCGAGTGGTATTTGCATGCCACTCCCCCGGACATACGGGTATAAAAGGAGCTGGTATGCAACCACTCATTCAGGTTTTATGCTGAGGAGCCGATATAAGATCCGGCCATTTCAGCGGGTAGTTCAGCGTTGTGGCAGGAAGGACACATTCTCTCCAGGACAGGGTCTCGTTCCCTCCATCAGTGGACAGAGGTTACACAAGTAACCATGACATTCCCTATCTCTCACTCACTCGACGTTGTGTCGATGTAGTGACACTAGGGTTCCATATACGCAACGCCACAACAGGCTGAACTGTGTTACGTGAACTGGCGGTGTGTGGTGGGCAGACTGCTGTGTGCCTCATAGCCAGCACACCAGGTCGACACGTAACCTCCCCCAACATAGTTATGAGTGTTGAACGGCCCTTTTTGGGGACAAGTCGACTACCCAAAGATAGAGACAGGCTTAACCCAGTCGTGGCCTCTTTTCCCCTTCTCTTTTTCCACTCCCTAAAAAAGAAGGGGGATTATCCGACTGGGCTGCCAGGTCTAGTCGGGGGGTGTCCCTCCCAAGGGGAAGACACCGCGGAGACCACACCTCGCCCAAAGAGAGGGGGGGATATTTAAGTGGAAGAATATGTCAAATGGTCTTTCCAACCATGTGGAGAGCCTTCAAGGTAGATCCTGCCCAATGGGGGAGGAGTTACTACAAACATGGAGACTGGGGCAGAGGGGTTCTGCCCAAGGAAGATGCAGTTTGCCAACAGGGAAACGAACTAGCGAAAGATATATATCACATGGGGTTAGCCTTACAGGGAACCGCCACATGCGGAGCACCTACCCCAGAACAGGGCTCTTAGTTAGCATGTTTTATCTTGTTGTATTTCACAACTTGCCCGCCGTCTCCTCCTCTGGAGTCAGCAGCACTTTAAGTCGCTGCAAGCCACTCATCCCGGGCAAACTCAACACTACAGTGGACGCGCTGTCACAACAGGTTACTCTCAGGGGAGAGTGGAGACTCCACCCTCAGGTGGTCCAGCTGACTTGGAGTCGATTCGACAGGCACAGGTGCACCTGTTCACCTCCCAAGAGTCCTCCCCACTGCCCACTCTGGTACGCCCTGACTGAGTTCCCCTCGCCATAAACGCGCTGGCACACAGCTGGCCCCTTGGCATGCGCAAATATGCGTTTTCCCCCAGTGAGCCTACTTGCACAGACCCTGTGCAAGGTCAGAGAGGACGAGGAGCAGGTCGTCCTGGTAGCACTCTACTGGCCTGCCCAGACGTGGTTCTCGGACCTCACGCTCCTCGCGACAGCCCACCGGCAAATTCCCCTGAGGGAGGATCTTCTTTCTCAGGGACGGGGCACCATCTGGCAACCGCGCCCAGACCTCTGGAATCTCCATGTCTGGCCCCTGGACAGGACGTGGAAGACCTAAATGGTCTACCACCTGCAGTGGTAGACACGATCACTCAGGCTAGGGCCCCCTCTACGAGGCGCCTGTATGCCTTTAAGTGGCGTCTGTTTGCTAAGTGGTGTTTTTCCCGTCGGGAAGACCCCCAGAGATGTGCAGTCGGATCAGTACTTTCCTTCCTGCAGGAGAGGTTGGAAGGGAGGTTGTCCCCTTCCACCTTGAAGGTGTACGTTGCCGCCATAGCAGCACACCACGACACAGTCGACGGTAAGTCCTTAGGGAAGCAAGACCTGATCATCAGGCTCCTAAGAGGCGCCAGGGGGCTGAATCCCTCCAGACTGTGCCTCGTTCCCTCATGGGACCTCTCTGTAGTTCTTCAGGGTCTACAGAGAGCCCCCTTTGAGCCTTTTCAATCAGCTGAGCTTAAGGCACTCTCCTTGAAGACTGCCCTCCTGACTGCGCTCAATTCCATCAAGAGGGTAGGTGACCTGCAAGTGTTCTCTGTCAGCGAAACGTGCCTGGAGTTCGGTCTGGGATACTCTCACGTGATCCTGAGACCCCGACCGGGCTATGTTGCCAAGGTACCCACCCCCTTTTAGGGACCAGGTGGTGAACCTGCAAACACTGCCCCAGGAGAAGGCAGACCGAGCCCTGTCGTTGCTGTGTCTGGTGCGTGCTTTACGCATATATATGGATCGCATGCAGAGCTTTAGAATCTCTGAGCAGCTCTTTGTCTGCTTTGGTGCACAGTGGAAAGGAAGTGCTGTCTCCAAGCAGAGGATCGCCCACTGGCTCATTGACGCTATAACTATGGCATATGTCGCCCAGGACATGCCGCCCCCGTTAGGGCTACAAGCCCACTCTACCAGGGGTGTAGCTGCTCCCTGGGCCCTGGCCAGGGGTGCCTCTCTAACAGACATTGCAGAGCAGCGGGCTGGGCAACACCCAACACCTGTGCAAAGTTCAACAACCTCCGGGTGGAACCGGTTTCGTCCCAGGTAGTGGCACACAACACAAGCGGATAAGCCCGGGATAGCTAGCTGGGTGTATCGCTTGCACATAGCGCCTTCCACCTCCCTTGGAGCTGAAGACATGCGCCATTAATTCCCAGTAGTGTTCACAAACTTTGTTCCCTGGTTGACTTCCTCCGAGCCCTGTGGCAGTCGGGTTTTCTGAGAGACTCGCTGCCGGCCCAGTACACTTGCGAACTAAGAGTCCTGTTCTGGGGTAGGTGCTCCGTATGTGGCAGTTCCCTGTAAGGCTAACCCCATGCGATATATATCTTCCGCTAATTCGTTTCCCTGTTGGCAAACTGCGTCTTTCTTGGGCAGAGCCCCTCTGTCCCAGTCTCCATGTTTGTAGTAACTCCTGCCACATTGGGCAGGATCTACCTTGAAGACTCTCCACATCATTGGAAAGACCATGTGATGTATTTTTCCACTTAAATATCCCCCCCTCTATTTGGGCGAAGTGTGGTCTCCGCGGTGTCTTCCCCTTGGGGACCTGGCGGCCCAGTCGGATAATCCCCCTTCTTTTTTAGGGAGCGGGAAAAAAAGAAGGGGAAAAGAGGCCACGACTGTGTTAAGCCTGTCTCTATCTTTTGGGTAGTCGACTTGTCCCCAAAAATGGCCGTTCAACACTCATAACTATGTTGGGGGAGGTTACGTGTCGACCTGGTGTGCTGGCTATGAGCCACACAGTAGTCTGCCCACCACACACCGCCAGTTCACGTAACACAGTTCAGCCAGTTTTGGCGTTTCGTATAGGGACCCCTAGTGTCACTACATCGACACAACATCGAGTGAGTGACAGATAGGGAACGTCATGGTTACTTGTGGAACCTCCGTTCCCTGATTGAGGGAATGAGATGTTGTGTCCCTCCTGCCACAATGCTGAACTACCCGCCAGACCTTATATCGGCTCCTCAGCATAAAACCTGAATGAGTGGTTGCATACCAGCTCCTTTTATACCCGTATGTCCAGGGGAGTGGCATGCAAATACCACTCGCCAATTTTCATTGGTCTTTTTATCAAAAACCAGAGGTGTCTCAGGCTCCCAAGAGTGACCCCTAGTGTCACTACATCGACACATCTTCTCGTTCTCTCCATCAGGGAACGGAGGTTACACAAGTAACCATGACGTTCATCTGTTTCCTTTTCTCAGTCACATTCTCTTTAAACTCTCTTTTCCAGACATTTGCGAAACTCACTGAACAGTCATTTCCATTTCAATTCAGTTGTAATTCTCAAGTCAGTTGCAATTTGCTTAAAGTCAGCATGACATGAAAATTCACCCTATCTATTTTCTAAATGCATGTTATTGATCTGATTGTGAACAATTCATCCATACATATTATTTATTTATTTATTTATTTGGCCTTGTAATCTTTAATCAAAATGTAATAACTCTATCTTCCGGTGAAACGACAGACTTCTATGCAGGACTTCTCCAGTCATTTAGTCCGCTTAAACCTGCCCCTTTCTTATAAATACCACAACCTTGCGTACAATTGAACAAAGCATCAATCGCATGTTGGTGAAGATAGCAAGGTGTATTTTCATCTGTTTTCCTTCTGTAGGTGCTACTGGTTGTTTAAATCAGTTTTACTATCAGAAATAATCAATAATTAATTGTTATTAATTATGGAATAATTAAATAACAATTAAATAATAATTAAATAGAATTTAACTCAAATTCTATTCTCGGGGCACCACTCTTTGAAAAGAGAAAAATGATAGCAAGTTACTGATTGAGTCTCACAAAACAAAATCTACCCTGAAGGTTGAGTATCTTAATTGTTAATCAAAATAATCAAAAAGGGGAAAAACTAGTTAAATTATTGTTGTACAAATCTAATAGTAATCTAGTTACAGTTAGTTTCTAACACCAATAAAATAACAGTACTCTGAGGTACCTTGGGAGATCTTGACGTGGCAGAGGTTGGCTTCAACACAAATATTCAAACAAAAACAGGAGTACTTATTATAATATAACCCTAACCCTAACCCTAACCCCTACAGCCAATACTATCCAAATATAATCCAAAAATAAATCAAGGAAATCCTAAACTAACAGTGGAGCTATATGCTAGTGTGTGTGTGTGTGTGTGTGTGTGTATGAGTGTGTGTGTGTGTCCAGATGCGGTAACAAAGGAATGAAAATGGAGGATAAGGTTCAAAATGGAGGGTTAGATCCAAAATGGAGCTGATACCATGTGAGGGTGGAAATGAGCGGACACACAAAGGAACTGACGAAACAGGCGGGAGAATTTGGTTCACCAGCCTGAGTTGAACATAAACCGCGGCGCCGCTTACTCAATGAAAATCAGTGAGAGAGAGAGAGAATGAGAGCGAGAGAGAGAGGAAAAGTGCATGCAATTTAATTAAGGGTAACCGCTCGTAACAGCGGGACTGAATTACTAGTTTAGATCACTCAACAAAACAAACGTAACCCCAAAAGAAAACTAAATACAAATCTCCCAACTCGAAACAGCGAGCAGAGTTTAACATACAAATATACTCAAAACATCAGCATTTAGAATCAAAAATAGGATTTAGTTTCACAAGAAAAATCACAGTTTCTAAATTAAATCTGCCCAGATATCAAGCCTTACTTGGGAAATCCTGTGTGATTTCAGTAGGGTTGTCCGTTGGAATTCCAGTTGCATTGAGTGGTCAGGAGAAACGGTCTGGATGGTCCCTTGTCTTACGCTCGTCAGCGAAAAGACGCGTCTCTGCTTTATTCTTCAGTCGCCTTTCCGTTTTTCAAAATAAATTCACTGTTGCTTTACAGTGAAACTGAACCGGTTGTTATAAGTATACTATAAGACTTGAACAAAGCTAAGTTAATCTTACTCTACTGTGGCCAAATGGTGAGGTTAGAAAAACGTGATCTCTTTGTTCTCAGTCCAAAATGGAGGGAAAACTCCTTCAGTACGTGCACAGTACAGATGTCCCTTAACAGCCAGGCAGAGCTTAGCACAGAGAAGCCGAACTACATCTGTCCACTGGTTTTATTGACAAGATGACGTCATCGGTCGTAGGCCTATTTCGACCAATGGCGTTTGAGACTGGGTCCATGGGCAGGACTTCGCATCCAGTTGTGAATTTGTGAAGGATCCTGGGAAACTGAGTTCAATGTCTCTCCTTTGATTATAGAACAAAGGGCCATGCAGTCTCTGCTGCCATTTTGAGTGGGCCAAGGCCCTACACTTCAAAACTATCATTCCCTAACCCAGACTTCCTTGGTTACAGGTCAGCTGGCTTGAATTTACATTTCGAATGAGGAGGAATAATGGCAGAAAGAGAATCAGCTTTTATCACAGTTGGCTGGAAACATCTAAATAACATTCTAAATGTATGAGTATATAACTGTTTCTATACTTTACAGCACATTAGGGTCATTGAACAAGAACAAGCGAAACAGTATGATGTATGCTCAGACTAGTAAACTGGTATTTTGTTAAACGTTCAATATGAACCTGTGGATCTGGAGCTGTGTCACAGGAAACTGAGGAAGACTTGATTTTTTTTTCTTTTTTTCTCTAATTTAATCTAGTTTAAAACACTTGTGTCAAGTTTTAGAAATGTAAACTTTTTGTCCAATTTCTCGCATCCCCCCTCAACTTGAGCCCTGATTATAGCTGTCTCTCTCTCTTCTTTGTCTCTCTGTACTAAAGGCCTGAAGGAGAGAAGTTTTTATTTTTTACATTCACATATATATTTATTTTAGCCTTTGCTTTGGTTCACAGCACAAAATAAAGCAGGGTTATTTTGTCCAGGATGTGCATTGTGACTGAAGTGGACAGCAGGAAGCTGCCGGGTCTTGGACAGGAAGTGTGCTGAATGTGAGGTTCTGCGGGAATGTGCTGCTAGCTGTTTCACTCTTTTTGCTACTTTTAGAAGAAGAGAGAGTTCACAGCACTAAAAAAAACTAGTAATTTATTTATTAATTTATTTGTATTTTATTTTTTTACTTTACCAGTTAATTAAAATGACAAAGCATCCCTGACAAAGCATATTTTAAGTGTATGAAGCGTAGACAATGCCTTTCTCATTTACTAAATGCAGTCAGTTTTGCTATGTATTGGTGTCTTGAATTCTACACATTATTTTCTGGAGTCAACGCTCTCTAACGTAACGATGTATGCTGAGTGTGTGCCAGTGAAATGTTTGGTCTGATGAAATAGCTATAATGGGAGTGTGATGTTGACAAACTCAAGTGCAGTGACTCACAAGGGTAACGAAACACAATTGTCTTTCCCTCACAATGCTGCAGCATAGACAGCAGGGAGAGAGTGTATGGAGCAGATATTTACATACTGTCAAACAGGCTTCCTGTCTTTGTCCAGCTTAAAGCCTCTCACTCGTGTAAGATCCTCTCTTTCCTGGGAAATGCCATGTGATTACAGTAGTACCAAAACAGGACAAAAAGGAAGCATTTAAAATAGGCTTTCAAACTTTGACCCTAAGTTTTGTGTATTGTGTTCGTTTCCTAAGTGCACTGCAAAGCTTGCCACAGCACCGATGAACATGCAGTACATGAAACAGTTTAGAACAATGAATTCAGTTTAAAGTGATTTAAACCTGACATTTTTCTGCAAATATAAAGATTACTGACTGATCTGAAGAGTCCTTTCAAGTTAAAATGGAAGAATGGCAGAAATGAACAGATAATGACTACAAACTTAATGAGAGGAACTGGGCGTGTGTGTGTGTGTGTGTGGCATCTGTTCTGTCTCTGCTGGACAAGAGTTCAACCGCTTCACTATACTGAGAAAAAACCCTGGACCGTTTCTGAAGAATGCTCTGATTTAAAAATGGTCTCCAATAACAGTATGGAGTGATTATATTGGGAAAACCTTTTTGAAGCTAAAGTTTTTGCCTTAAATGTTTAATGCAATTTAATGGGACAACAGTTCTGGCTGTTGATATTCTCTCTGATTCAAACTGAAGAGACTAATCTGGTAAGTTTGTTTTTTATATCTTATTAAATAATGTGAGTTTATAACATTCTGTCATGGTTTTGAATGTGTATTATCAGAAATAATGTAGCACTCTGAAAACTGTTTCTTACGGGATTAGAGTGCAGAAGTCCTACAACCATATCTGCTTGATGCTTGACTTGAATTTCCTCTATATACACTGAAAAACTAGAATCAAAATCTGATTTAAACCTGGAAATAAATGAACAAGTTTTAGGATTGATTTATAAACAAAAGTTAATGGAACAGTGTGACATAAAATCAAGTAGAAATAGTTCAGCTTTCACTTATCACATAAGCAAATTTATGACATTGTTAACACCCTTGTACAAAAATATCAGATTCCCTAACTTCCACTGAAACACACAAAAATGCTCTTCGGCACATTGTCAAATCAAGCTGGATAACATGCACAATTATACCAGACACTAAGAAATTCTGAAATCCACATTCATTTTAATTTGAATGGTTATGCTGATAAAATACTTTGTAATGAAAGTATATATTATATCAGGAAATTGCAAAAGTGAAGCATCCTCACTAGTTTGACCCTATTTTCAATTGTTAATTAAGATGCATCCAACTTGTACTAAAAAGAGTTACTAATTTATTTATGAATGTTGTAGTGGTGATTTGTGGTTAACAGGCAGTTAAATTTGACATACACTGAGGAAATGTGTTTGCAACAAGTGGAAAACTTTTCTCTATTTCCTTTAATAAGCATACTGCATGGGTGTGTTTGTCATCTCTAAATCCTGATCATGAGTCTATATATTCATAAGAGACAATGAAAAAATGCTGCAGAAACTGAATTTGTCCCTTGTTTATTTTCTTGATGTACACAACAAGCATAGGCTATAAACGACCAGAATCTTTATAGAGTGGTTATTTATATTTATATGTATAATTATAACTTTCAAAATCCCAGTTGTTAGTTACCATAAACCATACACTTTAATCTCCTATGCATATTGTGTGATATTTTGATCCGTCACAGACATTTTCAAGGATGCCAATAATGCCGCTTCCACAAAGTTGACACCTGACATCTTGTCTTACAATGAGCAAGGATGGATAGCACAACCAGCCCCACAGCAGAGTCTGCTGTTTGCAATGGATTTGTCAACAGTGTGTTCAATATTTCGCTAGACGAGGAAAGTAAAATGGGGATTTCATGGATTCCAGAGTCCATTTCCTCAGACCCCATAATTCCCTGTCAGACCCTCAGAAGAGAAAAGCCAGAAGCCAACCGGCGGTCCAGGACAGCAGCCATTTGGAAGGTCCTGAACCGCCACAAGACCACTTCTGACCTGGACCGGCGACCTCACTCGATGATCCTCCCAGGCGAAATGTCCTTTCTTAAACTGTCCATCACAAACAAAGTGAGATCCTTCAAGAAATTAAAGTCTCCGTCTGTCTTTAGAGGGAAAGCTGGCAAGCTCTCCAGTGTTAAATTCAACAGCGACCTGAAAGATGACGTGGATGACATAAATATGTGCAAGGACTCTCCCTCCTCGGAGCACAAGAACGTTTCCAGGAATAAAGCCAAGAGACATTCATTTGCAGGACACACCACAAACTTCTACTGTTCGCTTGAGCACACAGACCCATCTGGAACTCCAGAGAGTGAGCAACAGGCACTTAAGGACACCATTAGTAACCAAAATGGGTGCAAGTTATCCGAAAGAGTGACTTACACAAAAAAATCTCCCTCCAACTTGTCAAACTGCAACATTTCATCTGTAACTGACAATGAAGAACGTTATGTGAAGCAAAGCCTCAAGATACCTCAAAGAAGACGATGGTCAAAGGGGGGCGATGTTTTAAATTACTTGAGAAGAATTTCTCTCAAAGGAAGGGGAAGTTCACCTTTGGCCGAGAGCAGTTTTGAGTCGATGAATACCCTGGACAAAACCATTGACTCTGACTACGGCTCGGTTAACTTTGAATTTGTCAAAGATTTGAACTCTGCACCTGAGCATGTGGGGCTCGATGGAAAAAGCAGCCATTTTAGAGGCCTTTTTCGATTTTTCAACAGTGTGGCTGAGACCGCCATAAGATGGAGAAACTCATCTCGATCTTTCTCCCCCCCTGAAAAACAGAGATCTCCTCAGGACTCGCAGAAGACTCAACCATCAGGAGAACTCATCCACAATACCTCTTTGACATTGAGGAGTGAGCATAAAGCAGATACCTCAGATCAGGGTAAATCTACATTATCCACTGACACCATTTCCAAGGTGGTTTCACCTGCCAATGCCATGGCGGGTCGCTCTCCTGCTGTGGTGCTGAAGGCCTGGAGAACATGTCCAGACTCTCCAAGAGATAACAGTTCCCTGTGTAATAACTCTGGGGGATCTCAATTGCAGCTCAACTCGATTCACATCTCTCTCACCACCATTGAGAACCACTCAAGATGTAAAGAAGCAGAGAAGAGCCCCTGCTCAGAGCTACTGGACCAGAGAGATTCTGAAACTTTTGAACACTCACACTTATCTAGCACAACAGTTGATGAAAATCAAGATATCTGCACTGATAAGAGGAAAATACCTAACTGTCCAGAGAACTTATTTAAGGTAACATGAATGGACAGTGACTTTTCAATATCATATAGCTGTCAGCTGCACTTCTGAGTAGTTTCACTTTAACGAAGACTATCCTAATACGACTAATTATTACTACTTAGAATTTATAATGGTTATAATATTTTCTAACATGCTGCCATTATTTTACTATGCTGCCATTACTAACTTTTAAGTTAACAGTATAACTCTGCTGCCATTGACTCAATCATTGATTGATCTTCTATAAATGCTTTTATGAGAATGTCACAGACATCTGGCTCTGTTTACATTAATTCTCTTCATTATTTAAGTATTTTAGTTCATAGAATGTGTATGAAATGGGTTGCCAAGCTCACTTTTCTTTCCTGTATTGACAGTATTTCATATTGAACCTAGAAGTTGTGGCCAATATACTTTAATTCACATTACAGTCGTGAACCGTTATTTGCTGCTAAAGCTAGTAGGTTACAGATGGTATTAATTGGTGGGACATTGTCATACGAGAGAGAGAGCATTTTATTGAATTAAAAATGTCCCTGAGTACAAAATGAGTGGTAAATTTTCCTGGAAGAGAAAGACTATGAAATTTTAAATCCTAATATAAGCTAAAACATTTTTTTTTTTTTTTTTTTTTACTTTTAGTAGTGGGATACTGTATAGATCATCGACATTAACCAAAAGCCACAGAATTCCAATTTTTATTTCATGATGTATTTAATATTAATCTCAATCATGACTGCTTGAGAAAAACTGAAAGAAACTTTGATATAAGTCAAAATCTGCTGTGAGGAAGCTTTCGCTTCACGATCCAACTGAGATCCCTTAAAAACACAAATGTGATTAGAATTATGTAACCACCACAGCCCCCATTCCCTCTTTGCTTTTAATTAGCATTTAAATGCCCTATAAAAAAATGAAAGACACATGTAAAAGACTTTCAATTTCTATCTATTTCAGTGTACATTTAGCAGTAGCAGCCTAGTAATGAGTCATCACAGGTTTGCCTTTTCAAGTGAGAGTTGCATTTCCACAAACTAGTTCCATTATCGACTACTGTAATTCTGAGTGGCGTTCTCAGTAGGATGCATTCAGATGTTATTTTTCTCTTGATTAACCCCACTGCACTACTTCACCTGAGCTTCATGTCTGTTCATTGGTACACTATACAGTAAGCCATGCTTTGGAATCAGTGTAATATGTGTCTCTGCCGTTTTTAGTGTGACCTGACTTTATACAGTGATTTTCAGGCCCTCTCTCGTCCTGCTGGCCAGTCGCCTTCAGATCCTCCATTTAAAGTTTTGCTTCAGCGATGTCGCTCACTGCCTCTGCCCACCACGCTCTCAGCTCTAGAGCCACTGGACCTGACGCATGTGCTCACTCCACCAGGTACACTGATGGTCAACTCTGTGAACAACACGTCAGGATGATGCTCAATAGTCATGCATAATTTCAGAGCTGAACATTAGTCAATAGAATTTTGTTTGAAACTGAAATAGTGTTTATAGTTCTATAATTTGTTTTCATAAAACAGTTATTCTTGTTGCATAGCAACATTCTGTTTATTGTTTGTAGTTAATTGTGATTAATCGTGGATTTTGAAAGTGCTCAAATTTGACTTTATATATACTTCTTTTCCTGTCAAAATGCTTTTAGTTCCTTCTTAGGAAAGAAAACAAAACAATATTTTACAGTAATATTTTATTAACATTTTCTAAACAATGTTTCCCAAAGTCTAAGTGGCAGGTTGGCTAATTGAAAGAACCAGTCCCCATAGGTTGCGTATTCATTGCAATGGACATTACATCTCTTAAACCCTTATCCTCAACAATATCAGTCTGCCAGCAGGCTGTAACTTTCCACTTGTGAAGCTGCATTCATATGATTTGCATCAGGACGTCAACGCACCACTTAACATCATTATCAAGTGGCGCTTTTAACACCACATGAATAAAATGCTGCAGAGAATGGGCGACTTCGGAATGGCATAAAACCCATACTACTCTTACTGCTTCTGACATATCTATGAACTACAGAAAGAGTAAAAGTAGTAATGTAGTATGTCATTCTGAAAACGGCCAAGGTTCTGCTTTTAGCACTGCATTAACCATGTAACGATAATTCATCCAAATTGTCTTGAAATCATTAGCTGATGCTTCAAAACGTCAGCGGCAATGAGTTCAAAATTGAGATTTTTTAAATTGTAAGTGGCGTGTTGACAGACATTCAACGGGTGAACTCTAATAAGCTAGCCGGCCATGTACTCATCTGTTCCATGTACACTATTGTGTGTTTGGCTTTTAAGTGATAGTTTAAGTTTTGCTCCTAAAAAAATTAATTGTAATTTTTAAACATTTGTATAAAATCATGACCACTCACATGAGATGAGGACTCTAGTCATATCAGTGACCTTACAAAAGCTGTTTTATTCTACATGGGGCAGGGGCACCCTCATGGGGGCTGCCATTTTAGAATCACATGACCAGCTGTATACTACTCGCTTAATCTCAGTAACCGTCTTGTTATTGGACACTTTCACTCGCGGATTAAATTAATCATGGCTGATTGTGAATAGTGAATTTCTACAATGGCATCTGTAACTGAAAACTATTGATTTTGAATGATACTGCATCCACACCACTAGGTGTCATTGCAAGTCCAAGATGACACGAGCAAAACATTACTGAATGCACCTTTAAGACTTGACATGCTAGGGGGGCCTGGGTAGCTCAGCAAGTAAAGACGCTGACTACCACACCTGTAATCACAAGTTCAAATCCAGGGCATGCTGAGTGACTCCAGTCAGGCTTCCTAAGCATCCACCCAGATTGAGGCAAGTCACTACACACTAAGGACTTAGAGTGCATTGGGAATTGGGCATTCCAAATTGGGGAGTAAAAAAAAAAAAAAAACATAAAAAAAAAAAAATAAAAAGACTTGACATGCTACTGTGCATCCTTTTTAAGGCAGAATTTAATTACCAAAGTATGTATTTTTTGGTCACAAGTGCCATCTGTGACCATTTGTTTTGTAAAATAATTACCATTAAATAAATATTCAGGGTTTAACCCAAGTTAAGCTCAATCGACAGCATTTGTGGCACACAAAAAATTAATTTCGACTTGTCCCTGCTTTTCTTTAAAAAATAAAAAAGAAGCAAAAATCGAGGTTACAATGAGACTTATAATGGAAGTGAATGGGGCCAATTTTTGGTGGGTTTAAAGGCAGAAATGTGAAGCTTATAATTTTATAAAAGCACTTATAGTTCATTCATTCCTCTGTTAAAATTAATGTATTATTTGAGCTATAAAGTTGCTTAAATTGTCATTTTTACAGTCATTTTAGGGTTTAAGGGTTTGTTGACGTTACGTTATCATGGCAGTGAAGTTGTAAAATTGTCTATAACTACACAGATGTGGATGGTAAGTGATTTAATCACAGTAAAATCATGTTAACATACATATTGTTTATGTCTTGTGTCTTTACATTTGATACAGTGAGTATTTTAACGTTTATGGATTGACCCCGTTGACTTCCATTGTAAGTGTCTCACTGGAGCACAGATTTTTTGCTTTTTTAAAGAAAAGGAGGGATGAGTTGAATACATTGTGGTAATCAACATTATGCCACAAATGCTGTCGATTAAGCTTAACTTGTATTGAACCTAGAATATTCCTAGAATATTCATATAATTTCATCACTTGACAGAACATAGAATCACTGTTTCAGCCAGTGTTCAGAACTCACATGGAGCTGAACAAAATAATCTAATGTCAAAATTGCTAAATGTGTTTGTTAATCGTGGTAAATAAAAAAATAATGCGTTAAACATTTTAAATTAATTGCATGCTTTAATGCATTTATTTTGACAGCTCTAGATTTTACTTAAAAAACAAACGTTATACTCTGAAGTGGTTACAGAGACTCAGCTTCGCATCGAGCCTAACAATGCCCACAGCCTTTCCTTATTGCTTAATTGAAATATTGAAAATATGTCATTCAAGGGATAATAACAAAAACTTGTTAAAAAAAAGAAAGCTGCATATGTTTCTCTGATAGTCAAGATTACAGAAATGATCAGTTTCTATGGCAAGTATTTTATTGTCTTTATTAAAAAAAATTTTTTACTTGAAAATCATGTAAGTATTCCTCTGTTGTGCAGAGAAGTCAAAGAGTGTTCTCCGCATGAGGAACGGCAGCACAGGATCCAACCGCCAGAAGCTGTTCAGACCAGGATCAGGGCCACTCCATGTCAACATGGTGAGTGCTGCAGCCGCTGTCCTCATGTCACATGACACTTTTGTCACCTGATTATCTGCAGGAACAACTAACACTCTTAATGGCTGGAGGCTGTTTGTTGTTGTTTGTTTGTTTGTTTTTCTTTTCTAAAATTAAAGGTGCACTCAGTAACTTTTTGTTCATGTCATCTTGGACTAAAACTGACACCTAGTGGTGTGGATGCAGCTTCACTCTGCAGAACATGCAGAACACAAATGTGTTCGGTTACTGATGACATAGTAGAAATTCACTATACACAGTCAGACATGATTCATTTAATCCATGAGTGTTTCCAAAACAGGGTGGTTACTGAGATTCAGCAAGTAGTATTTGACTGGTCATGTGATTCCAGCATGGCTGCCCCCATGAGGGAATCCTCTCCATGTAAAATAAAACAGCTTTTAAAGATTATTGATATGACTGGAGTCTCTTATGGGAGTACTCATGATTTTATACATATGTTTCAAAATTACTGTTCATGTCTGTGAAACACAAAATGACTGATTGCACCTTTAAATATGTGTTTCAGAGGTGAACAGAATGGTGAGTGTAATCATATTTTGGTCTGCTGTAGGGACTCGACACTTTTTGCAGCATGGGTATCATCAGAATGGGAATGTGTATGATGTGGAGTGAATGGATAAGTTGTGTTCCTGTAGAGAGACTGTACTGCACTCTGGATAAGTGTCTAGTCCTGTCAAATTGCTCTCACTCTGGTAGATGTGTAAATGAGAGAAACTAGTGATGAAGCTGCTGTGAGCTTTGATTTAGTGATGAACTTTACATGAGAGACATATACTGATCAGCCACAACATTAAAACCACTGACAGGTGAAGTGAATAATATTTATTATCTTGTTACAGTGGCACCTGACAAGGGGTGGGATATATTAGTCAGTAAGTGACTGACTAATAAGTGACTGTAAGTGACTGACTGACTAATATATTAGTCAGTTCTTGAATTTCATGTGTTGGAAGCAGGAAAAATGGGCAAGCATAAGGATCTTTGAGTGACTTTGACAAGGGCCAAATTGTGATGGCTAGATGACTGGGTCAAAACATCTCCAAAACAGCAGGTCTTGTTCCTGGTATGCAGTGGTTAGTACCTACCAAAAGTGGTCCAAGGAAGGACAACCAGTGAACCAGTGACAGGGTCATGGTCGCCAAAGGCTCATTGATGTGCGTGGGGAGCGAAGGCTAGCCCATCTGGTCCGATCCCACAGAAGAGCTACTGTAGCACAGATTGCTGAAAAACTTAATGCTGGCCCTTATAGAAAGGTGTCAGAACACACAGTGCATTGCAACTTGCTGTGTATGGGGCTGCGTCAGTGCCCATGCTGACCCCTGTCCACCACCGAAAGCACCTACAATGGCCATGTGAGCATCAGAACTGGACCATAGAACAATGGAAGAAGGTGGCCTGGTCTGATGAATCACGTTTTCTCTTAGATCATGTGGACGGCCGGGTGCGTGTGCATCATTTACCTGGGGAAGAGATGCCAGCAGGATGCACTATGGGAAGAAGGCAGGCCGGTGGAGGCAGTGTTATGCTCTGGGCAATGTTCTGCTGGGAAACCTTAAATCCTGGCATTCATGTGGATGTTACTTTGACACATACCACCTACCAAAAGATTGTTGCAGACCACATACACCCCTTCATGGCAACAGTATTCCCTGATGGCTGTGGCCTCTTTCAGCAGGATAATGCGCCCTGCCACACTGCAAAAATTGTTCAGGAACATGACAAAGAGTACAAGGTGTTGACTTGGTCTCCAATTACCCCAGATCTCAATCCGATTGAGCATCTCTGGGATGTGCTGGACCAACAAGTCCAATCCATGGAGGCCCCACCTCACAACTTACAGGACTTAAAGGATCTGCTGCAAACGTCTTGGTGCCAGATACCACAGGACACCTTCAGAGGTCTTGTGGAGTCCATGCCTCGAGGGGGACCTACATGATATTAGGCAGGTGGTTTTCATGTTGTGGCTGATCTGTGTATATGAGAGGATTGCTGTGAGGTGGGAGAGGGAAATCTCACCCTCAGAGTGAATTTGGTTTCCTCACTCACATTATGTAATGGGTTCATCTTGATAGATGAGTCATCAAAGCAAGCAGAGCATGCTGGAAATTAGTGGACATTAACTGTGCTGCGCAGTGGCCTCGTTGCTCATGAATGCTGGTAAAAGCCAGTTTTAGAGTATATTTATACATTTATACCCCTACAACATTTCAACTTTGCAAGTCTAACAGGATTACTCATGCCAGAATGATGTAAAACTAGAGCTAACAACAGTGAAATAAACTCCTGTGAAACTGTTGTGATGAGCAGGATACATACTGTACATGCAGCAGCCTTTGTCTGATAAAGTTATGAAGTACATTACACATCTGATTTTAATGTGTGCATTCATTTAAAGTGGCCCCAGACAGTATTTGGATACTTAAACCACAATTTAAAATGTGTGAATTTCATTGCATTAGATAACAAAATACCAAAATAAGTTGCATTTATTTGAAAGCAAGACAGTACAGGCACACTTTTCAAGCCAACCAACAAAGAGAGGTTTCTTAGGTTTGAAATGATAAAGTGTTCAAAAAGTATTGTGCCAGCTTGTGTTTGTCAGTGTCTTGATAGTATGTTGAACTCCACCTGGTTCCTCTTCTGGGACATCTGTGTGAACTTCATACATCCACTGAAAATCACCACAACACCAGTTAATTAAAAGACATTGATCAAGAATCACTCAGTGATCGTTAGTTCTGAGAAAACATCCAGCAGCACTTCAGACACACAGATCACACTTTTATATATATTTTATTAATGCAATGACCTTTGTTCATTTTTCAGCTGCCAAAAAGAGTACAAACAACTTTTGTACCACTTTATATTTGTTGGTACTTAAATCCATGTCTTTAGAAGCAACATTATAGGTTTGGGTGAGAAATACAACAATATTTAAGTACTTTTTTACTCTAAATCTCCACTTTCACTAGGGCTCTGAGCATTTGCATAGTTTGTGTTTAGTGCTGCATGATGTGGACAAAAAGTCATATTGCGATTATTTTTAAAATGTAAAAAAAATTTTTTTTTTAAATATGTTAAACAATGAAACTAATTAGTGATTCCTTTTGACCAAAATTTGGTAATGTTTTGGCCATGCTCTACTGCCAATAAAAAGACTTGAGCTGAAAGAGGGCTCATGTGTGAACCCCCAAAGAGTAGAGGTCCCGGCCATTTCAGTAGGTAGTTTAGCGTTGTGGCAAGAGGGACACAATGTCTCTTTCCCTCCATCAGGGAACGGAGGTTATGAAAGTAACCAGGATGTTCCCTATCTGTCACTTACTCGAAGTTGTGTCGATGTAGTGATACTAGGGGTCCCTATACAAAACGGCACAACTAGCTGAACTGTGTTACGTGAACTGGCAGTGTGTGACGGGCAGACTGCTGTGTGCCTCGTAGCCAGCGCACCAGGCCATTACATAACCTCCCCCAACGCTCTTATGGGTGTCGAACAGTCCATCAGGAACAAGTCGACTGCCCAACTACAGGGACAGGCTAGCCCAGCCGAGGCCTCTTTTCCCTCTCTTTTCTCCCCAAAAAAGAGTGGAATTTGTTAACTGACTGCATGTCTGCGTTGGGGGGTGTCCCTCCCAAGGGGAAGACACCGCGGAGACCACACCCCACCCAAAAGGGGGGGGTGTTTTGAGTGGAATGCGTCACATGGTCTTACCGAGTCTTGTCGGAAGGAAGATGCAGTTTGCCATCAGGGAAACAATTTTGCAGAAGATATTACATGGGGTTGCCTTCGGGGAACCAGCACATGTGGAGCACCTACCTCAGTCCAGGGGCTCATTAGCGCACGTACTGTGCAGGTCAGTGAGTTTCTCCACAAACTCAACTGCCAGAGGGCTAAGGAGGAAAGTCATCCAGGGATCACAGTCTGTGAACACGACTGGGAGTCAAGAGTGCACATCTTCACCTCAAGGGAGGGGAAAGGTGCTATGTACAAGCGGTACACCCAACCAGTTGTCCCGGAACTTACCTGCTCATGCCAGCCAATACATGGGACGAGACCAGCTCAACCCGGAGATTGTAGAACCTGGCAAAGGTGTTGGGTGTTGCCCAGCCTGCTGCTCTGCAGATGTCTGCCAAAGAGGCGCCACTGGCCAGGACCCAGGAGGCCGCCACACTCATGGTGGAGTGGGCTCATAACCCTGCAGGGGGTGGCACGTCCTGAGCCTGATATGCCATCGTGATGGCGTCGATGACCCAGTGGGCAATCCTCTGTTTGGAGACAGCGCTTCCTTTTCACTGTCCACCAAAGCAAACAAAAAGCTGCTCGGAGCTTCTAAGGCTCTGCATGCGATCCAAATAGATGCGTGAAGCTCGCACCAGACACAGCAATGCCAAGACTGGGTCTGCCTCCTCCTGGGGCAGCGCTTGCAGGTTCACCACCTGATCCCTAAAAGGAGTCGTGGGAACCTTGGGCACATAGCCCGGGTCTCAGGATCACGTGAGAATAACCTGGACCAAACTCCAGGCACAATTCACTGATAGAGAATGCCTGCAGGTCCCCTACCCTTTTGATGGAAGTGAGCGCAGTCAGGAGGGCAGTCTTCAAGAGAGTGCCTTAAGCTCAGCTGACTCCAAGGGCTCAAAGGGAGCTCCCTGTAGCCCCCGAAGGACTACGGAGAGGTCCCATGAGGGACGAGGCACGGTCTGGAGGGATTCAACCTCCTAGCGCCTCTCAGGAACCTGATGATCAAGTCGTGCGTCCCCAAATACTTACCATCTACTGCATGAGCCAAAATAGTGGCTACATACACCTTCAGGGTGGAGGGGGACAGCCGCCCCTCCAGCCTCTCCTGCAGGAAGGAAAGCACTGATCCAACTGCGCATCTCTGGGGGTCTTCATGTCGGTAAGAACACCACTTAGCGAACAGACACTACTTCAAGGCATACAGGCGCCTCGTAGAGGGAGCCCTAGCCTGAGTGATCGTGTCTACCACCACGGGTGGTAGGCCACTTAGGTCTTCCGCGTCCCGTCCAGGGCCCAGATGTGGAGATTCCAGAGGTCTGGTCACGGGTGCTAGATGGTGCCACGTCTAGGGGAATTCATCGGGAGGGGGGCTGTTGTGAGGAGCGTGAGATCTGAGAACCATGTCTGGGTGGGCCAGTAGGGTGCTACTTGGATGATCTGCTCCTCGTCCTCCCTGACCTTGCACAGGGTCTGTGCAAGTAGGCTCACTGGGGGAAACATATTTGCATAGTCCAGGGGACCAGCTGTGTGCCAGCGCATCTATACTGAGGGGTGCCTTGGTCAGGGCTTACCAAAGCTGGCAGTGGGAAGATTCCCAGGAAGCAAACAGGTCTACCTGTGCTTGACCGAATCGACTCCAAATCAGCTGGACCATCTGAAGGTGGAGTCTCCACTCTCCCGAGGTTAACCTGACATGACAGCGCGTCCACTGCGGTGTTGAGGTTGCCCGGGATGTGAGTGGCTCGTAGCGACTTGAGGCGCTGCTGACTCCAGAGGAGGAGATGGCGGGCGAGTTGTGACATGCAATGGGAGCGTAGACCGCTTTGGTGGTTGATGTACGCTACTGATGCTGTGTTGTCCATCCGGACCAACACGTGCTTGCCCTGGATCAACGGCCGAAACCTCAGCAGGGTGAGCAGTACTGCCAACAGCTCTAGGCAGTTGCCAACGCAGCCGTGGGCCAGTCCAGGAGCCGGTGGCTATGTGCCCGCTGCATACGGCACCCCAGCCCATCTTGGAGGCATCTGTTGTAACCACGACGCGCCTGGAGACCTGCTCTAGGGGAACTCCTGCCCATAGAAATGCGAGGTTGGTCTAATGTCTGAAGAGGCGGCGACAGATCGGCGTGATGGCCACGCAATGTGTCCCGCGGTGCCATGCCCATCTCGGGACTCAAGTCTGAAGCCAGTGATGAAGCGGTCTCGTATGCATCAACCCGATCAGTGTAGCTGCCGCTGAGGATGCCATATGCCCCAGGAGCCTCTGAAAAAGTTTCAGTGGAACCGCTGTTCTCCGTCTGAACGCCTTCAGACAGTTCAGCACCGACTGTGCACGCTCATTCGTGAGGTGTGCTGTCATCGAGACTGAGTTCAACTCCAAACCGAGAAAAGAGATGCTCTGAACTGGGGAGAGCTTGCTCTTTTCCCAGTTGACCCGAAGCCTCAGTCGGCTGAGGTGCAGTAGCACGAGGTCCCTGTGTGCGCACAGCAACTCTCGAGAGTGGGCTAGGATTAGCCAGTCGTCAAGATAGTTGAGGATGCGGACACCCACTTCCCTTAGCGGGGCAAGGGCAGCCTCTGCGACCTTCACGAAGTTGCGAGGGGACGGGGACAGGTCGAAGGGGAGGACCTTGTACTGGTAAACCTGGCCTTCGAAGGCAAACTGCAGGAAGGGTCTGTGTCGAGGTAAGACTGAGAAGTGAAAGTACGCGTCCTTCAGGTCTACCGCCGCGAACCAATCTTGATGCCGGACGCTCACTAGAATGCATCTTTGCGTTAGCATCTTGAACGGGAGTCTGTGCAAAGCCCGGTTCAGTACTCGCAGGTCCAGGATTGGTCGCAGCCCAGCGCCTTTCTTCGGTACGATGAAGTAAGTGCTGTAGAACCCTTTCTTCATCTCTGCTGGAGGGACAGGCTCTATCACGCCCTTGTGCAGAAGGGTAGCGATCTCCACACGCAAGGTAGCGGCGTTCTCGCCCTACACCGAGGTGAAGTGGATGCCGCTGAACCTGGGCGGGGGCCTGATGAACTGAATCACGTAGCCGAGTTGGACGGTCCGGGTCAGCCATCGCAATGGGTTGGAAAGAGTCCCAAACTCCGGATGAGGGGGACCAAGGGAATTATCACATCGGACGTACCAGCAGGTGGGGCTTTGCGGCGGGGCGGAGCTCGAGGTGCCATATCGAGGGGACTCGAGCTCCATGGCCGTGCTGTGTCCAGGGACATCAAAGCACTTACCTGGCTCCTGCCGCCCACCATAAGATTGGCCGAGGAGGGGGGAGGAGGAATCTTGTCCCCGTAGTCCACTGGAACCAATCCCGTGTGGGCGTGTTTGTGCCACAGCTGGGAAAATATGGGCGGGGGGTCTGCCGCTGGAGCACCATACCTGCAAAAATGGGACGGTGGACTGTGGTCATGACGACGGCTGTGCGTACCGGATATGTGACCCAGGAGATGAGGGAACCATTCTTTTGTCAGGCTTTTGGGTGCCGCAGCCTCCTGGGCATGCGGCGACAAAAGATTCTCCTCCCAGACCTCCACTGGGGGATGGAGTGGTCTGTCGACCAGCCCCAGAGAAGTGGGTCTCCTCGCCCCTGGATCGCCCGTCTCGGGGGCACTTCGAAGCCTTCCTCGGGTTCTTAGTGGCCAGCCACGAGACAGGTGGCATCTGCTTCCTGCGGAGGGCTCCACGCCGGAGCCAGGCCACAGGGGTGGGCTGCGGCAGAGCCGGTGTTGTTGCTGCAGGAGGACGCCCTTGGCGACGAGCAGACGGGGTGCGGGGTCTTAAGCCGTGCCGGGGCAGGATATGTTGTAAAGAAAATACACTCTTTTTAGAATATACTCTTTTAGTTGTTTCTGCCGAAGCGCCCAGGGGCGTTTTCTGCACTCCACGGGTGCAGAGGGGGAGAAACCGCTGAAATGTGCCGTTGAATCCAGCAGATGAGGTGAATGAACTTCATGGATGAATTCAGCTTCAATGAATAGAACCGCTCGGCTCCGAAGAGAAAATCTGAATGAGTGGTTGCATACCAGCTCCTTTTATACCCGTATGTCCGGGGGAGTGGCATGCAAATTCCACTCGCCAATTCTCATTGGCCTTTTTTCAAAAAAGTAGAGGTGTTTGGGGCTCCCAAGTGTGACTCCTAGTGTCACTACATCAACACAACGTCGAGTGAGTGACAGATAGGGAACACACTGTCTTCTTCAAACTCACTTTACACCTGTCCACTGTCCACTTTTCATAATAATTTTTTGTAATCCAGTCAACTTGAATATTATATTAATGTAATATAATATGAAATGTTGTTGTTGTTATTATTACTATTATATGAAAGTAATGTATTTATGTAATAAAATCTTAACTTGCTGGGGGCATTGCTATGCTGTCCAGTTCAATCAAAGTGTTCTTAACCGTATTTTGGCGAACAAGAGTTTTTGTGTGTAACTAATTTCACAACAGCTGTTTGACATGCCCCTTTATTTTAACGTATTCTCCTCCTCTGTCCACAAAAACATGGTGCCATGGGGTGTATTATTTGTATTATGCAAAAGTTAAATGAAAGTCAATCTGGAGCACTTAAAATATAACACGCTCAGTGCATGCAAGCAAATGGAACTGAACCCAGAGCACATCGGAGCTCGAGATGGATTTGTGGAGCACAGAACAGCTCTGAAAACCCTATCGTGAGCCTCACGTGTGCTCTTAGAATGTTTAATTAACTTACACAATACAGACAGAACAGCGCTATGCACTGAAACTTTAAAGTGAGCAGCGTGTGCAGACTATCTATTTCTTTCATTAAATCACAACCCTTTGTGGATTAATAATCACATAAGGTCATATTGCAATTTTAATTTTTAATTTCAGTTTGATTAATTGTGAAGCCCTATTTGTATTGTAGGTAACACTGCCACAGCTGCAGTGTAGAAGATTATGATGTATGAAAATATTTGATACAAACTGTTAAGGCAGTTAATGTGAAACTGTCATGTAAAAAGGTTTATTTTGCAATGACAGATGCATAATGTTTTAGCATTCTCTTTTTAAATTATTTGACATTATTAAAATATGCTTGCTTGCATGCATAATTCATGAAAAACAGTGTTCAATTAGCACTGATTATGTGTACAAGACCAGCAGACTTTCTACACAAAGCATTGGCTCTGTTTTAGGAGTTGGAAATATTCCTTGACCTACATTTGCTGAGCAATGTTTTATTCATGCTGTAATAATGATGATGGTTGGAAAAGAGTTTGCAATTTATTCCACTGCTCACGGTTTAAAAGTGGTATTGTTCATAGAGATATAACAATGTCTCAAACTGTGCTCTGATTGAACAAGATATCAAAGCGTGCAATCAAAAGTGTGTGATCTCCATATGACTTTTCTCAAATTCTTCAGCAAACGATCTGAGCAATGCTGTCCACCTTCATTTTATAGGGTTATATTCTTTGCCATTGTGAGGAATTTTAGGAGAGACATCTAAGATGGAGTTGATCCTTAAATTAGTTTCCTGAGCTATGAATGAGCAACCTCAGACTCAGAGCAAATTCCTCAGAGATTTGAGAAAATATTCTGCTGCTATTATCATGATCTCTGGTACTAGCAGCAGCCATCTTCTGCTATATATTGATTGTTTTGTGGAAGTGACCTGAGCCTCCTGAATTTGAGAAGAACTGTGAAGCTGTCTTAGACGGGAAGTTGTTTATTGTTTGCCTCTGTGCATTGACATTTTGTCCTGTCCTCTGTTGTTTCTTCTGACACACTACACAATGCCTACACATTATTAAAATTATTATAAATATATATATATATATATATATATATATATATATATATATATATTAAATTATTATTAAATTACACTTATAAAAACAAAACAAAAAACGATGTAAAAAAAAATAAATAAATCAATGGTAAGTGCATGGCAGCACAGGGTCCTAACCCTAACATTCACCATAAACAGAAATTACATTTTTAGACCGTGAAGTGAATAAACATGTTTAGACTGCAAAATGAAATAGGTGTTTCAACCATAAACTGAAATAACATGATTAAATTGTCATTTCAAATAGTGTTAACACTTTAATTTGAAATAACATGTTTCAGCTATCAAATTAATTTGTTTTGACTGTTCATTTAAGAAAAGAAAAAAAAACAAAAAACAAAAAACATTTGCAGACCATAAATTAAAAAACATGTTTTGACTGCAAATAGAAATAACATTGTTGAACCATGAATTAAAAAAAAACATGCTTTTGACTGTAATTACTGTGCCTTTGCAACAAATAAATTAATTTCTTTTTAACTCTAAGTCTAGGTCTGCATTTTAAACTCATTTAGACTTATTATTTTAAGAAACTTAAATTTCTTCACCACAGTGGTATCCCCAAAAACTCAAAGATTACAGAAACTCTGCTAAATCTCAATATAACAAAACAGAACATAAAATTCTTACAAATTCCCCCATTTAATATTAATTTCAACATTAAATCTACAATATTAATCTTTTTTCTTTTTCGAATAAAACTTTATTGACTCCAACAAATTAAACAGAAAAATAAAACATATATGAACAGAACCAACTTTAACCCCTCCAAATCTCCAACCCCACCCTGACCCCCAACAAACATCCCTGTGGTCAAAGCTAAAATACACACACAAAGAAAAAAGATCCATCTTGGATCTTAACATACCACCAAAAAACATGGGTTGTGTTCCCATCTTCTGATTGGCAGGTGGGTGTGTCTTTAAGACCAAGTCTATACAATCTAGAGGGGGTCCAACAGAATCGATGTAAAATCTTAAATTGCCTTAGGCACACCCTTGCATCTCTAGATGCAGACTTGATGTTTTTTAGAATCCTAGCCCACAATCCCTCCTCCAATATCAAGTTTAAATCTTTCTCCCATAATCTCTTAAGAGATTTTGAAGCTCCGCCCCCAGACTCTGAATTAGCAGGGAGTAATACATTGATGCCTCATGACCTTTTCCAAAGGCAGTAATCACCACTCCCAGAGTGTCTGCCACTTTAGGGGGGAGTATGCTACTCCCAGAAATAGTACTGGGTAGGTGGCACAAGTGGTAAATATCTAAAAAATTGAGACTTGGGAATCCCAAAATGTTGAACCATATTTTCAAAGGATCTCAACACTCCACTCTCATATAGGTCACTGAGCGTATATTAATCTCCCTCACAATCCACTCTGTCCAGCAGAAAGGGGACTTGTCAACACATAATTTTGGGTTCAGCCATATGCTGAAAGCAACATTTAAATAAATGTCCGAATTAAACACTCTGGACACTTTTGTCCATACCGCATGCAAATGCGAGATAACAGGGTGTGTCTTAACTTCTCTGGTTAGTTTGATAGAAAGGCTTTGCAATGGCAAAATAGGGGCAAGAACTTCCTGTTCAATACAAAACCAGGGGGGGCTCTCTCAGGTGGAAGCGACCTATGAGCCAAATGTCTGAGACTGAATGCATATTAATCAAACAAAATCTTGGGTAGGCCTAGCCCACCTTTGTCAATCAGCCTATGTAATTTACTGAAGTGTAATCTGGGACATTTACCATTCCAATTGAAGGACTTCACTATGCTTGAAATAAGAGAGGGGCACATCTATAGGGAGAGATTGTAGCAGGTAGTTGAATTTTGGAATACAATTAACCTTCCCAGTCATATATAAATGTAATGAAGCACACCTGCCCACATCACTCGAAAACCTTTTCATTAAAGGGTCAAAATTAACTCTAACTAATTCACGCAAATTTGATGGGAAAAAAATACACAAATACTTAATGCCCTGTTTGGGCCACTGGAAGGCACCTGACTGAAAAGCCGTTACCGGGCAGTACGCTGTCAGAGCCAAAGCTTTGGATTTAGACCAATTAACACTCTATCCTGAGAACTTAGAAAAGGAATTAATAATTATGTGGAGGCAAGGCATAGATCTAGTAGGGTCGGAGACGAATAATAAAATGTCATCTTTGTAAAGCAAAAGCTTATGCGCAACACCTCCAGCCACCACCCCTGGAAAATCATCCTCCTTTCTTATTGCAGCTGCTAATGGTTCCAGGGCAAGACAGAACAATAAGGGGGAAAGAGGGAAACCCTGCCAGGTGCCCCTATCCAGAGTAAAATAATCTGAAATTAATCCATTAGTTTGAACTGCCGCTACCAGGTATCTATAAAGTAACTTAATCCACCCAATAAAAGTATTCCCGAATCTGTACATTTCCAAAATCTTAAAAAGATAATCCCATTCTACCATATCAAACGCTTTTTCGGCATCAAGCAAGACTTCAGCGACCGGAGTCTGATCGTTAGCCACTGCCCACATGACATTAATGAAACACCTATTGTTATCAGAAGAGTTACGGCCCCGAATAAACCCAATCTGATCTACATGTATAAGAGATGTCATAACTTTACTCAATCAGTTAGCCAAAACTTTTGACCATATTTTAACATCTAGCTGGATCAGGGAATTTGGACGGTAACTCGTACACCCGCTTGGATCTTTAATTCCTTACATTTATATAGTGCTTTTCTAGGCACTCAAAGCACTTTACATAGTATAGGGGGAATCTCCTCAACCACCACCAGTGTGCAGCATCCACCTGGATGATGCGACGGCAGCCATAGTGTGCCAGAACGCCCACCACACACTAGCTATTGGTGGAGAGGAGAGTAGAGTGATGTAGCCAATTCAGGGATGGAGATAATTAGGAGGCCATGATAGATAGGGGCCAATGGAGGGAATTTGGCCAAGACACTGGGGTTATACCCCTACACTTTACGAGAAGTGCCCTGGGATTTTTAATGACCACAGAGAGTCAGGACCTCGGTTTAAAGTCTCATCCAAAAGATGGTGCTATAGTGTCCCCATCACTATACTGGGGCATTAGGACCCACAGGGTGAGCACCCCCTGCTGGCCTCCCTAATAACACTTCCAGCAACAACCTTGGTTTTCCCCAGGAGGTCTCCCATCCAGGTACTGGCCAGGCTCAACCCTGCTTAGCTTTAGTGGTCAACCAGGCAAGAGCTGCAGGGTGATATGGCTGCTTTGTCCTTTTTTAAGAATCAGACTGATCTGGGCTTGTATCATGGTTAGCGGACGCTTTCTATTCTTTAATGATTCCGTATAAACTTTTAGCAAAAGTGGAGCCAGTTCTGTAGCATAAGATCTAAAAAATTTAGCAGCAAAGCCATCTGGACATGGAGTTTTGCCTGTAGGCAAGGCCTTAATTACCTCGCCAAGCTCCTCCAAGGTTATCTCAGAATCATGATAATTTTTTTGCTTAGCCAACAGTTTAGGGAGTTCTAATGGTTCCACAAAGTTTCTAATATCCTCTTCAGTAGACGAAGATGTGGAACTATAAAGATCAAGATAGAATTCTTTGAAAGCCTTATTAATATCAGTGGCCGAGGTAAATATTTCACCACCAGCAGATTTCACTGTGGGAATGGTAGAAAAAGACTCTCTCTGTTTTATATATCTAGCCAGAGGCTTCCCTGCTTTGTCCCCCGACTCAAAGTATGACTGTCTTGCCCTGAATAGCCAAAAATCCACCTTCCGCAACAAAATAGTATTATATCTGTATTTCAATCAGGTCAATTCTCTGAGGCCATTAGATGACATTCAGTGTTTCAGCTCTGCCTCGGCACTTTTAATATTCCCTTCCAATTCCATGAGTTCTTGTGCTTTGGATTTTTTGGTGAATGCGGAACACTGTATGATCCGACCCCTAAGAACCACCTTAAGTGCCAACCAAGCCAGCCCACAGAGGATACTGAGAACCAGTTGGTCTCCATATAGACATTGATTTCAGCCTTTAACATTTGTCAGAATTCAGGATTTTGCAAAAGGGATACATTAAAGTGCAACTATATGATTTCCTTTTCCTCATATGTGGCAACACCTCTAAGCACACCAGGGTGTGATCTGAGACTAAAATGTTTCTGTAGCAGGTTTTAGTAAGAAGGAAGCGGGAGCCGGTGTTGCAGTCCACGTAAGTGTGATTTTATTCTCCAACTTTTACTAAAAAAGGTACTTCACAGACAGAACCTTACTGATAACAGTCAGAGTAAACTTAAAGTATTAAATAAACGCTTTGCAGCATATTGCTTCAGTGTGTGTGTCTGGTTCAGACTCTCTCTGCCTCTCTGGCACTTCACCGGCCTTTTCAAGCCTGTCTCCGCCATCATTGAAATAAGACACAGGTGTTTAGTATCAATAATCACCAGGTGATGGCTCTTACTGCTTCCTCTCTCCCCACTGACATGACCACATCCCGCTCCATAGTTTCCAGTTGAGCAATCAACAACAGATGGAATGAGGGACTTAGATATATTTAAAAAAAATCTATTCTAGAGTAAATATTATGGAAAAAATGTATAGTCCCTCCCAGATGTGTTCAAAAGTCTCCAAATATCTGTAAGACCAAGATTTTTACACATCCTGTGAAGGGTCAATGTTGCTCTAGGGGGCTTGCACACTTTTGCTTCACTATGATCAAGGACTGAGTCCATCAAAAGATTAAAGTCTCCTCCCAATAGTATATCATGAGGGGTGCCAACGGCTTGCAACATCCCTTCAAGATCTATAAAAAGCCCTGATCATCAATGTTAGGTGCATAAATATTAGCCAAAATAAAACTTTGCCCCTGAATTTCACCTAAAACATTAATGACTCTTCCTAATTTATCTTTAATCTGCTTGACACATTTGAATTGTAGATGTTTACTTATCAGTGTAATGACTCCCCTGCTCTTACTCGAGTCAGCACTAAAGAAAGCATGCCCACCCCATATCCTCCCAAATTTTTCAGCTTCCTGCGGAGAAAGATGCATTTCTTGAACATCATATTTCTTACGCTTAAGAAGATAAATAACCTTCCTTCTTTTCATGGGGTGCCCCAACCCATTCACATTCCACGTGGAGAGAGACAATCCACTCATATTAATATTTGACATTTTGACATATAAGAAAAAATAGATTGTGTGTCAAAAACAAGATTATAAAGATTACATTCCAACATTAGTGCAACAGTCAAAACCCGAACATCCCCCAGAACAAAACAAACAGATAAAAGAAAAATATGCACATTAACCCAGCACATGACAGTGCCAACTGGCGTCCATCCCTCCAAACTCAAACAGTCCATGCACACCTATGAGGACCCCCGTGACAAATATGCCGTCGGATGACTTAAGTCCGGTGTTTCTATACAAATTTTGTGAGACAGAATTACGTGGCAAAAGATAATCTATAAAACCAACTCCAGCCAACAGGTGGAATAAACACAAAGAGCATGTAGATTCATCCATAAAACTGTCCTGAAGGTGTGTTACTCTACAAAATAAACTCCAGCCGCTAGGCAGAAACAGCACAAAAAGAGCACGCAGAATCTTCAAACAGTCAAGCAAATATTCAGTGAGCTGGTCCACTCAGCTGCAACATGAGTACAACAAGATGACTTACTTACTCCACTGACTTTGCAAGAAATACTCCACAAAATAAACTCCAGCCGCTAGGTGGAACCAGCACAAAAAGAGCGCACAGATTCCCCAAACAGTTAAGCGGATGTTCAGTGAGCCGGTCCACTCGGCTGCAACATGAGTGCAACAAATGACTTAATCACTCCAATGTCTCGCAGGAAATACTCCACAAAACAAACTCCAGCCAGTAGGAGGAATAAGTACAAAGAGTGTGTAGATTCATCCATAAAGCTGTTCTGAAGGTGTGTTACACTTCAAAATATAATCCAGCCGCTAAGCAGAACAGCACAAAAAAAACTAAAAACAAAAAAAAAAGCGCTCAGTTTCCTCGAACAGTCAAGTGAATGTTCAGTGAGCCGGTCCACTCGGCTGCAACGTGAGTCCACAAGATGACTTACTCACTCCATTGACTTTATGAAGGACATCACTTGCTGCGAGCATGTGAATGTTTTACGGCCATCCTTAGCATCTATTCTCAATTTGGCCGGGAATATTAGTGCAAAAGCGACCTTCCGTTGATATAAAAGTTTCTTGCATTCCTTGAATCGATCACGTTTCTCTCTTGTCGAATTCGCAAAGTCTGGGAACAAGAAAATGCTGTGGTTTTTCCAAGAAAGCCTTCCTTTACTCCTCGCCTCGCGTAACACAAGATCTTTATCGGATGATCTCAGAAATTTGGCCAGAATTGATCGGGGCCTGTCTCCCTACGCGGATCTCTGAAAAGGAATCCTGTGAGATTGCTCGATTTCCATCGTATGGCCTTTTATGTTGAGCAGATTCAGAAGGAGCCCATCCAGGAATTTCACCATATCCTGACCCTCTTCAGCCACAGGAATTCCAACAATATGGACGTTATTCTGCCGGCTACGATTCTCCATGTCCTCCAACTTCTCCCAGACACACTCTAAATCCACCTTGGTCACTAGCGGATTAGCATATAATTCCCTCTCTGATGACTCCAGATAACTGATCCGTTTCTCAACATCCCTCACTCTTGTAACCACCTCAGTGAACTTCGCTTCCAAGGCAGTGATCAATTGACGTATCACAGCAAGATCCTCCAAGTCAGCAACGATCTATGTCAGCATTGCCGACATTTTCAGCATCTTTCACTGCATTTCCCGCACCTCTCCGACTAAATCGACTCTCATGCTCGCAGCCTGCTCGGGGGTGTCAGCTTGAGCACATAAGTGTCTTTTAATGTCTCCATAGCCCGAGGATTTTGAATTCTTTGACATATTGTCCTCCTAGAACAGTTATGGAACAGAGTTTATCGAATCTCACCGGTTTATGTCATTAAAAGTGTTAAAACTAGCAAAGTGCGCAGAGCTCGCTGTTCACACGTCTGATCCTCGCATAGTGTCATGTGACTCCTACAGTATTAATCTTAATAACACAATTAAATACAGTTTACTCACAAAAACACAAAACAACATCAGGGTAACACATGTGACACTAAAATAATAAAATAAACATTAATTCAGTTACATAAAATATAACATAGTACATAACTGATATAAAAAATAAGAAGTAACTCCATAAAATATAATGAAATGAGATGGGTCATGCAGGGAATTATTGTTTTTCATTGTAATTTTATCAATAATTTAACGTAAAAGTACATGTATTCTCTTGTTAAACATTATTACTGTATATGTATAGGATATAGGTAACTCTTAACTAATAACTTTTTCTTTTACTGTAGTATTTTTACATAATTTTTCTGTTAAAATTATGCACATTTTTAAAGTTATAGAAATCCCTCGCCCAGTTTCAGTAATACAAAATAGAAAAAAAAATTATGTTGTCCCAAAACAAATTAATTAAGTAAATTTACATTTTTCAAATCTAAGTGTATTTCACTGAGTGAAACTGCTTTGCTTTTATTTTAATAAAGTAAATTGAACGAGCAGGAAAAATCCATTTTACTTTGGAGTTTACTAAACTTTATTAATTATTTGTTAAGTTTCTTCATTATTATGACATTTTATCATTATTATGAGTAGGGCGTAAACTCAGTATCTTGTGCCACAAATGTAGCGTCAAATTAAGAAAAGTTACAAACATAACTTTATAAGTAAAATCTGTTTATTTAAATGAGCAATATTTGTTGAAATATAAAAATATGTTTTCCCCCACTGGAAGAATTCTTGTTTTACAGACATCTCAAGTTAAAATAAAATTTTCATATGTGAAAATCATGACTCATACCTTCATTTAAAGGAGAATGCCTGTTTGTTTGTTTTTCAGTAACACATATAAGCAGTGAAGTAACAGGGAAAATGCTAATTTGGTGTGAATAAATATATTTTAGGGAAATTTAACACTTTTATTGAAAATGTGGAATGAATGTTAAACTATACTGTATTTTCTCTGTAAAAATAAATGTATTTATTGCTTTCATTGCACTCTCTGTCCTGCTGAAGCTGAGATGTTTACCTGAATGTTCATGCTGCTCTTTTTCAATACAGTAAAAGCATACAGTGACCTGAGGCTGTCAACTCCAAACAGGACAGAAAACACCCCAACAAGGTCCACATAAATACCATAACATTTTCTACAAGGAGTGATGAAACAAAAAAAGATAAGAGCACTAGTAAAAAGTACTGTGGTGTTACAATAATTCTAAGGTACTGGATGGTTACCATATTCATATCCCATGTCTTTATGGTACTCCAAAGTCCTATAAAGAATACCATAAATGTACTATGGTACATGTTAAAAACATCCAGTATTACTTTAGACCATGTCTACAAAACATTGTAAACCATAGTACTTATTTCAGAGTTGAAAGAAATAACAGAGTAGAATGTTATAGGTGATGGAGGAAAGAATATAATACATTAAAGAGTGCATATATATATATATATATATATATATATATATATGCAAAAAAATGCATAAATATTGTCAAAATAAACACATCAGTTATAAATGTGTACTGTAAGTAGTACTCACTCAAATATTTTTAGTACCCTTTTGTTATCTTTCTGCCCCTGTTGAGGTCTGTGCACGCCACTGCCGGCTTCTCTGTATGATGATTGTTTGAGCTCTAAAATGGACGGGACTTCACATTACACGGCCAAGAACTGAAATGCTACTATGTACGTGATTGACACTGTATGAACTGTGAAAGCACCAATTGTAAATGCAGTGTTCATGACTTGTAGATACACTCATAATTACTGGCAATCTGACATAGCACATTTATTTCAGCTTTCATAATCAGATATTTTGCCTATTGGCACTTTTAATTGTCACAAAAACAGATTTGAGCTTAGTTAATTATTTTCAGCAAAAAATTTAACTGTTTGAGTTGCTTTTGGGAGCAACATTTAAGACACCAAAAAACAATAGTCTTGGCTTCCCCACTCTTGAAAAGCTCCAGCTTTCACCTTCTATTCTATGGAAAAGGGCAGCGTGAACATTCTGTCTCACATCTCCTTTTGTGTTCTACAGAAGAGAGAAAGTCATACGGGTTTGGAACGATGTGAGGGTGAGTAAATGATGACAGTTTTGTCTTATTTTCAAATCACTTTATTGTCACACAGCCATATACACAAGTGCAATGGTGTGTGAAATTTTTGGGGCAAGGGCAAGAAGTAAAGCTCAAGGGTTCTTTTCTTCTGGAAGTTGAGCATACAACATTTCTAGCCCATTCGACTGACAGCACTAATAAGATATGTACATTAATATTCTGTGAAACGTATGGGAACATTTTAATATGTCTCCCCCTCTGCTGAAAAGTCCCAAAGATGTTTGACTTTGTGTGCTCAATCTGCTGAATCTTCCCTTTGTGTGCTCACCGCTCACTGTCATGCTGAAACAGGAAAGGGTGTTCCCAAAACTGCTTCGACACAGTTACAAGTATAGAATTATTTGAACCATCATTGTATGCTTGAACAACAGTCTAAATCCAGAATCCCTTTCCATCACAGACTATATATTCAGTTTGGTTGTGTTCAAAAGAGAGACGTGTGGGCAGACTGCCAGACATTGAAGAGTGTTTCATCACTCCAGAATGAAACACATTTCAACTGGCAGCCACTTTACTGTTCATCGAGAGTACAGGTCATTCTAGTGTCACGTTTGTCTGTTTTTGATATATGCACAATGGATGATTGATTATTTACAATAAGCATAGTTTCTGACCTTCAGGCCAAATTATTTTTAATGATACTTATCAAAAAAATAAATAAACAGCTGATTTTTCAACTTTGATGACGGCATTGTGTGCAGTGAAACTACTCCATGATATATTTAGGCCTTCACGGTCTGGCTGTGTCACTTACAGGAAACAGGAAATCAACAGTTGATGAAGGCTCAGAGCTTGAACAAAAGTTGCAGTCCGTCTAGAAAGGAAATGAATCAGGTGGCCACTCCCAAACATTCCCAGATCATGGACTGTAATTACAGTCTTCTAAAATCTCACAAATTGTGAGATGGCAAAACTGCTTTGTCAACTGTGTGAATGGAAAGCTTGCGTTTAACCAGTTCAACTGACAAAGGACTACTACCACTGTGGTCACCATAAGGTGGTGTCTTTCTTGATGTAGGGTGACCTGTGAAATGGAGGGTTACAGAAGTCCTCTAAGTTCATTGTGATCAGGACTAGTGTTGTCACAGCACCAAAATTTCAGTAGTCTGTACCAATACCAGTGAAATTTCACAGTTCTCGATAACAATTTCGGTTCCACATATGCTAATATGACAATGTGCTATTGAACACACCCGTTTAGCCTATTAAAAAAGTTACATTTCACTGTAAATAATTAAATTAAAAGAAATGCATGTTTCCTTCAAGTGTGTCTCAATCAAGGATGCATTGCTTAAGTGTTTTTAAGTAGTGCCCTAATGAAATCTGTTTTATTATTACCAAATCATGTTTTCCTTTTTGTTATTATTATTATTTTCCAGAGCTCCATGTTTAAATTTTAATTTAATTTCATCATAAAAATGGTGTATAATCAATTCATTCTTAAAACTTATAACGAGTGAAAATATAACTTTTCAAAATGTCATTGGCTTGTGATATATTGCTTAGTTATTAGTATTATTATTACAGTGAATATTACATTTTACTATACAGTTGTAAAATATTTCTGTCATAATTTCTTAAATTTCAGGGCTCTAGCTTATATTTTGAAACATGTTTTTATTATGATGTGTATTTTTTGCCTGAAGCTTCACTTTCTGGATAAACAGTTTGTGACACAGACACTTTTAAGTCACGTCTGAAATCTCGACACTTTACACTGGTCTTTGTGTCTGACAAATGCAGTGGCGAATTCTCAGGGCAAGCAAAGCCTTCTCTGCTAGCCTAACATGCCAAATAAATATATATTTTTCATTGTTTCATACTCAATCACCCTTTTGCCTATGTATTTTTAATCACTTTCCACTCTTAATTAATCTACTAACAAACAGAGAAAAATGAAAAGTTTATCCAGTCAGAATTTATTCCTTGATGCTTACAAGCAAAGTGTGACAACTGTTTCACAAATCGCATGCCTGAAGCAGCGCGTGAGTTTGAGCTCCACCCCGTCAGGCCTTCAGAATTTCTTCAGAATCCCTCAACAGTGCAAATGAATGGGCAACTAAAGTCAGATTGTCAGATTCATCAGCCAATCAGATTGATTTATTTGTTCTTGGTGTGTGTGATCTTTAGGATATGTCCCGGTCGAGGCCTTCTAGCTGGCCTTGAGTGACGCAATCACGCTTTAAGTTATGTAAATTGAAAGCGAAGAACGCAAGATCTTGTTGACGAGTCGGCTGTTATCACTGCTGGTATTGCCGTTGAGAAAGAGATCCTTATGGATTTAAAAACACAAGATGTTCTGCACGACCGTGTGATTGCTTAATTTATAAACAGGAAAGGAGGACTGATTTTCACTTCAAGTAAATTGGTAAGTGTTATTTGCATTGTTATAGCAACATCAGGAGTTTTCTAAGTGTAAATTAGGCTGCTTGAGCACTCAGTGTCGGATAAAGTTTTGAAAAGTAGTGCTGCGTTCCATTCAACTTGGAAAGCCAGATTTTACAACTTCCTACTAGGAAAAGTGCAATGGAATGCATCTTGAAGTCAGAATTACAACTTGTAGGCTCGTGCAGAAATTCTCAACTCCGATTTTGCTGAGATGCAGGTGCATGATGTCACACAAACATGTCGACACTCAGGGAGATATACAAAGTAAGTGATAAACATTCACTTTATTAAGTCATGGGCAGGCAAAAGTGCAGGGACCGACAGACTAAAAAACGAACTGACCAAATAACAACAATAGTTAAGATTATTTTAAAAGCATAAGTCATGATGTTATCTGGAAACCCACCCCTATACTGTTACTGTATTCCAATACAAAGTTGATACTAGGGATGCAAATGTTTAGAAATTTCCTTTTAATTTCAATTAATCATCAACAATAACAACTAGAAGTGACCTACATCTTGAAACCCAAAAAACACAAGACGCTTATTTTTCTTCAGTCAAAGCTTTGTTTATACAAATTTAGATTTTTGACTGACCAACCTTTCTAATACAAATGTAAAAACGTCAACATTGCATTGGAGAAAAATTCCTTACTGTAGAAGGAAGTGTGAAAATGTGAAACAGTCACCGAAGTGTAGTTGAAGTTAGATATTATTTAAATAAATAAATACACTTAAGAAATGCGAGTATTGGTATTTTCCTCTTAATATATTTTCAGTTCAGTGTATTTTAACATTCAGGCTGTTTAGTATGAATTTGTGAATTGTTTAATACTGTTAATGTATTACTGTTAATAGTCACTTGTAAAGAAGATACAGATTTTGCTCTCCTGGCAAGGACTTTATCGGTGTGGGTGATAGAGTCTGATCAACCATGCTTATTGTCATGTTGTACTTTAAAAAACTATCACGGTTTATGCCGAAAACGTAATGTTCATCTATAGAGAAATGCTCCATGATTACATTGAAGGCCACCAGAGACTATTTAGCAGAGATGGTCCCCTTCTATTAAAATGAATGGGAGAAATTGGAATGCCCAACCAAGGAGCTCTAGCGCCCAGCGGTCAATGGATGTAGAAAGGAAGTCCCACCTTACAGGTAAAAGAGCTAATCACCTTTTAGATACAGACATCACCTGTCAATCAACTTGAGAACGCGCATGCACATTAGCTATAATGCGCGTGCGCGTAGACAAGCACAATTAATGATATCAGTTTTGTCAGATTTTATTGCTGATTAGAAATATGTTCTTTGATTGTAATCTTGACAACCTTTTTTGAGATTTCGGTCTTCCCCCATTCAAGTAGAAAGGAGCTATACTTTCATGACTGGAAATAGTCTTCCAGGAGTGTTTCAAAAATGGCCAACAGTGGACTGACTTGCTAGAAAGACTCTCCCTGCGTTCCAAATGGGATAAATTCGCCTCCGAAGGGTACTTTGAAGGGGGAACGATCGTGACCGCCATGTTGAAGGGTCGTTCCAAACTGAAGGGATCATAAATAGTAGCTTCGAAGGGCATTTCAAAAGGGGCGTTTCTGTAGGTTTCAACTGATGGACACTTTGCTGCCAAGCGGACCGGAACATACCTCATAAATCTGCATGTTTATTGTAAATTAAAGCTACACTATGTATGATTTTTTTTTTTTTTTTTAATGAACAGCATTTTTTTAATGTGCAAGTACACCAACAATCCATCTTCCAAACCCTCTAATTTCCCTTACCCTGATTCACTATGACATCCGTGCATGTTTGCGTCACATCCGTAAATAAAGAAGGTCCTACTAACTACTACAACGCTCGTGTATGTGCGGTAATAGGTGTAGTAGTAGTTTGAAACTGACAGCATTGACCATGGATCATTCAAAAAGGCAACCCACTGGGGAATCACCATTTTCAAAATAAAGAAACCGAGAAGAGTCTGCAAGCAAAAAGGGAAAGCGACAGAGCCCGTAATAAAACATGAAACAACATCGGCTGGCATTTCAGAGGTGGCGACAACTCCGAGATCTGAAAGGATTTAAAACCAATGCAGAGATGGCTTGCCTAACTTTTTTAAATGCTATTTATTTTAAAACAATTGTTTTCAATAAGTCAAAACAACAGCAGAAGATATGCTACTTACCTACTTATTTTTTTTTATTTTTTAGGGTAGGTGGCGAGTTTTGTTGTTGTTAGTGACATTCTCTCTGATAAGATGATTACCTGTAACCATGGTTACACCTGTGATATTCAAACCATCAGATTCATCCACGCAGAAGAACAGAGCCAAAGCTCAACTGACGTAATTTCCAAAGCAATGTTCCTCGGCAAGCAAGTTGCAGGTCTATGCTTCAACCACTAGAGGGCCAAACGTTACATAGTGTAGCTTTAAATCAGCTGCACCTCTAAACACACTCTGGTTCTATAAACAAAAATCTGTGGTTTATAAAGGCTTTTAATTATTATAATGAACTTTTTAAAAACATTTAAACCCCTGGCTTTCTGTTTGAAACTGTCTTTTGCTTGTGTTAATTTTCTGTAAATTCACTTGATCTTTTATTCTGATACTGGAGTTGAAATAAAAGAAATATACACAGTGGCATTTTATTTATTTAATAATTGAACATATGCTGTACATTTGTATACTGGTTCATTTTTTTGGTTCTTATTTTTAATTAAATATTTAAATATGGAGCTTAAATTTCTTCATAAAGTCTAAACATTTAAAGCATTTCGTTTCGGTTTGCATTCTGAAAATAGTTAATAGTAAGGCAAAATTATGAATAAATATTTTTGATTTGGTGCAGGTGATGGTCAGTAGAGTCAGTCTTTGTGGGGCAGCGGCTACTTTGGCTTGGATAGGTGGTGCTGAAGTGCGTTCCATATGACTGATATTTTTGAGAACTACACCCTTCAACCCGCCGAAGCTCTCACTCTGGAGGGTAAACCCTTTGAAGGGATTAGGGCACAGCGATGAGCCCTTCGGAATGGAATGCACCCTTTGCCACCGCTTCATCTTTACTAGCTGTTTCTTATTCTGTGATACTGAAAGGACGTGACATGCAGCTCGCAAGCGGCAGTGCACCCTCTAGCGACTGTAGAGACAGTAGCTGTGTCCGAATATCGATACTTCCCTAATATATAGTATGCCAAAAAACAGTATGCCAATGGAGTAGTATGTCTGAATGCACAGTATTCATGAAGCAGTAAGCGAGAAGTACCTGGATGACCTACTATTTCCGGTGAGATTCTAAAGTGCAGATCGACTGGACACTTTACGTCACATTCAAAACGCCGGATTTAAAGATACTGCGGTGAATCGCGAGTCGGACAGCTCTTTTCAACTGTAAGTGGAGGAAGTGCAAGATAATTGTTCCCTGTGCTTAAATGAGAGGATAGTTTTCACGGTTGTTGTTCTTATGTCATATATTCTGGTCACGAGATAATGCCCATGTACCCGGATGAAGTATGTCCAAAATTTATTCATACTACTCGCATGCACACCTAAAAGAACGTACTGTTTTGCCGGCAGATAAGTGCGTCCTTCATCAAGTACAGTACATACTGTGACAGTACGTGGTTGCGGACGCAGCAAGACTTTTCTCTGATTGCTGGCATGAATTGAATGCATTTGTGCTGAAATGTATTCATTAATGATGAAAATCTAAGTAGATAAAATTAACAACAACAAATAATTGATCATCGATAATTTATTAATATCCCTAGTTGATACACAAAACCTCAATGAAAAACATTTAATGAGACTATGAAACTTAATGATTTACAGTAACTCTAAATATCTTGAGCTATGAAAGAGGAACTTTGAGCAATAAATTTTTTTTCTGGGTGACCTTGTGTTTATGATAATTGTTAAGAAGGTGAAAATACAATATACAAAAGTTTCTTTTTGAGAATATGATCGTAATTATAAAATTAAGAAGACACATGTTCCCGGTAGGATAGTGTGATTTCAAATAAAACCTATTCAACAGACACTTCTCTACCAGGAGGATAATGCCATATCATCCATTGTCTCTAATGTGTAACAGAACTATTTTCAGTTGAGTTTGTCAAGGCAAGTATCACTATTATTATTGTATATACTTAGGTTTGGTGATTTGGAAATTATTATTATTATTATTTATTTTATTATTTATTTATTTTTTGCTTACTAGCTTACAATTAGCATGCGGTACCAGCCTCGGCCACCAGGTGCCACTATCAGTAAGCATGAAATCTTGTGCTGAAGGTGACGATGACAGCTGTGGTACTTGACCTGTTTATTTTTATTGTTGTAAAATACAAAAAGAAAGTTTTGCAAATCTTAATCAAGGAAAGAAACATACTGTATATAATGTTTGAGAGTCTACTAATATGTGAGATCCCAAAATTAAATGAATATACCTCAGGTTACTATTTGGCATTTGTTGTGAAGTGTGACAATGGGAGTTCCTTCTGGTTTTTTTGATGACATTAACCACCGGGAATATCAATGCTACTATTGATATTGTGCTTTTTTAATTTGTTGGTCCATGTAAACATGCACTACATAGACATCTTTGACCATTACGACACCCTTTGCTCTGTTTCCAGTGCTGTGTTTAAAGGGATGACTCATGTTAGAGTTGCCCAAATCAGTGAACTCTTTGGAGCGATGCATCAGCTTCAACCACGGCAACGTGTCGAGTTAAAGGAAGATGCAGAGATGCTTGAGGAAATGGTGCACACTTCGTGTTCAATCAGCGTTTGGCTTTCTGGTTGACCTAGGTCTGTTAAATGAGGGGAAGCACTGAGAACTTTGTGTCTCTTAAATATTGCCTGTCCCTTTTGTTGTGATGTGTGAACAACTACTAATGTTAATCATATTGTAAGTAATGTTATAATTTCTGGACGAATAAAATAATGCATACATTGATGGAACGTTTAACAAAAGTAAAGTGATGCAGACTTATTTACGTTGGAACTTCATCACAATCGAAGCTCGACAATAAGAGATCATGAAATACAGGTGTAAATCCAAAGCCTGCATAGAGTTTGCAAAGCAAATTGTTAGATCTTAATAATCGTATAATAGTGTGGGTTGTTTTGGATATATGCTACCAGGATGGTGTGCCCATTAAAACATTTCCAGCTAACATTCTCATTTTCCATATTGTGTTCCAGCAGCATGTGGTCAAATATCCCATAAAAGAAGCTGCTGATTTAAAGCGCAACAACTCCAAAAGCCACCTCACGAGAAGTCGGGGAAGGAAAATCACAAGCATACTTCCGAGCAAGCAAAGATGCAGCAATCACAGGAATATAGAAGCGGAGATTTAATTACTATTAATATACAGGTGGTGAGACAAGTGGATGGCGAAAACTCATTACGTCATCGCCTAGGTGAAAATTCTCAACAAAAATAATCGAATACAAACTTGAAATGTCCAAAAGAGCAGGTTTATTGGCACATTTGAAAAATATCTCAGACATCTGCATGGCAAAGTCATAAGAATAAAGGAATGCACAATATTAATATTAATATTAATATTTCCTAATATTAAACATCATTCTAACAGAACATAGGCTATTACACAAGCGGAAAATGTTATTCATAATTTGTCCACTGGTCTTGGAGATCCTAAAGCCCTTACTTACTTGATCTTAGATATACAGTGCAATGACATATGAGCACAAGTTATTGTTCTTACTGTGTAATAGTGAACATTTTTTGTAAGGGTGATGATGAGTAATTTTAAAAGAAAAAAAAACAACTTACCACATAACACAGTGTTGCTCTGTCCCACCTCACTGCTGTTTATAATGTCGGGGCTGTCTGTTCGAGAGTGTGACGGGGGGGGGGGGCGTGATTACGAATGCCTGGCCCCCAATCGGGCTAATCAGCCGAGGAGGGGGATAGGTGCAGCAGGACATGGCAGTTCGAGAGAGAGAGAGCCACATGCAGCTGCCATGTGTGTATTTGTGTCTTTTTGTCAGCTTCACACACACATTCAAACAAAGCAAAACGGCTCTGAGTGGTCAACTCAAAATAGCTTTCTCTCTGTGGTCTGTTGCTCTGGGCACTCTTTCTCTCCCCTCTGCTGCTCTGGCAGGCCTTATCAGGTCTCTCCATCACTATAATGAGAGACAGGTGTTAGAGTAATTACAGCCCAGGTGACGAGCCTTACCGCTTTCCCTCTCCCACAGACAGACACATGACCATGCTCCCCCATGCCACATACCCCCGACTCAGGCCGGGCAATATTCGACCTACCTACTCCCCCCCCCCCCATTTCTGGAGAGAAAGTCAGTCACAACCATCTGTGCCCCCAGTCTGTGGATCACCTCGAACTTAAAGGGCTCAAGAGCCAGATACCAACGGGTGATCCACGCATTAGTATCCTTCATGTGGTGGAGCCACTGCAGAGGAGCGTGATTGCCCATGCCTGCCACGGTCAACGAGCCAGTTCCTAAAGCCTCGTCCGTCCCAGAGCCAGTGCCTGTAGCCTCGACCGTACCAGAGCTAGCGCCTGAAGCCTCGACCCAGTGCCAGTGTCCTCGGCCACAGAGGCCCTTCCCACAGCAGTGCTCACGGCCATCCAGAAGAGCAGGAGGAGGAGGAGGAGAAGGGCTCCTACTCCCCAGTCGCTGTCAGCTTTCATGGCCACAGAGGCCATTCCCCTGTCACTGATTGTGCTCATGACCACAGAGGTCGTTCCCCTGTCACTGACTGTGCTCACAACCACGGAAGTCGTTCCCCTGTCACTGCCAATGTTCACGGCCATGGAGGCCATTTCCCAGTCTCTGGCAGCGCTCCTGACCACGGTGGCCGTCGACAAGCCTGTCCAGTTCCCCTAGGCTGTCAACGAGCCTGTCCAGTTGCCCGAGGCTGCCCAGTCCCTTGAGTCTTCCACGCTCCCTAGTGCCACACTCCCTAGTGCCACGATCCCTAGTGCCTTGCTCCCTGAGTCCCCTGACCTCTGAGTCCCCTAGTGCCTTGCTCGCTGCTCCACCCTACAAGCCTCCACCTCCTGCTGTTCTGACTGATCAGCCTTGGACTCTTGGCTGTCTGCCTGATCTGTTCTGGTCTCCTTGGTCTTCTGGCCAACAGCCTGATCTGCCCTGGCCTCCTTGGTCTCCGTGCTGTCTACCTGATCAGCTCTGGTCTCCTTGGTCTTCTGGCCAACTGCCTAATCTGCCCTGGCCTCCTTGGCCTCTGGACCATCTGCCTGATCTGCCCTGGTCTCCGGACTGTCCGCCTAATCTGCCCTGGCCTGCTTGGTCTCCTGGTTTATGTCGGTCTTCTTTCCACTCCCTAAAAAAGAAGGGGGATTATCTGACTGGGCTGCCAGGTCTAGTCAGGGGGTGTCCCTCCCAAGGGGAAGACACAGCAGAGACCACACCTCGCCCAAAGAGAGAGGGGGATATTTAAGTGGAAGGATACGTAACATGGTCTTTCCAACCATGTGGAGAGTCTTCAAGGTAGATCCTGCCCAATGGGGGAGGAGTTACTACAAACATGGAGACTGGGGCAGAAGGGCTCAGCCCAAGGAAGACACAGTTTGCCAACGGGGAAACGAATTAGCAGAAGATATATATCACATGGGGTTGGCCTTACAGGGAACCGCCACATGCGGAGCACCTACCCCAGAACAGGACTCTTATTTAGCATGTGTACTGGGCTGGCAGTAAATCTCTCTGAAAACACGACTGCCACAGGTCTCGGAGGAAGTCAACCAGGGAACAAACTTGTGAACACTACTGGGAATTAATACCGCACGTCTTCAGCTCAAAAGGGGGGTGGAAGGCGATATGTGCAAGCGATACACCCGGACGGCTATCCCGGGCTTATCCGTTTGTGTTGCGTGCCACTACCTGGGATGAAACCTGTTCCAACCGGAGGTTATAGAACCTTGCAAAGGTGTTGGGTGTTGCCCAGACTGCTGCTCTGCAAATGCCTGTCAGAGAGGCACCTCTGGCCAGGGCCCAGAAAGCCACTACACCCCTGGTAGAATGGGCTCGTAGCCCTACCGAGGGCGGCATGTCCTGGGCGAGATATGCCATAGTTATGGTGTCAGTGAACCAGTGGGCGATCCTCTGCTTGGAGACAGCGCTTCCTTTCCGCTGTGCACCAAAGCAGACAAAGAGCTGCTCAGAAAGCAGCTTTGGAAGCTCTGCATGCAATCCAAATAGATGCGTAAAGCACGCACCGGACACAGCAATGACAGGGCTGGGTCTGCCTCCTCCTGGGGCAGCACTTGCAGGTTCACCACCTGGTCCCTAAAAGGGGTGGTGGAAACCTTGGGCACATAGCCCGGTCGGGGTCTCAGGATCACGTGAGAGTAACCTGGACCGAACTCCAGGCATGTTTTGCTGACAGAGAACGCTTGCAGGTCACCTACCCTCTTGATGGAAGTGAACGCAGTCAGGAGGGCAGTCTTCAAGGAGAGTGCCTTAAACTCGGCTGACTGCAAAGGCTCAAAGGGTGCTCTCTGTAGACCCTGAAGAACTACAGAGAGGTCCCACGAGGGAACGAGGCATGGTCTGGAGGGATTCAGCCTCCTGGTGCCTCTTAGGAACCTGATGATCAGGTCGTGCTTCCCTAAGGACTTATCGTCAACTGCATCATGGTGTGCTGCTATGGCAGCAACGTACACCTTCCAGGTGGAAGGGGACAATCTCTCTTCCAACCTCTCCTGCAGGAAGGAAAGCACTGATCCGACTGCACATCTCTGGGGGTCTTCGCATCGGGAAGAACACCACTTAGCAAACAGATTCCACTTAAAGGCATACGGGCGCCTCGTAGAGGGGGCCCTAGCCTGAGTGATCGTGTCTACCACTGTAGACCCATCCAGGGGCCAGACATGGAAATTCCAGAGGTCTGGTCGCGGGTGCCAGAGGGTGCCCCGTCCTTGAGAAAGAAGGTCCTTCTTCAGGGGAATTCACCAGGGGGGAGCTTTCGTGAGGAGCATGAGGTCCGAGAATCACGGTTGGGTGGGCCTGTAGGGTGCTACCAGGATGACCTGCTTCTCGTCCTCCCTGACCTTGCACAGGGTCTGTGCAAGCAGGCTCACTGGGGGAAATGCATATTTGCGTAGGCCAGGGGGCCAGCTGTGTGCCAGCGCATCTATGCCGAGGGGAGCCTCGGTGAGGGCATACCAGAGCAGGCAGTGGGAGGATTCTTGAGAGGCGAACAGGTCCACCTGTGCCTGTCCGAATCCACTCCAAATCAGCTGGACCACCTGAGAGTGGAGTCTCCACTCTCCCCTAAGGGTAACCTGCCTTGACAGCGCATCCGCTGTAGTGTTGAGGTTGCCCAGGATGTGTGTGGCTCGCAGCAACTTGAAGTGCTGCTGACTCCAGAGGAGAAGATGGCGGGCGAATTGTGACATACAACGAGAGCGTAGACCGCCTTGGCGGTTGACAAATGCTACCGTTGCCGTGTTGTCTGTCCAAACTAACACGTGCTTGCCCTGGATTAATGTCCGGAACCTCCGCAGGGCGAGCAGAGCAGAATTGCCAACAACTCGAGGCAGTTGATGTGCCAATGCAGTCGCAGACCAGTCCAGAGGCCAGCGGCTGCGTGCCCATTGCAAACAGTGCCCCAGCCCATTTTGGAGGCATCTGTCAGGACCACGACACGCCTGGTGACCAGTTCTAGAGGAACACCTGCCCGTAGAAACGAGAGGTCAGTCCAAGGGCTGAAAAGACGGTGACAGACTGGCGTGATGACCATGTGATGTGTCCCGTGGCGCCATGCCCATCTCGGGACTCAAGTCTGGAGCCAGTGCTGAATCGGCCTCATATGCATCAACCCGAGCGGGGTGGCCACCACCGAGGATACCATATGCCCCAGGAGCCTCTGAAAAAAGTTTTAGTGGAACCGCTGTTTTCTGTTTGAACACCTTCAAACAGGCCAGCACCGACTGGGCGCGCTCGTTCGTAAGGCGCGCCGTCAAGGAGACTGAGTCCAACTCCAAACCGAGAAAAGAGATGCTCTGAACCGGGAGGAGCTTGCTCTTTTCCCTGTTGACCCGAAGCCACAGAGGTGTGAGAGCACCAGGTCCCTGTGTGCACACAACATGTCTCGAGAGTGAGCTAGGTTTAGCCAGTTGTCGAGATAGTTGAGAATGCGAATGTCCACCTCCCTTATCGGGACAAGAGCAGCCTCTGCAACCTTCATGAAGACGCAAGGAGACAGGGACAGGCCGAAAGGGAGGACTTTGTACTGATACGCCTGATACTCGAATGCAAACCGCAGGAAGGGTCTGTGTCGAGGAAGGATCAAGACGTGGAAGTACGCATCCTTTCAGGTCTACCGCCGCAAACCAATCTTGATGCTGGACGCTCACCAGAATGCGTTTTTACGTCAGCATCTTGAACGGGATTCTGTGTAAGGCCCAGTTCATTACTCGTAGGTCCAAGATTGGCCGCAACCCACCGCCTTTTTTCGGTACGATGAAGTAGGGGCTGTAAAACCCTTTCTTCATCTCGGCTGGAGGGACAGGTTCTATCGCACCCTTCCGTAGGAGGGTAGCGATCTCCGCACGCAAGGTAGCAGCATTTTCGCTCTTGACCAAGGTGAAGTGAATACCGCTGAACCCGGGTGGGCGCCTGGCAAACTGAATCACGTAGCCGAGTCGGACGGTCCGGATCAGCCATCGTGATGGATTGGAAAGCGAAAGCCACGCGTCCAAGTTCCGCGCAAGGGTGACCAAGGGGACAATGTCGTCAGACGTACCGGCAGGTGGGGCCTCACGGCAGGGCGGAGCTCGAGGTGACACACCACATCGTGGCCGTGCTGAGTCTAGGGACATCGACGCACTTACCTGGACCCTTGTGACCACCCCCGGAACAGCCTGGGACGGGGAAGGAAGTGACCTGTCCTCGTAACCCGTGGAGACCTTCACATCGTGGGCAGCTGTGTGCCACAGCTGGGTGCTCAGGGGCGGAAAGGCCACCGCTGGAGCACCAATCCTGCAAGAAAAAACCCGTGGATGGTAGTCGTGGTGATGTCCGTGCACACCGGGTATGTGACCCAGGGAGGAAGGAAGCCGCTCTTTTGCTGAACTGTTGGGTACCGCAGTCACTTGGGCATGCGGCGAAATCAAACAAAAAGGCAACAAAAGATTTTCTGCCCGGCCCTACACCGGGGGATGGAGTGGTCTTTTTACCAGCTCCAAGTGCGTGGGTTCCCTCGTCTCTGGGTTGCCTGTCTCAGTGGCGGTTTGAGGACCTCCGTGGGTTCTTAGGTGCCGGCTGTGAGACGGGTGGCGCCTGCTTCCTGCGGTAGGCTCCACGCCAGGGCCGGGCCAAAGGGGCGTGCTGCGGCAAAGCTGGTGCAGTCACCACAGGGGGACACCCTTGGCGACGAGCAGATGGGGTGCAGGATCTTGAGCCTTGCTGGGGCAGGATGTGCCGGATTGCCTCCATCTGCTGCTTCACCGCTGAGAACTGCTGGACAAAGTCCTTGACGGTGTCACCAAATAGGCCAGCCTGGGAAATGGGGGCAGTGTCGAACTCAACAGTGTCGATCTCGACCAGGTTGATCCAAAGGTGGCGCTCCTGGAGCACTAGTGTGGCCATCGTCCGCCCGAGAGACCACGCCATGACCTTCATCGCTCGGAGAGCGAGGTCGGTCGCCGAGCGCAGTTCCTGCATCAAATCTGGGGCTACCCTCCTGCAGTTCTTTCAATGCCTTGGCTTGGTGGACCTGCAGGAGAGCCATGGCTTGCAGGGCAGAGGTGGCTTGTCCAGCAGCGCTGTAGGCTTTAGCCATCAGGGCAATCATCCCCAAAGGGGGAAGCCCAGCTGAGGCTTCTGCGTCCGACTGGACAAACCCTGCGCTCGAGAGCTCATCATCTTCACGGGCTCCGAACAAGAAGCCAGACTCACCGTGAGACGAGCCAGCGAACTCTTCCGGAAGCCCGATTGGGGCAGACGAGCATGCTGGGGAATGGGAGGTCAGCGGGGGGATACCCGGAGGAGACGATCCCATTGGGGTCCCCAAATCACCCCCAGTGCTAGCTGCGCTGGCCTCATACCCGTAGGTAGAAGGACCGAGGCGGGGAGCCGCTGCAAGACCACAATGTTGCCATGGTCATGTTCTCGCAATGAGAACGTGAACCATCCACAAACACTGCCTCCATGTGGGTCGCGCCCAGACATGAAAGACAGTGATCATGACCATCCGAAGTTGAGAGATAACGACCGCAACCAGGAATAACACACAATCGGAAAAGCATCTTTAAAAAGATGCGTCTTTAAAAAGACGTTCCATGTGTGTCGCTCTTTTAGAGAAATATATATTCTTTTAGAGGAGAAAAAATAACTTTCAGAAAATATAGTCCCAGAGGCGTTCTCTGCAGTGCACCAGTGCAGAGGAGGGAGAAGCCACTGAAATGCGCTGTCAGATCCAGCAGAGGTGAATGAACAGTAGAATTCAGCTCAATGAGCATGACCATTCGGCTCCGAAGAGAAAATCTGAATGAGTGGTTGCATACCAGCTCCTTTTATACCCGTATGTCCAGAGGAGTGGCATGCAAATACCACTCGCCAATTTTCATTGGCCTTTTATCAAAGACCAGAGGTGTCTCGGGCTCCCAAGAGTGACCCCTAGTGTCACTACATCGACACAATGTCGAGTGAGTAACAGATAGGGAACTGCATTTTCAACCATTTTAATTACAAGCTAGAGGGAAACTTAGAGTGTATGAAATATACATAATTGTGTGGGCAATGTAGAATAGCAGACAGATTAGAAATATAATCTATTGTTTAAAAGTTATGACCATTCTAGTGATTAGTGGGAAAATGGAATAAAACAAACATTTAGAATGTTAAGATACATTTCACATGACCACTCCTCAAATAATCCTTTTGAGCACCTGTAATAATAAATTGAGATTGCATCTGAAATTGAAGGACACAAACACTGAAATATACATTTTATTTAATTTGAACATTAGAATTACACACGAATTACACAGCAAAACATACAAAATCAAACTTTCGAACTATCTACAGTAAATACATTTTTAATAAAGAGTGAGGAACAGAATATATATAAATTCATAAATACTCAACAACTGCAATACCTGTAGAGAGAAGAGAGGGAGAAAAGAGGGGAGGGGGAGGACAACAACACCAGTAAACACAGCCCAACCTAGGCCTCTTCACGAAATTGGTCACACTCAGCTGAGTGCCAAGACTGCAAACAAAGCAAAGTTTTTGCCATTACATTCCGGCGCACAACAAGCCACTTTAGTTTTATTTTCAGTTCTACTTTTCTGATAGCATAGCCAACATCACTTAGAGGACTCTTCAAATTTAGGGACATGGGCTGTGTGGAGTGATGACGAAGGAGGGACTACAGGCTTTAGTGAATTTGATACCTCACAGCTGACGAGCCAGGTTTTCTCTGAAATCTATCTGGGTTAAGTTCACCAGTCTATGCTCATCCCCTGGTGCCGCATGAATGTGTTGCCATTCCTTAAACAATATGAAACTATTGACAACGGCAATGTCTATGAAGTGGGAAAAAAGAGTCTTCCACCACTTCTGAGTTTTTTGTAGGACGTCGAAAGATTTTATCATTTGGTCTGACCTATCAACACCACCCATGCTTTTGTTATAATCGCTGATGACAGTGGGCTGGAGGGCTACTTCTTTTGTCCAGTCGCCATCATTTCTTACAAACCTAGTAATTTCGGTTGAGCCATTCACATTGTGGAAATTGGAGAGGCATGTAACTGCATGCGTGTCCTTCCACTGAATTACAAGTATATTCCCCTCAATCCTACACCTCCTCATATCCCCACGAGCTGTCTTGCGTTCCCATCTTTTGATGTCTTTAAATTCTGCAGGAAACCCTGTATGTCCCTGCATGTCCCACAGGCATTAGTTCCCATTTCTAACAACTTAACCATAAGAGCTGGGGATGTGTAAAAGTTGTCAAACCAAACATTGTGGCCCTGGTCTTTGTATGGCTGCAGTAACGATTCAACAACTTTGGTGGCCAAGTCAGTGACACACCCATCATGACTACCTGTGTATACATTAAAGTCAAGAGTATACCCCGAGTCTGATGTTGCAATTACCCATAATTTAAAATCCCACTGAGCAGGCTTGCCCTTCATGTATTGTTTAAATCCTGACTGAGCTTTAGACTTGACCATACATTCTTCTATTGCGAGATTTTGGTTAGGCTGAAAGAGCTGCTGGCATTTTTGTTTGAGGTGGTCCATAAGATAACGCAACTTCCTAAGGTGATCCTGATTATCCTCTGTGGTAGGGTCTACAACATGTAGAGCTGCTAAAAGAGCCTTGTAGCAGTGACGCAACATAAATTCCCTCGCCCATGAGCCCTGAAGTGACCCAATGACGATGGGAATCAGGGAGAATTGAAAACCCCATGTAAATGAGCAACCCAAGAAATTTTTAAAATTCATCGGGGGTCACCTCCATCCAAGCTCCTTGGTAGCTGGAATATGACGGACAGTTTAGGATGAGTTCCCACGCCTGATGGTTTGTAAAGCTGCATATCTCAGCAACTACAGCCTGAGAAAAAACAGCATGAAAAAGTCAATTTCTCGCAACATCATATTGGAGGTTGACTGCACAACCTGACACACGCTACCTAAGTCAATACCGAATTGATGGCTAGGCTTATATTGGAGAGGTTTTGGTGCCTGTGAATCGCTGTCAGAGTATGAGGGATGAGAAACAGAGTCAGGGAAGCGTTTATGCTTTCTAGCTGACTTGGGACCTGTGCGAGAATGGCTAGCCATACACAAAATAATAAGAGTAACAGTGTTAGTGTTACTGTGAGTATCAGTCATATAAGAAATAGAAACAAACAATACATACACATTCATACATACCCAGTTGATGGTCTTGGCTGGGGAACAGGTTCCATCTGTTGGGCCTCATGTATTCAGACAAAGGCAGGCCTAACACAGTCATAAAACCTAACTCAGGCCCACATACAAAGTCAAAAATCTTACTGATAAAAACCGTGCCAAAATCAAACAAATGGAGTCCAAAACAGACTACAAATCCCATGAAGCCTTGCTCACTAAAGGATCGAACTCTCAACTCCTATTGGATGAGGCACACGACAGAACGCACCTCAACCATGACATCATCAGGTGTAGAAATACCTCTTCCGGGATTTGCTTATGGCAACTTTACTCACCGTGTGTAGACGCAGCTCATCACTGCTCTCAGGTGTAGCCTCGTGGCACAAGGAAGTAACATACGACTTGAAACTGTGGCCATACAATCTCCATCTCGCTGGACGAGTTGAGATTACTCTGTGTTCCACCGAACACTCTAACGAATCCGAAGGAGACCGCCGAGCAATCCGCATCTTCATCCGTTTGCCTGCAGAAGTGAAGAGATAAAAGATTTCTCTTCCGTCTTCAATCAAGTCGACTTTGCTGATTTCTCCACCAGCCCGCCGAGAATCAGCAGCCATACCGCCCGCCGACAGAGCGAGGAAACAGCCTCCCGTCATCACCCGAGCCTCAAGGAACCGAGTCGGAGATAAAGGACAGATGAACACACATTCTACCTGTGTCCTCATGCGATTCAAGTAAGAGGTTTACGTCTGGGCAGAGATAGAATATTATAGTGTGTTATTCTTGTGTATCAAGGTTATTGCTTGTACAGTTTACGGACCACCGAGTCCGCTCATTGCGGCTAATATTCAAGGTATTAATTATCACGAATGAGGTTTTCTGTATTGTAGTCCAACCACATTGGACTGTTGTGCATTTCTGCCATCGTGGGTGAGACCGGCAAACTGAGTTTATCCATTAAAGAACCAAAGACCACGGGACTGTTTACGAGCCGTCCACCGCATCTCTGAGTGATAAACTAACAGCTGCTTTCTCTCCCACAATCGCGAAACCGGCTTTGGGGCCGTCACTTAATTCTCTCTTTCTCGTACTAACCACACACACGCGACCCCTCACAAACATTCTTGCACACATTTTTGGCTAGTAGATAGCTTCGTGATAAAGCTCAGCTTTGTCCCTATGCTATCGTACAAGCGGATACACGCAGTAAACTGGTAGATGCCATTGACTGGTTTCTCTCCGCCCACATTCGCGGCCATATTCTCTGGCCGGAAGTCTCGCGTGACATACTCTCCAGGAGAGTCACGTCCGCCATTTTGTGCGCGTCCCTCCTTACACACACACACACACACACACAAACACACACACACACACACACACTCTCTCTCACACACGCACACACACCCTCATGTGTTATAGGATTATTTTGGTTTCCATATCTAATCATATCACTTTTTAGTTTGTAGCTGTAAGTCAGAAGTTTATTGACTCCATTGTATTAATGATTAATTATTAATTGATATTACTGCATAAATAAACATTGTTATATTTCAAAGAGAAGTGTTTTGGTTTGTTTTGCATCACCTGTTTCACATGCTGACGGGATGTCAGTGCTCGGATTCAAGCCTTCAGTCATTGTTTTTTTTCTCCAAAAATCGATATTCTTCAGATGTCGATTTTCCTAAGAAAACAATCTAATATTGAGACTGTTATACTATCTGGTTATTAGTCCCTGATTCCAGGGTGGTGCCCTGGCAATATTAATCCTTATTAATATTCTACTGATTTTTGATAATTGATAATTATCTTTGATGATTGTTGAATTTGAAGGATCAATAAGCTAGTGTTAATTTTAATTAATGTTTCATCAATGTTAATGATTAGTAATTATCTTTGATAATTGTTGATTTAAAGGATTAAAAAAAGCTTACATTGATTCTCATCAATGTTCTATTGATTTTAATAATAATAATCTTTGATAATTATTAATTATTGCTAATAACCAAACCCTCTCCTAAACGTAGCGCACTACATTTACTGGAGCCCCATATGAGGTTTTAATGAGTTAGATTCAATTAATTATGTTAAATATTAATTAATAACTAAAGAAATAATAACCAATTATTTCTGATAGTAACACTGATCTAAACAACCAGTAAAGCCCTACACATCTCATCCTCCATCTCCTCATGGTCCGGGTCTTCCTGCAGTAGTCCCTGGTCCAGCAGATCTTCCTCCTGTGTGTTCATGCCCTCATGAGCCATGTCCTCCTCTGCTATGAACCTAAGCTCATCAGCAGTCAGCTGCCTCCTCCTCTTGAGGGTGCTGAGCAGGGAGCCATAGTCTCTATCTGATCTCTACAACAGAAAACAAAAGTACAACAATTGGTAGCCAGCAGTGTGTTCTTCACAAATCCATACACTGAATAGTCACCAAAGGTTTGAAGACTAAGCAGAATGTCCAACTGCAGACAGCCCTCTCACACTTTCCTTGTGAACAGGAAGCTACACACAATCTAAAATCATGTCTGTGTGATGGATGGGTAAGTCTATCTGCTAAATTATTGAAAGATATCTACCATTTTTTTTTATTACATGGGAAAATCAACAAGCTAGATAACTTATCTAACTAGCAGGCCAGTTTCCAGGCAGGTCTGAACAGCGTCTGCTCTCTGCCTCACATTACATCAGGCGGATTTTTCACAAGCGACAAAATTGGCAGAAGAAATTATTGATATTTAGCTAAATATTTACATAGTATTGCTAGGTAATGTTTATTTAGCAAGTTTCACAGAAATTTGCTTAAAAATAGAGGCTAGCTGCCTGTCCGATGAATGCCAACGGTCATGTCATTTTTTCCAGAAATAACTAGCGTTACTCCTACAAATAAATGCTTCATAACTAAAACGTTTTGACTTTCAATAGACAATATTGACAAAACATGTTAAATAACTTGTCTAACCTCGAAAGATCACCTCAGTTTTCAATTTGAAGCAGTAAGTCCAACACTGAAGGTAATCTCCCGGCGTATCCTCTCTGGCTCCGCTCAGGCAAATGGAGGATGACGTTGATGATGATACATTTATTATTCACGCCCAGTAACCGCTTAACCAATCATATGTGCTTTTAGCTTATATTGTCATGAGTATCTGGCTGTTTTCAGAAATAAAATCGATGATTGGACAGGAACCATGGGAATAATTGTTCCCAAATTTGAATGCTCCGGCTGGTAAGGGTTAATGGACTTAAGAGTGGTTCAAAGCTCTCGTTAATTTATGAAATTTTTACAAACTACTTGGATAACAATGCTTTTGGGAAATGTGCCTTAGAGATTAAGTACTATTTAAGTGTTACTAACGTTCTACTTAAGTGCTACGGGAAACCCAGCTATATAACCAAGGACAGAATAAGAACTGAGTGGCCCATGTGCCGGTACACCAGGGAGGCCCCCAATGATGTGTCACGTTACTACATTCACTTTTATGCGCCACAGGATGCTTGCTAGATTTGGTTGGGTTTTTCAAATTGACAGAAGAAAAGTTTGGAGCAATGTCTTAGTTATATGTACTTTTTAATTATGAATCGATCTAAAAACATGTGCTATTAATAAGGATGTGCATGCTATTCAAATATCAAAATCACTATTCTGTTATTCTGCATGTGTTTAGAGGTCTTCAACCCGATCTGTGTCCGATGGTACACGACAAACCTACAGGTTTTGGTCCAGGTTCGGGTCAGTTTTTCCTACACACTCTCACGGCAAAATCTTAAGGATTCATGCGACTTTTCTAAATTTGGCAAATTCATATGATATCATACGACTGCACTCGTATGAATTCGTACGACTTTCACTACAGCCAATGACATCGCCGGACATCGTTTCCATCTAATATGTGACAAGTACTTGCTTCTGTCACACACAACAGCTTCCAATCATGTTTACACACTCTACTGATCGGTTAAGTTTAGATAAGGGATTTGGGTAAGGGCATAATATTAATAAGCATGTCCTTAATGATTTGTGTGTGAAACTCATGCTTACTTCTGCATTAGACATCCGGGCATTTGTACATGATGAAATCATACAAATTCATATGAACGAACTCATACAAAATCATACGAAATAGCCAGCTCCTAAAATATGTACAAATTTTCATGAGACTGGGTTGGTTTTCCAAGGAGGCTAGAGGGTGAGTTATGGGCTGTTCACACATGTGTCTAGGCCATGTAAACATGCACTGGACGGACGTCTTTGATCATTGTGCCACAACTCACTGTTATGTTTAAAAGAACTTTAATATTATAAACGCATCTCAAGACACTGTTTTACAATTCGTTGCGCAGGACCGTCGCATTTTTTTTAGACATTGTTAACTTGAACATAATTTCTATATTCATTAACGCATCATTGCATCAAGCTTTATCAGTGCTGGTGTTACAAGTCAACATTCTGATGAAGTTCAGGTTGCAAAGAGCACTTAATGTGTCTGTTTCACATGATTCCAGACTGTTTTTCACCTGGCAAAGTTTCAGCGCTTGATAAATGGTGAGCCACTGTTTTTTTCCCCTTTTGCTCTGGTATGCAAATTGAACCTGTCCTGGCAGAATTATGCATTTTCCATTGATTAAGAATAGGCCAATTATGTTGCAGGCAGTGACAAATTATTTTTGTTTGACTTTAATGTGATTTTATCATTTGAAGATCTATGTATTGTGCTATTTAGGCTCATAGCTCACTGTGCACTTTATTCCCTGCTATCTGAGACTGTGTTTGATGCATCCATGGCAATAAGCGTTCTTTATTCCTGAGTCCAGACTCATAATACAGTAACCATTTCTGAACTCTTGCAGTTAACCAAATATAACAAAAGGTTACCGTGCACATTTTTAGGATATTAAGGCACCTTTCTCTATTTCATTAAACATTTTAAACATTAAACATTTTACTCTGATGGCGCCGGTGAGGTCGGCTGCCGTCTCGATTGCTCCGACCACAGTTTGCTTTTTTCTCTTGCACTTTAAGTTATTTTAATCTTTCTTACTTCTCACCATGGTTACTAACAACTATGACAGACATACTCTTATCTCTGTTGGTCTACAACTTACTCACCCATCGGTTTTAAAACCAGACCCATGCTGGCCAAGCGAGATTGTAAGGAAGGACAAAGGACACGACCTGAAACGGCGGCCCCAAGGGAAACTCGCGCTCACCGTGCTCCTCTGCCTAGTATTATGCTAGCCAACGTTCAGTCACTGGAGAACAAGCTGGACGACCTCAGGGCCAGGGTTAAGTTCCAAAGGGACCTTAGAGACTGCAACCTCCTCTGCTTCACTGAGACATGGCTGAACAGAGCGATTCTGGACCATGCCATCCAGCTGGCCGAGTTCTTTTCGGTTTTTCACATGGACAGAACAATGGAGTCAGGGAAGTCAAGGGGAGGTGGTGTATGTCTGATGGTTAACAACGGCTGGTGCAACAGCGTGAGCATTGTTCCTCTCACACGTTCCCGCACACCCAACCTGGAGCTTCTGACCATCAAATGTCGCCCTTTCTAACTTCCTCGAGAATTCACCTCGATCATAGTAAGTGATGTTTATATACCACCTCAGGCGAACACGGACACTGCCTTATGTGAACTACACAAGGCTCTCATTGTTCATCAGACTCATCACCGGGACGCTGCGCTCATTGTGATGGGGGACTTTAACAGCGCCAACCTAAAACGCGCAGCGCCAAACTTCCACCAACACATTACCTGCCCTACTAGAGGCAAAAGGATCCTAGATCAATGTTACACCCCATTTAAACAAGGCTACAAAGCACAGTCTCTACCACCGTTTGGGAAAATCGGACCATGTTGCCATCTTCCTCATACCCAAATACAAACAAAGGCTGAAACAAGAAGCTCCGGTTCAGAGGGAGGTCACGTGCTGGATGGTCCAATCAGTGGCTACTCTGCAAGACGCTCTAGATGACGTAGATTGGGACATGTTCCGGTGCAGTTCTGATGACATCAATGTGTTTACAGAAGCAGTCGTGGGACTGATTGGGAAACTGGTAGATGATACAGTCTGCAAAACCACCATCAGGATGTTTTCCAACCAGAAGCTGTGGGTGGATAAATCCATCTGCAATGCTCTGTCATCCCGCACCGCTGTCTATAAAGCGGGTCTCGCCACCGGGATCATGGACAATTACAAAATCTTGTCTTACAACACACGCAGAGTGGTGAGGGAGGCAAAGCAGCGCTACGGGAAGAAATTGGAATCACAGTTTCAACAGGGTGGCTCTAGAAGCCTGTGGCAGGGACTGAGAACGATAACGGACTATAAAACACCATCCCTCAAAATCGCGATTCGCGATGCTTCTCTCTCAGACGAGCTGAACACTTTTTGCGCTCACTTTGAGGCTGCAGTTTACTGCACTAACAGTGCTGACAGCGCCAATAGTGATAATGGCTGCTTGTATGCGGAGAGCAATAATGCTGGAAACGCGTTCACCATCACAGAGTGCGACGTGACAAAGGCTTTCCGGAGAGTGAACATCAGGAAGGCAGCAGGACCAGATGGAATATCAGGTCGGGTCCTCAGAGCCTGCGCTGACCAGCTAGCACCGGTGTTCACAGAGATATTCAGCCCCTCCCTGGAACAGTCAGTAATTCCAACCTGCTTTAAACAGTCCATCATTGTTCCTGTCCCGAAAAAACCCCAACCTTCCTGCCTTAATGACTATCATCCTGTAGCATTGACCTCAATTGTGATGAAGTGCTTTGAAAGACTGGTCAGAGACTTCATCACCTCCTCACTACCTGACACCCTGGATCCCTTACAGTTCCCTTAACGTCCAAATTGCTCAACGGACGATGCCATCACACATCTCCTCCACACAGTCCTAGATCATCTGGACAAGAGGAAGGGAAATTATGTTAAAATTATGTTTGTTGATTACAGTTCAGCTTTTAATACTATAATTCCCTCTAAACTCACCACCAAGTTGGAGGACCTAGGATTTAGCCCATCTCTGCGTCAGCGGATCTCCAACTTCCTGACTGACAGGCCACAAGCAGTAAGGGTGGGCAGACATGTCTCACCCCCCCCTCAGCACTGGAGACCCCCAGGGTTGTGTTTTAAGCCCCCTGCTGTACTCATTGTACACTTATGACTGTGTGGCCACTTCCAACTCCACCACGATTGTCAAGTTTTCTGATGACACTGTTGAGGTGGGCCTGATCTCTGATAATGACGAGAGGGCCTATCTGCAGGATATCAAAGGCCTGGAGGACTGGTGCCAGGAGAACAATCTCCTTTTGAATATCAGCAAGACAAAGGAGCTGATAGTGGACTTCAGCACAAAGCAGGCAAGGAACTACTACCCCATTATGATCAACGGGGCCACAGTGGAGAGAGTGGACAATTTCCATTATCTTGGCATATACATCTTACACTATCTGTCATGGACCTGCCACATTAACATCATGGTGAAGAAGGCCGTCAGCATCTTTACCATCTCAGGCACTTAAAGGACTTTAAACTGCCCTCTATGGTGCTTAAAAAAAAACTTTTACACCTGCACCACTGAGAGCATCCTGACAGGAAACCTCACAGCCTGGTTTGGAAACTGTACAAAACAAGATAGACTGGCTCTACAAAGAGTGGTGTGATCAGCTGAGCGCATCACCCACATCAAACCCCCTGACCTGCAGTCCATCTACAACAAACAATGCTGGACCAAAGCCAGGAAGATCATGAAAGACCTCAGCCATCCTAATAATGGACTCTTCTCTTTGTTGCGGTCAGGGAAACGCTTCCGCTCCCTGATGGCCAAAACAGAGAGAATGAGAAGGAGCTTCTTTCCACAGGGCATCCGTGTCCTGAACCAAGGACAACACCAGGACTAGGTTCACTATTCAACACCACACACTTGAAGCAATATACACTCTACATTATCATATTATTATATATCATTATTATACATCTACAACATCACCTCTATAAAATTAGCCTGTTGCAGGTCAACATACTGCACAATTGCACTTTACCTTGCACATGTACATATTGCCAGTCAACTGTTGCTGCTACCACCTCTACATCTGTCATTATGCACTATTTCATATTCATATGCATACTTTGTACATACAGTATATTTCTTCTTTCTCCTATTTTATTGTGTATTTTGTGTTTTTAATTGTGTTTTTTACTTCTATTTCTACTCCTTATCTATCTCTCTCTCTCTCTCTCTCTCTCTCTCTCTCTCTCTCTCTCTATATATATATATATATATATATATATATAATTTTATCGTAAACTGTAGAACTGTGGGGAGAAAAGTCGTACCAAGAATTTCACTAAATGTCGTACTGTGTATGGTTATGTATGTGACCAATAAAACTTGAAACTTGATTTAATGCATGCAGAATTCTGTCACTTATACAGTAGTGTAGTCTAGGGCATATGCAGGCATACGCCGTATGCCCACTTATCTTTCTTAGGATTTTGCGTATGCCCACCTGAAATAAGTGATGATATGTATGGCCCTCAAAACAATGAGTTGACTTTTGACCCAGACCTTTTTCAGTCTACTAACGCAATGCCGCAGCACCGTTGACTGAATTGACACACATTTTTTAAAAGTGTATAGAGATTCTCTCTAAATGCGCACGGAGCTGCTGGAGCACAACTGATGGCACTGGCAAGACAGACAGTCCGACTAAGCTGATCCACCAATCAGTCAAACCTCTCAAACAGGCAGCCCTGACATTATAAGCAGCAGTGAGGTGGGACAGAGCAACACTGTGTTATGCGGCAAAATAAAGTTGTTGCTTTTTTTTTAAAATTACTCATCATCTCCCTAACAAAACTGTTTCACGATTATACAGTAGGAACAGTAACCTGTGCTCATATGTCATTGCACTGTATAACTAAGGTCAAGTAAGGGCTTTATGACCTCCAAGACTGGTGGACAAATTATGAATAACATTTTCCTCCTGTGTAATAGCATATGTTCTGTTAGAATGATGTTTAATATTAGGAAATAAACTGAATAATAAATATAATGGGCTCATATAAATAAATATGCTCATCAACTTTAAAAAGGGGGGAGAGAACTTTTGTTTTTGACATCAACAACAAAAATAATGTCACATTTATACTTGAAAATCATGAACAAAACTATGCAAGATAAAAGAAAATGTTACCCATGCATGCATGATCCAATAAATTCAGGTTTTGTACTTTTGCACTTGATGTCCAGTGTGAAATCTGGGACCCAAAGCAAAACCAGTTGAACTACTAGAACCACTGCTCTAAAGAACTTCTTATGTCCGGGAGCGACAGCGCATCATACAGTTCTGGGAGCATTATGTGTGTGCGTTCCCTTATTCTTATGACTTTGCCGTGCAGATCTCTGAGATATTTTTCAAATGTGCCAATAAACCTGCTCTTCTGGACATTTCAAGTTTGTATTTCACATAGGCGATGACGTAATGAGCCATCCACTTGTCTCACCATCTGTATATTATTAGTAATTAAATCTCTGCTTCTATATTCCTGTGATTGCTGCATCTTTGCTTATGGTAATTTTCCTCCCCTGACTTCTCGTGAGGTGGTTTTTGGAGTTGTTGCATTTTAAAACAACTGCTTCTTTTATGGGATATTTGACCACATGCTGCTGGAACACAATATGGAAAATGAGAATGTGAGCTGGAAATGTTTTAATGGGCACACCATCCTGGTAGCATATATCCAAAAGCAACTCACACTATTATACGATTATTAAGATCTAACAATTTGCTTTGCAAACTCTATACAGGCTTTGGATTTTCACCTGTATTTCATGATCTCTCATTGTCGAGCTTCGATTGTGATGAAGTTCCAACGTAAATAAGTCTGCACGACTTTACTTTTGTTAAACGTTCCGTCAATGTATGCATTATTTTATTCGTCCAGAAATTATAACATTACTTACAACATGATTAACATTAGCAGTTGTACACACATCACAACAAAAGGACAAGCATTGCATACATTGCAATATTTAAGTTCTCAGTGCACTACAGAAATAGGTCTTAGCTTTATTTGTTTCAAATCAAATCAAATCACTTTATTGTCACTCGACCATATACACAAGTGCAACAGTGGATGAAAGTCTTGGGTGCAGTTCCAAGCAACATAGCAGTCATGACAGTGATGAGACACATACCAATTTACAATAAACATCAGATTTACACAACACAATTTACGAAACTAATATACACATACAATATACAAATAATAAAATACAATGTACAGTATACAATACACACAATATAGAATTCACAGTATACAATAAAAATAATGTATATATATAAATGTGCAGTAAGGTTGTATAGTGTTGTATTGACATTCAGGCTGTCAGATGATAGTCAGTTGCCAGTGTGTTGTTAAGAGAAATATAATTATGACAGTCCAATGTGAGATTAATAAAGTGCAGTGCTGATATATGTTGATCATGAGCGATCAAGAGTTCAAAAGTCTGATTTCTTGGAGGAAGAAACTGTCGTGAAGTCGGCTGGTGCGGGTCCTGATGCTGCGATACCGCCTGCCTGATGGTAGGAGTGAGAGCAGCCCATGGCTAGGGTGGCTGGAGTCTCTGATGATTCTCTGAGCTTTTTTCACACACCGCCTGGTATATATGTCCTGGAGGGAGGGAAGCTCACCTCCGATGATGTGTCTGGTAATTCACACCACACTTCGCAGGGCTTTGCGGTTGAGGGCGGTGCTGTTGCTGTACCAGGCAGTGATGCAGCCAGTCAGGATGCTCTCTACAGTGCTGGTGTAGAACCGTGTGAGGGTGCGGTGGTTCATTCCAAACTTCCTCAGTCGTCTCAGGAAGAAGAGGCACTGGTGAGCCTTCTTTACCACGGCCTCAGTGTGGACGGACCATGTGAGTTCCTCAGTGATGTGGACACCGAGGTATTGTATTGTGACTGCAATTGCATCATCAGTGGAGCGGTTGCTTCTGTAAGCAAACTGTAGTGGGTCCAGTGAGGCAGGCAGCACAGAGCAGATGTGGTCTCTGATAAGCTTTTCAAAGCACTTGCTGATGATGGGAGTTAGGGCAACAGGACCCCAGTCATTTAGGCAAGTTATCTTTGACTGTTTTGTTATGGACACAATGGTGGGTCACAGTTTAAACAGTGACGTTTCGGCCATCCTCAGGGCCTTCATCAGACATTAAGAACATCTAGGTCAAACACTATTATATGCACTCTCGCAACTAGCAACAGGTGTGTCCCTCTAATTGTAGGAGTGATAAAAAATAAATAAATAAATGGGGGGGTGAGAGGGGGGGCTTGCTCAATGGGGGGGGGGGTTCCCTCATTGCTCAACTACTCCACCTTGGGGAAGAAGAAGAATAAGAAAGTTACAATCACAAAACACACTTTTCAGTAGAACATACCATAATCTCTTTCATGGTTAAGCCCTTTTGGGAACAATGTATCTAAAAAGAAATTCCAAAAGTTAGTTACAACCTAGTGAGATTTCCCTTCTGAACCATGGCCTTTTGTTTGCACCAACAGCTCAGATCAATGAATTCCAAATTTATACTGACATTCAGAGTTTTTTTTTAGACAATTAAGATTGCAAGAGTTTTTTTTCAATAAGTGATAAACGTGTGACCTCACCTGAAATTGTACATTTTAAACCCAAGAGTAGATTTGTTCCACCAAAACATAGAAATCATTCTGTGGAGACATTTTGTCATCTGGTTGAAGACGAAGCCAAACTGTGGTGTGAGAAAATGAATAGGGTTAAGAAGCCAAACCAGAGCCCAGGTGAAAGGAAGGCTCTACAGTCAGATCCTACCATAACGATTAAGCAGGCAGATAAAGGTGGAGTGATAGTAATCATAAAGCATGGTGTAAAAGACAAGTGTTGGATGATAAGTTTTACTCTCCTTTACCTTCTGATCCAACTGTGCTTTCAATAGACAGATAAAGGAGATATTGGAATGTGCTGTAAATAACAACATCATTGACAAGTCCACTTCAACTTTCTTATATGTCCAATATCCACGGGTTCCACTTTTTTATACATTACCTAAAATTCACAAAAGTTTGGAGAATCCAGCAGGAAGACCCATAGTCTCAGGTATTGGAAGTATTACAGAAAAGACATCCCAGTACGTTGACCATCATCTCAAACCTTTGGTCACAGCACTTCCTTCTTTCCTAAAGGATACTGGTGATTTCCTGAGACTTTTAAATGAGACAGTGATACCAGAACAACGCTTGTTAGTATCATTTGATGTTCAGTCTCTATACACTGTTATTCCACATGAGGTTGGTATTGAACATTGTGTACATTTTCTGGATTTGAGATCTAACTTGACCCCTCCATCATCTTTCCTAGCTACCCTGATTAGACTTGTTCTCACTAAGAACTACTTTCGATTTGACAATGAGTTTTTCCTACAGCGGCGCGGGACAGCTATGGATACTCGAATGGCTCCTAATTTTGCAAAACTACATCTTGGGTATGTTGAGAAATTTCAGATTTTTGACAGAATTAACAATCCATTTTTTGACCAATTACTGTTGTACAAGTGTTACATTGATGACATTTTTGTACTATTTCAAGGAGATTTAGAATCTCTGAACTCCTTTCATCAGTATTTGAATTCTGTAACGGACCATTTAAAGTTCAAAATATCATTAAATGGGGACACTTTGGATTTTCTAGATGTTCATGTTACAAAGTCAGGACAATCAATGTGCACAGATCTTTTCAAGAGAAAAACAGATAGGAATAATTACCTACATGCACATAGGTGCCATCCACCTTTGCTTAAGAAAAGTCTTCCAATGAGCCAGCTACACAGGATTAAGCATATATGTTCACCAGAGAATTCGTTTGAGATCAGAAAAAAAATAAATCTGGAGTAAATTCAAAGAGAAGGGATACAAGGATGGTTGGCTAGACAGTGTAGAGGATAAATTAAAAGCAGTGTATAGGGAATAGTTACTTAACTCTTCAAGATTAACTCAAGCTAATAAAAAAGTCCTTCTGTGCAGTTTGTCACTATGTACACACCTCAATCTCCAGAACTTAGCAGCATTATACAGAAACATTGGCATATTTTAAAATCATATCCAGTTCTTTCGAAGACTTTTGAGCATTCTCCGATGACGTCATTCCGTAGAGCAAAAAATGTGAAGAACATTTTAGTCAGGGCTGATGCACGTATAATACCCCCTAAGCCTCAATCGGTTATAATCCCTCTTGGTAACTATAAATGTGGAAATTGTACCCAGTGTCAGTACACTAGGAGGCTGAAATACATTTCAGAGCCCAGAACAGGCAAGAGTATACCTATAAGAAGTACCATCACCTGTAATACATGTAATGTGATTTATGCCATACATTGTCCTTGTGGATTGTTTTATGTAGGTAAAACGTCAAAGGAATTGAGAACCTGAATATGTGAACATCATAGTGCCATACGACATGGCGATATAAGTAACCCTGTAGCACAACATTTCAAAGATTGTTCTCATTCTGTTTGTGAGTTTGTTTACTTTGGGATTGAACAGGTTGACTTTTCAGGTCGAGGAGGGGATATTGATATGAATCGTAAATCCAGAGAAACATTTTGGATTTTCTTTTTAGATATATTGTTCCCAAAAGGGCTTAACCATGAAATAGATTATGGTATGTTCTATTGAAAAGCGTGTTTTGTGATTGTTTCTTTTTTTCTTTTTTTCCCAATATTCCATATTCCTTCATTGTACTGCGCTGTGAGATGCAACAAAAACCTTCTTCAGGAGTTAAAAGCAGATCCTACATTTGTCGGTGGTGCTCCTGAATGAACGAATGAGGATCACTTAAATAGACCACATCCTATTAGGATCAGGTGTTTCCCTTCTTCTCTGACACCTGTGGAGATTGACAGCGCATAGAACAAAACAGGAAAGGAAAGAAATACAAAACCCACACAGACAGGACCATAACAATGCCTTGTTAGCGATATTTGAAAAGTACATTTGAGTAAGAAAAAGATGCTGGAATCCTGTAAAATTGTTGAATGATTAGAAATGGATTACATTTCTACAGTGAATGACAGCATTGTCTTTTCCTATGAGTAAACCATCAATGTCATGACAAAACATGTCACCCCCCAACCTCAGCAGTAATACTGATATTTTCAGCTCAGTTTCACTCTGTTTTGAAGGATTTGAAGAGTCCTTCTATTTCAATTGTCTTTCTGCTTGAGAAGCTTTTAAATATGTCATTGTGTCAGACACACACAGTGAGAGGTTCAATTGTGTATCTGCAGATGAATGTGTGTGTGTGTGTGTGTGTGTGTGTGTGTGTGTGTGTGTGTGTGTGTAACAGCATATATGATTCTGACAAACTCTTCTATGCATTCATGAATGATTGGTAGCTGTTTGAATTTCATATTTGACCTTTGTTGTGTAAATGTCAGAATAGGACAGGAGTGAGTGCTGTGGGTCTCTCTCTGTCTCACCATCAACATTAATAAAAGGCAAAACGCATAGGATATTAATATTCATATACAGTAGGATCTGTAGTCTTTCGTGAGTTTCAAAATACTAGAGAGTTTATTTGTGTGTGCTATTAGAGTTATGAGACCACCAGAACTCCAGAATCATTTGGTCATTACTGCTTCAGAAACGATTGTGAATGGATGATTTTGAGAAAAAAAATATACAGTATGTGTCAGATGTAGCTTTACTGTATGGGGTAGGCTATACTAATAACAAATGATAACTTTCATGAGTAAATCGGTAACAAACATTATAGAAGAGATCGGGGCTAGTTGTCACATGGGGAAGTTGTCACAAGGGCAACATCTCAAACATCTAGTTTAAAAAAGTCTTAAATTGAATATCTTTTGTTAAATCTGTTCTCTAAACTAAAATTCCAACATCAAGCTAATTACACACAATCAGTTGTTGTGTAATAGTAAATAATAATATTACCATATTTGCACTCATTAAGACTAGAGTCAACTATATAATGCAGTTTATAGGAACATCCACAAGGTTGAACTGTGTTCTTAGGGCAGCTTAGAGCTTCTTATATATATATATATATATATATATATATTTGATATATTCATGAAAGTTGTCACAAACATTTAATATGTTGTCATTTTACACAGTTCATTCAGTACGATAGGACTATCTGTTGGTCAAAACAGTCCTTTGATAAATTTGTATGCTTCCTTTAAAGTTTTTCTAACCCTGCTTCATTAATTATTTTGGGTTTCAGTATTGTTTTACCGCTCGCGAGATGGTTCAGAATGGAGAAGACTTGACACATACCGGTGGTTCAAACAAATCAAGCAGGGCACAGAAATGCATCTATTCTCCGACACCAAACTTTACAAAAAATATTTAGTAAGTTCTGTTCTCTGGTTTGTGTGCAGCTGTGTTGTGTTGTGTTGTTTCTATCGTGCAGTCTCATGAATGCGTAGAGTAGAGCAACGGCCAGTCAACAGTTTCACTAAATAATACATTAGATTTCAGTTTGTTTCTCACCAAACCTTACCGTATGCCTTTAAAACAATCATGAGTCTCGTGGAATAATTTATTAGACTTCTGAATTATACTTTTGTGTTCTTTTGAAACTAACAATTTCTCCCTTTGTGTTAAGAAAAAAGTAATATGTGGTTATAACAACACAGGGGTGAGTAAACTATGACTGAATTTTCTTTTATAGGTGAACTAACCCTTTAACATTAGATAATGCATTAGGTATCATGAACAGTAATCAATATTGTTTTTACAGCATTTATTAATCTCGGTTCTTAATCTTAATGTATACAACTTTACATGTTAAATATGTATTAGTATGTTGAAATTAACGTTAACCAAGATTAATAAATACTGTAAAAGTATTGTTCTTTGTTAGTTCCTGTTAACTAATTGAGTAATGTTAACAAATGGAACTTTTTGTAAACTGTTTTTTATTGTGTGGTTGACATGACATACTTCTGGGAAGCTGACCTGTCCTATCATGCAGGGGCGGACTGGCCATACGGAGAACCTGGACTTTTCCCGGTGAGCCGGCCGCAAAACGGGGCCGAACGGGCGCCGATAAACTGAAACGGGCTGCCGCGTTATGCCGAAGGGGGCTGCGATATGCAGAAAAGGACAGCGACACCAAATGATGATACACTGACTAATAATGTATTAAACACTAACGTTAGTATGTTTGGTAATATTAATGACAGTGTTTGCATGGTGAGGGTTTATAATCATGCAGCCGCATTGTGATTGGCTGAGCGCAGACTGGGAATATCGATTCTTTCGCTGCTGATTTGTGCCGGTTTGAAGACAAGAGACGCTCTGACAGACCTGTAAAGATGAGGATGGTGAAGATGAGGCCAATTGTATCTGTCTTTTTATATTAGGCAGGCACAGGTAAATTCCGGGGCTGTGTGTCTCAATGGGGAGCTGCCACCTATGCGGGCATCATATGCGCGTTCCGTGCTGCTGCGCACCGTGATGCCCAAACATACTGTCTAAGTAGGCAGCTCACTATGCTTGCAGACACAACCGGAGTGTCGTGGGTTTTTTTTTTATTTATTTTTTTTACGTTTTGCATTCAGATGTTTGCGGGTGGATGCATTGGTCACTGCACTGATCGCGGGGTTGACAAGCACACATCAGCGTCCTGGATCTCTGCAGAATGACCTTGGACGTGCAGACGGTGGCGGTGTTCACAGTTATCTCCATTCTTTTGCTGGTCAACGTGATTCTCATATTCTTCATGGGCTCCAGCTAATGCACCTTCAGTATGACTGCCACACTGTCTTACAGACACAAACATCTGTGATCGTTTCTTGTGCCGGGAACATCTGAGGCTCGTATCTGTGATTCTCTTCTTTACTGCGGTGAACATGGTAAAATACGTTTTACAATTCGCGAATTCTAGGCGTAACTGCAACTCTTCAAATGCCAAGTCCTGTAGCCTTATATGTGCTGTTAATTGTGTTTTCCCTACAAAAATAGATTCATAGAATGGATTGCGAATGCATCATATCATGTATTTTGTGTAGTGTGAATATTTTTTATGAACATAAAGGAACAGTGATACTTAAATCAGGTCTGTTAACATCCATTTACAATGCTCATGTATTATACAGAATATCTTGAATCAATATTCATGGCCGATGCTTTGAATGCATATAATAATAAACACCATTTAATTAGACTCTTTATATTTGTGCAAGGGCAAGAATCAAATATTATTTCTAAAGACCACATTTAATATTATACAAAATGCTAAAACTGCATTCTTGCAGGGTAGCTCCACAAAACAGGCTAGATGGGATATTTCTAAATTCTGAGTCATTCAGAACATTATGATTAGGGCAAAACTGCAAATTATATTAAATGTACTATGTTTAGATGTCTGTCTGTATTTATAGCAAGTTTAATTCACAGTGTCTATAAGGACATTGCCGTTTGAATGTCAGTGTTTAATTGATTCAAAGCGATGATCACATGCCAGTGCGTGTGGAGGCTTGAAATCACACTTCTCTTGTGATGAGCTTTGAGCTGTACTTCAGAGGAATGGGTTTATTTAAGAGTCTGGATGGTCAAATTATAATTTTATGCAACAAAAGGCACATCATATGTTTCCAGTGTGTTGTGTTTGGCAGAAGTAGAGGATGCTTGGCGTCTTTTGGCAGACTCCACAGTGTTGGTGGTCTGTTCAGTATTTAGTGAATGTGTTTGTTTTATGCTGGCTGTGAGCAGAGCATCTTTGATTGACCCTCACTCTCAAGACAGAAGTCGATTACATAATATTTTTTTCTTTTTTCTTTTTGCCTGACAGAGGCTGAGTCTTCACTAGGGCTGTAAATGTCAAGTGGATGCTGTTATTTGGGCTAGTAGATTATTCCTTCTAAATATTTATTCCTTTCTTTTTTATTAATCTTACGAAAGACATGTGAACGCAGATGAGGTTCAACACTCCTTGAAAACAATCATGCATATCCTTGTCTCAAATTTGCATAACTTCTTCAGACATGGTAAGTTCATCTGTTGTATTGAAATTTGACGTTTATGATGAAACCTTTGTCTGCAATTTTTAGAGGTTCACAGAGGGTCAGATAGTATTTTTACTTGCCATTATTATATATTGTGAAACAGGAAAATATCACAGATCTCCTACAACTGCATGGTTACATATTAATTTATCACTGATTACATTTAACAGTTTGAGAAGATATCTTGTATAATGTGAAATTATATGTGAAGGATGTCATTTGTGGTATATTTTTCATATTTGGACACAGAAAGATGAGAGAAAAAGAGATTGATTATGTAACAATAATTTATTTAGACATATTCAGTGGAATGGTGTTTTATTTATTTATTTTTTAATGAGAGGCAGCATCAGAGGTGTCTTATCATGATCTGTACACAGAGTTCTACATTTTAATGACTTACTGTATATTCACAGAATAGGCTTGATAATGTGGAAAAGTGCCTGATAATGCTGGAACAGAAACTCTAATTTATTGACACAAGCTTGATGCAATTGCAGTCTCTAATCAGATGTTACCAAAATGGACTGTTAAAAATGGAGACTGTAGTTTTTTAATCTTCATGATGTTGGCTCTGCTCTTGTAGTCATGTACTTAAACTTCATCAGGTATTCAGCGCATGGTGTTGGCAGTGTTACCTCAGAGAAAGCTTTAGGCACCTGCGGTTTGACTGTTAGTGTGAACCTGTGGCTGCTGTTTACTGCAGGGGAGCTCAGAGACACTCATATATGCTCAAATGCACTGACAGCACTTACTCATGTATGCTTAAATGCACTTACAGCACTCACTCATGCATCCTCAAATGCACTGACAGCGCTCTAAAATGCATGCTCAAATACCCTGACAGCGCTCACTCATGCATGCTCAAAAGCACTAAAAGCACGAGCTCATGCATGCTTAAATGCACTGACAGCACTCACTATTGCATGCTTAAATATTCTGACAGCGCTCACTCATGCATCCTCAAATACACTGACAGAGCTTAAAAATGCATGCTCAAATGCCCTGACAGCGCTCACTTATGCATGCTCAAATGCACTGACAGCGCTCAAAAATTCATGCTCAAATGCCCTAACACCGCTCACTCATGCATGCTCAAATGCACTGACAGGGCTCATTTATGCATGCTCAAATGCACTAAAAGCACTAACTCATGCATGCTCAAATGCATTGACAGCACTCACTACAGCATGCTCAAATGCACTGACAGCGCTCAAAAATTCATGCTCAAATGCCCTAACAGCGCTCACTCATGCATGCTCAAATGCACTGACAGGGCTCATTTATGCATGCTCAAATGCACTGACAGCACTAACTCATGCATGCTCAAATGCACTAAAAGCACGAGCTCATGCATGCTTAAATGCACTGACAGCACTCACTATTGCATGCTTAAATATTCTGACAGCGCTCACTCATGCATCCTCAAATACACTGACAGAGCTTAAAAATGCATGCTCAAATGCCCTGACAGCGCTCACTTATGCATGCTCAAATGCACTGACAGCACTCACTACAGCATGCTCAAATGCACTGACAGCGCTCAAAAATTCATGCTCAAATGCCCTAACACCGCTCACTCATGCATGCTCAAATGCACTGACAGGGCTCATTTATGCATGCTCAAATGCACTAAAAGCACTAACTCATGCATGCTCAAATGCACTAAAAGCACTAACTCATGCATGCTCAAATGCATTGACAGCACTCACTACAGCATGCTCAAATGCACTGACAGCGCTCAAAAATTCATGCTCAAATGCCCTAACAGCGCTCACTCATGCATGCTCAAATGCACTGACAGGGCTCATTTATGCATGCTCAAATGCACTAAAAGCACTAACTCATGCATGCTCAAATGCACTAAAAGCACTAACTCATGCATGCTCAAATGCATTGACAGCACTCACTACAGCATGCTCAAATGCACTGGCCGTGCTCCAGTGTATGAAACGTACTAAATGCTCAAATGTACTACCTGCGCTCACTCATGCATGCTCAAATACATTTACAGCACTCACTCATGCATCCTCACTGACAGCACTCATGCATGCTCAAGGTGATGCACTGTATAAGGCTGGGCATACAGGGTGCGAGTTCTGACACTCGGAAGGTCGTGAGCCTCCGCACGTTACGAGTCAGTTTATCTGATAATCGTACAGATGCAGTGGTACACGACACGACTTAACGACCTACGATTTCCGAAGCAATTGCATGAATTTTGGCACTATTTATCATAAGACGTAAAGCCAGAGGAGGACATTGCGTTAATTCCTTGTAGCTTGCGATTTAGAAATAAAAAAAGAAAACTGGCATGGCCAGGGGCTGCATTAGCTGAAAACTCATCTGCCGATTAAATTTTTTTTATAAATAATTATGGATAATTATTACAAATGCTGTCTGACATTTGACTCAGATTTCAAAGGGAGGCTGTGTGATTTCATGACAGCATACATCAGTCATTACGTCATTGTGTTGCTGCTAGTTACTGCATGATAATAAAGCATACAAAATGTACAAGATTAAAAATAAAGTGTGGAAAATTCACACACCGTTTCTGCCTGTTATACTTGGATTTATTCTAAGGGCAAACATGATGTTTAGTGCAGAATTCTGAGTTATTTTAGTGGAGTTGGCTACCTGTATTATTCAGCTTTATATGTAGGCGACGTCCTTCTCATCTGTATCATTGCTTGCATGTTGATAGAGCAGACATTCTGAAGAAGGTCTGTGAGACCTTTTCCATGTGAATGCGCTTTAAAGCCACATGTAGCAGTTTAAAAATCTTGTTTTAGCACAGCGGTTGATAAACAGATAGAACTTCCAACCTAGAAGTCCTTTATTTCATCAGACACACACTTGGGGAGTTGAAAAAAAAATCTATCACATATCCACTATTGTGTATATACAATTATAACAAATGCTATACCCCCCTAAATGAAGCCCTAGAACTGAAACGAATGCAAGTATGACGAATAAAAATAGACCATGATGGGAATTCTAAAACTCTGTACGTCAGAGTGATAAAGATTGTTTTCAAGCGCAACCCGTATGACAGATTATTTGTTTGTAGAGCAGAGAACAGCATGGCTTTCTGTAGAATCCTTCCTAATGATGTGGTTGTGAATAATATGGGATTTAACATGACCATTTTCTCCAAATGTGTAAAAGCTTCATGAACACTCAGTTTTCATTGATTGTGTGAGTTGTAACACCTTCTACTGATTGGTCAACTAAAGGTAGATTGCCAAATCGGCTTGTTCAACCACAAAATTTAAAATTATCGGGAGGCTGTATGCTGCTTGCAAGCCGCGACCATATGAGCTCTAACGATTTTCACACAATCTCTCCTGACTGGAAAAAAATTGGTCAGGAGTTTGCATGAAATCACACCGTGTATGCCTGCTCTAAGAAGATATAGCCTGGCTGTGAGAATGACCTCTCAGAGTCTCAAGAACTATACTGGTTTTTAGTGTGCCGTTGTCTGTAGTGCATATTGTTTGTAACAAATGACCTCTATGAGGAGATCTGTAGAGATATATTTATACATTGGGAGGTAGAGAAAAATAAATGTTTTAATGAAAATGGTCTGCTCTCCTCTGTATTTCAACAGAGGAATATAAACAGTTGTATGCATGTGTAGCTCATAAACAGGCCAACAAGGGAACACATGGAGAGGCATTGCTAATATTGTTTATATTACATGTTTTTTTATGGAAATTTAAATTGTGTTGTTGACACATTGAATACATTTCATGGCATTATAGAAGCTGCAATGTCACATGATGTGTGATCAAATTGATTGTTGTCTTCTTAAGTTGATCAGTGGGGGTTCGGTGGTCAGCGCAGAGGCGGTATGGGATCATGTGACAATGGCCGAGAGGGAGCTGGCATTCAAGGCCGGAGACCTCATCAAAGTCCTGGATGCCTCCAACAAAGACTGGTGGTGGGGCCAAATCGATGAGGAGGAGGGCTGGTTTCCCGCCAGCTTTGTGAGGGTCAGTCTCCCATAAATTCTTTCATCTAACTGTCTCAGATCTTACGATCTTAATTATGAAGCTGCAGAGGGTCTCTTTGTTGAAGTCCTGAATGCTGATCCTGATTGGACGTTTCTTTCTGGACTTTGGAAAGATAACGCGAGCCACTTCCATCTCACCACTGCATTTTTATTTTTCCGCAGCAAGAGTGTATTCAAACAAATATATTTCTGTCATTCTTTCTGAAGGTTGATCCCCACCCTCTTCAATCTTACACAAAACCAGTTTTCTATATCAACCCTATAGCAACTCCAAGGTTCCATAACACAACAGCAAAGGTGCGTCCCCCGATTTTGTGAACACTGCCATCTCACAAATCATTTTAACGCATCCAACCTGAATCACTCTCCTAGTATTATTCATCCTAGAACTTTTTCTCAAAACATGAACAACCAGTATGTTTCTCCATTAAATGTGCTGCTGTGGATGCATCGCTCAATATTATAGTAGCCTTATGATTCATATTTAATGTCAGTATTTGTTAGTTTTTTGTTGTAGTTCACTGCTTTACATTTAAAACCATCTTCTCTTTATTTGCTAGGCAACATCCCATTTTACGTTTGCAACTTAAATTTAGATGATTGTTGTGCTGAATTTGTTGGTTGAAATGTAATTTGTATATTGAGCCATTTCTTGTATCAGGGAAATGTTTTTAGACACCCAAACAAATTTTACTGACTGGACAGGGGCTGGTGGTTGCCTAGTGTTTAGTGAATTATGTAAGGGTGACCTGTGTAATGAAGCATTACTTTTGGGACCAAACGCCCTCATGTGACCCAGCATTGCTTACTAAGTGCGCTATAAGTTGATTTGAAAAAAATGAAATGTCCATCAAAATGTCTGAAGAACAGCCATCGTCGTTGAAATTTGGAGAGAATTTTAAATAATAGTTGTCAACATGCCATATCTCATTCTAGCTATGGGTGGACTAAACCTTTATTGCTTTGGACTTCTGGCTGAATTAACCCCAGCAAACTTCACCCCCAGTGATTTCATACTAGCTGCCTACCTAGACAGCATTTTAAGGCATCATTCTGAAGGCTTTTCCAAACAGTAGGCAGCTACTGTAAATTATGCTGCCTTACAAGTAATCTTATAAGATACTTTGTTTTGGCCCTATTCTATGACAGCATTGGAAGTGTCCTTCACAGATGATGAAATTTCAGAATGCATTGCGATGTGCTGATGATAAAAAACTTATATATATATTTATTTTTTGTCTGTGCTAAACCAATATTTGTGTGTGCTATTGGAGTAGATAGTAGTAAGCTTAGCAACATGCTAATACCAAACTCTATTGGAAGCTGTTCTGTTAGTCTCTCATTGAATTCTCACTGTTTTTGTGGCTCGTGAGGTGCTGCCTATGTAGAGTGCCTCAAACAAATCACTTTTGAGGTTATATGATGTTTAGCATGCTGCCTCAGAAGGTAGCAGCCTATGGAGATAGCAGACATTAAGGCAACTTTAGAACAGAACTATAATGTGTCTTTGTTTCTTTCCTGTTAGCTGTGGGTTAACCAGGAAAATGGGGCCACAGAAACAGTGGAGGTTACCAATGAGGTACAGAATGGACACATTGACCCAGGCAACGGTTGTCTTTGTATTGGCCAGCCACTTCAGAACCGAGATCAGATGAGAACTAACGTCATCAATGAGATCATGAGCACTGAACGTCACTACATAAAACACCTGAAGGACATATGCGAGGTACTACATTGCTCAAATCACAACAATGATCATGAGCCTTTTCTTGGTACGATGGGGAGATTATCGGGTTATCAGAATTACTTTGAATCATCATGACAGTTATATCAGTGTGACTATTTTATTTTTGTCAATCAATGGTTAGATTGTAAATTGTTCATGTAGGTGACAGTTTGTGTTCTGTAATGGACAATTGATTAGCATGTTCAACTGAAGGTGGTTGATTTCTATCTAGGGATATTTGAGGCAGTGCAGAAAGAGGATTGACATGTTCAATGACGACCAACTAAAAGTGATCTTTGGGAACATTGAGGATATCTACAGATTTCAAATGGGATTTGTGCGAGACTTGGAGAAACAGTACAACATTGAGGAACCCCATCTCAGTGAAATAGGACCGTGCTTCCTGGAACATGTGAGTGCATTGCCTTGTGTTTTGATATTGATATCATCCAACTCAAATTAGATTGATTTTTAGTAACTACAAGCTCCTTAATGATATCTGTAGTAAGTTACATTGCTATTTAAAGGTATTGACATTTTGCATGAGGTACTTCTTTTACAGATTCTTGAAAACAGTTTAGTTGAAATGAGCTTTTGACCTTTGTCTGCCCTACAGCAAGATGGCTTCTGGATCTATTCGGAGTACTGCAACAACCATCTGGATGCCTGCATGGAACTCTCAAAGCTGATGAAGGATGGCCGCTATCAGCACTTCTTCGAGGCCTGTCGGCTTCTCCAGCAGATGATTGACATCGCTATTGATGGCTTCCTGCTTACTCCTGTGCAGAAGATTTGCAAGTATCCACTCCAGCTGGCAGAGCTGCTCAAGTACACAGCGCAGGAACATAGGTAAAACACACAGACACAAACATGCAAAATCCACTGGATGTGTGGTTGCACAGCATCCTGAACCAAAGCTTAAGATGTGTTCACGCTAAAAGTGATTTAATAACAATGCTGCTGGTTTCTAGTAGGTGTTCCTTCTCATTTCAGGATTGTCTTCCCATTATCATTGGTTGTCACTGTAGTGCATCTTACAGTTGTTTCTCCAGAAGTCCCTTTTGATCATATCACCTCAAATCGGCTAGTCTCATTGAAAATGATTGACTTACAGATAGTCACCAGGCCTGGCTCCAGCTCTGAGATTAAAGGTGTGCCTAGGACCCTCCGGGTGGGCCGAACAGCTGGATGGTTTGGGTGAGGGGTGTAATTCGCCAAGGTGTGCTGAACGTGTGATTGAGCTGGCCAGGCCCACCCGGGTCCACGTGTGAAGCAGAGCCTGTTTGTCACTTAAAATCACTGTCAGTGTGAATCCCCCTTTATGTTCAGACAGCCAGTTGCTTATAGAATTACCCAAGCAAAAAACACAACAAAAAAAAAATTACAGTAAGTTAAAGTTAGTTAATATTCTGGCTGTGAAGTTGTCGTCTGCTTTTATGCTTTTAGTATCATCAGTAATTCTTTATCATTTTGTGTTTTGTTCTGCAGTGATTATCGTTATGTGGCAGCAGCACTGGCTGTCATGCGGAATGTGACCCAACAAATCAATGAACGCAAAAGAAGACTGGAGAACATTGACAAGATCGTCCAGTGGCAGGCCTCAGTTCTGGAATGGGAGGTGCGTTTGAAGAGGTGTCTTTTGGGATTTTGAGAAATTTTGTTAGGTGTATTGATTTAATAGGGCCATATTTATTTAGACAGCCCAGCAGCACAACTCTCAGTAGAACTCATACATTTATAATGATCTCTAAGCTCTAAAATTCTGCTCTCATGGCGAAGTGTATTTCAAGTATTATGTGCTCCTCCATTTGGATGTAAACATGTGCAACAAGTCTAATTAAAAATAGAAATCCAAAAATAATGTAATGCACAATTATGGACTTGAAAAGAGAAGAGTTCTGACACAATTTCGTTTTACCATTCTTCTTAGCAAAATGCTTAAGCTCTATCAAGTTGGAAAGGGATCATTTTAGAATTGCAGTCTTTAAGACAATGCACAGATGCTCAGTTAAACAGTTGTGTTCCATGAATTAAATCACATTCTCCATAGCAAAAGTGATGTTTAGCACTAACTTGTAAACATTTCAAGACAGACCTACCATGAGCTCAAAGTTTGTTCATTGATGGTATATTAGGCCCTAAGTGACTGTGATTTCAACTGAAATGTAATAAATTGCCATATTAATGGTAAAGGACTACAGTGCCCACTAGGGCTGAGCGATTAATAACATTTTATTTTAATTACGATTTTGGCTTCCAACAATAATGAAAACAAGATAATCGAGATAAAACGATTATTGTGCCGCATTCCGTTTTACAATGAAACACCCCAGCATTATATCTTCAAACATAAGTGAACATAAAGGTGAGAGAGTGTAGTCTTAGCCCTTTTATACACTGGTACAAAATATGTTTTTGATTAGTCTTTTTTGGCTTGTTTTCTAAAATAATATCTAAAACTCCTTTAAAACAACATACATTTACTTTAGGAGCTATACTGCAGAAGAAAAAAATTGTTATTGTAGAATGTTGAAAACAATATTTAATCAGGGTTCGACATTAAAGTTTGTCCGCTTGTCCGGGACAAGTGGATTTTTGAAGGGGCAAGTGAAAGAGAATTTTACTTGCCAGACCGGACAAGCAGACTGATTAAAACGTCAATAATGAAAAAAATAACTGACTATATTTGTGATAGCCTAGGCCTGTGTCATTTATTGGAAAGTTCATATTCTTATTCTACTGCTGAAAGTAATCCAGAGCAAGTAATTTTATAATAAACTAGCGATCTAGTAACAGCTGCGCCCTGTTTGATTGTCAGGTGGCGTATGTGTGTGTGCTGAACATGCGTGTGTGTTCCGAAAATGCTCGCGCTAATTTGCATCTGAACGGTCAAATACATTTCAAAATTCCACCAATATGCCCGTCTTGGTGAGGTATTCATGTAAACACAGAGAGTAATGTCTAAAGTGAATGTAAACAACGGAGAACATAGAACATAGATCCATTATTTGTTTTTATTGGAAATAGATAAAGTATTAAAGATGTAATAATGCAGCAGGTATTTGGGCTTCAGGGTGACCTCTAGCCCAAAATAATAAACAAAACAACCTAGAAAGAAAAAGGAGAAAATAACTAACCTTAAAGAAGGAAATAAAAATACAATTAAACCAACCTGACTTCACTAACAGAAACAGAGCGAACAATATCGAATAAACAGAGCAGGTCACCCCTACAAACCTAACTGCTATAGCTCAGAAAACACTCCAATTCTGAAGAGCAACAATGCAACAAACTCTCAGCTTGAGAACATGAGGGATTGGTCTGGCGGCTGGTGGGGAGCGTGGAAGAGTGTGACAGGCCTGAAGTCACAACAGCTTGCATCTGAAAGGCAGCAAAGGGTTTTTATAGGCACACAATCAGAAACAGCTAATCTGTAATCAGCGGCATCTGCAGACACTCAGAGTAGAAGACACACCCACAGACACAGACAGCACAGCAAAAATTGCACACATTACGGAACGTAACAATTATGAAAAAGTAGATCTCATTCCATAGAAGTGTGAGCACCACTGCTGTAAATGATGGCGATGGAGGCTTTTCTTTATTTAACTACCATACGTAACATAAAATAATTATCATATGACAATAGCCTCCTCCCCTACCCAGTACAGTTTACATTTCAATTTCAAGGAAATCCACTGTTAAAAAGACAATTTCTTTTTTTAAAAGTTCAATAAATGTTTCCAAAGTCAATGAGTAATTGTGTTTAATAATCGTTGATCTCAATACTGACCAAAATAATCGTGATTATGATTTTTGCCATAATCGAGCAGCCCTAGTGCCCACAGTCCTGAGTAAGATCCACCTATCAGAGAAGTCATTGCTACTATGGGAGCTGGAATCATGACTGTTGCAGGTTTGTGATGAGTTTAGCTGAGGTTAACTAGGTTAAAGTAAAACCTATGCCATTGGTCTATGGACTATATAGATGGGAAAATACATAGAAGCCACAACGTTGAAAAAGTGGGTGGTCGCTTTTGCATGTTCAAATTTGCAAATTTGTTAAAATAGAAAAAGTCACATTGCCAGCAGTCTCTGTCCCTTAAACTTTTTTGCAATGGAATGGCTGCAAATTACTGTCAGTACTATCTGATTATTTCTTTTGTTTTTGTTTTTTATAATAATAAAAGCCTTTCTGTCATCCCTCAACTCTAATCTTATTGTTTTATTATTTGTTTGTTTTATTTATTTCTCTAGGGTGATGATATTCTGGACAGAAGTTCAGAGTTGATCTACACTGGTGAGATGGTGTGGATCTATCAGCCGTACGGCAGGAGCCAGCACCGAGTCTTCTTCCTATTTGATCATCAGCTGGTTTTGTGCAAAAAGGTCTGTCACATTCAGTGATTTTTCATTGCTTTTCCTGCACAAAATGGGTCTTGTTTTACATTTTCAGCATGCAGTATGAAAGTCATGCTTCTAGAGCAATATTAAATATTATTTTGTTTCATCTGGCCATTTGATCCATGGCTGGGTACAAATCATCGAGATTAAAGAAAGCATAAGCTTTTCATAATGTCATTCTTTACAAATTACTCATTGTCTGATATGAAAATAGAACTGAGCGACCTTGATTTAACTGCATGCTTTTTATGGTTTTATGAAAATTGGCAAAACTTTATAATAATAATAATAATAATAAAACAAACTGGATGACTAATAAAATTTGCATTAATAAAACACATCAACAAAAATAACATTTTATAAACCACATTTTAAACTTAGCATCAATATAAATACTGTAGCGCAATTGAAGTTATTGCTAAACCACTTTATTAGGTAATTCTGTAAAAAAATATCAGATAAATTTATTACAGGTATAATACTGTACACACACTGGCAGCCAAAAGTTTGGAGTAATATACAGATTTTGCTCTTATGGAAAGAAATTGGTACTTTTATTCACCAAAGTGACATTCAGCTGATCACAATGTATAGTCAGGACATTAATAACGTGAAAAATTACTATTACAATTTGAATAAAATGTTCAGAACTACTTCAAAGAGTTCTCATCAAAAACTCCTCCACGTGCAGCAATGACAGCTTTGCAGATCCTTGGCATTCTAGCTGTCCGTTTGTGCAGATACTCAGGTGACATTTCACCCCATGCTTCTTGTAGCACTTGCCATAGATGTGGCTGTCTTGTCGGGCACTTCTCACGCACCTTACAGTCTAGCTGATCCCACAAAAGCTCAATGGGGTTAAGATCCATAACACTCTTTTCCAATTATCTGTTGTCCAATGTCTGTGTTTCTTTGCCCACTCTAACCTTTTCTTTTTGTTTTTCTGTTTCAAAAGTGGCTTTTTCTTTGCAATTCTTCCCATAAGGCCTGCACCCCTGAGTCTTCTCTTTACTGTTGAACATGAAACTGGTGTTGAGCAGGTAGAATTCAATGAAGCTGTCAGCTGAGGACATGTGATGCGTCTATTTCTCAAACTAGAGACTCTGATGTACTTATCCTCTTGTTTAGTTGTACATCTGGCCTTCCACATCTCTTTCTGTCCTTGTTAGAGCCAGCTGTCCTTTGTCTTTGAAGACTGTAGTGTACACCTTTGTATAAAATCTTCAGTTTTTGGCAATTTCAAGCATCGTATAGCCTTCATTCCTCAAAACAATGATTGACTGACATGTTTCTTGAGAAAGCCGTTTCTTTTTTGCCATTTTTGCCATAATATTGATCATAAGACATGCCAGTCTATTGTATACTGTTGCAACTCAAAAACAATCACAAATACAATGTTAAGCTTCATTTAACGAACCAAATAGCTTTCAACTGTGTTTGATATAATGGCTGATTTTCTAGTACCAAATTAGCAATTTAGCATGATTACTCAAGGATAAGGTGTTGGAGTGATGGCTGCTGGAAATGGGGCCTGTCTAGATTTGATGAAAAATTAAGTTTTTCAAGTCGAGTCACGTGACGCAATGCAAAGATCGGATGTGTGAACGGCGAGCTTTGCTAGTTTTAATACTTTTAATGACATAAACCAGTGAGATTCGATACACTCTGTTCCATAACTGTTCTAGGAGGACAATATGTCAAAGAATTAAAAATCCTCAGGCTCTGGAGACATTAAAAGACACTTATGTATTCAAGCTGATGCCCCCGAGCAGGCCGCAAGCCTGGGAGTCGACTTAGTTGGGGAGGTGCGGGAAATGCGGCGAGAGATGCTGAATATGTCAGCAATGCTGACGAAGGTCGTTGCTGAGTCGGAGGATCTTTCTGTGATACGTCGATTGATCACTGCCATGGAGGCGAAGTTCTCTGATGTGGTTACAAGAGTGGGGGATGTCAAGAAACAGTTTGATTACCTGGAGTCATCGGAGAGGGAATTATCTGCTAATACGCTAGTGACCAAGGTGGATTTGGAGTGTGTCTGGGAGAAGTTGGCGGACATGGAGAACCGTAGCCAGCGGAATAACGTCCGTAGCGTTGGAGATCCTGTGGGAGCAGAGGGACAGGATATGTTGAAGTTCCTGGATGGGCTCTTTCCGAATCTGCTCAACATAGCAGACCATTAGCTGGAAATTGTGCGAGCTCACAGGGTTCTGCAGAGGGAGACAGGCCCCGATCAATTCTGGCCAAATTTCTGAGATCATCCGATAAAGATCTTGTGTTGCACGAGGCAAGGAGTAAAGGAAGGCTTTCTTGGAAGAACAACATTTTCTTGTTCCCAGTCTTTGCGAATTCTACAAGAGAGAAACGTGATCAATTCAAGGAATGCAAAAAACTTTTACATCAACAGAAGGTCGCTTTTGCACTGATATTCTTGGCCAAATTGAGAATAGATGCTAAGGATGGCCGTAAAACATTTGCATGTCCACAGCAAGTGATGTCCTTCAAAAAGTCGATAGAGTGACCCGAGTGGGCCGGTTCACTGAACATTTACTTGACTGTTTGAGGAATCTGCGTGCTCATTTTGAGCTGGTTCTGCCTATCGGTTGGAGTTTATTTTGTAGAGTAACACACCTTCAGGACAGTTTTATGGATGAATCTACAGGCTCTTTGTGTTTATTCTGCCTATTGGCTGGAGTTTGTTTTATAGATTATCTTTTGCTGTGTCATTTTGTCTCACAAAATTTGTATAGAAGCAACAGACTTGAGCAATCCACTGGCAAGGTTGTCGTGGGGGTTCTCGTAGGCGTGCATGGACTGTTTGAGTTTGGAGGGATGGACGCGAGTTGACGCTGTCATGCGTGGGGTTAATGCGCACGTTTTTCTTTTTTCTGTTTGTTTTGTTCTGGGGGATGTTCGGGTTTTGATGTTGCACTTATGTTGGAATGTGATCTTTATAATCTTGACACACAATCTATTTTTTCTTATATGTCAAAATGTCAAATGTTGGGGGCCTGGGTAGCTCAGCGAGTATTGACGCTGACTACCACCCCTGGAGTCATGAGTTCGAATCCAGGGCATGCTGAGTGACTCCAGCCAGGTCTCCTAAGCAACCAAATTGGCCCAGTTGCTAGGGAGGGTAGAGTCACATGGGGTAACCTCCTCGTGGTTGCGATTAGGGGTTCACGCTCTCAATGGGGCATGTGGTAAATTGTGCGTGGATCGCGGAGAGTAGCATGAGCCTCCTGTGCTGTGAGTCTCTGAGGTGTCATGCACAGTGAGCCACGTGATAAGATGCGCGGATTGACTGTCTCAGAAGCGGAGGCAACTGAGATTTGTCCTCTGCCACCTGGACTGAGGTGAGTAACCGCGCCACCACGAGGACCTACTAAGTAGTGGGAATTGGGCATTCCAAATTGGGAGAAAAAAAAATGTCAAATGTTAATATGAGTGGATTGTCTCTCTCCACATGGAATGTAAATGGGTTGGGGCACCCCATAAAAAGAAGGAAGGTTATTACTTTTCTTAAATGAAAGAAATATGATATAGTGTTTCTTCAAGAAACACACCTTTCTCCGCAGGAAGCGGAAAAATTTGGGAAGATATGGGGTGGACATGTTTTTTTTAGTGTTGGCTCAAGTAAGAGCAAGGGAGTCATTATATTGGTAAATAAATATCTACAATTCAAATGTCTCAAACAGATTAAAGATAAATTAGGAAGAGTAATTATTGTTTTAGCTGAAATTCAAGGGCAAAGGTTGATTTTGGCTAATATTTTGACTAATAATGCTGATGATCAAGGCTTTTTTATAGATCTTGAAGGGATGCTGCAAGCTGCTGGCACCACTCATGATATAATATTGGGAGGAGACTTTAATCTTTTGGTCCTTGATCATAGTGAAGCAAAAGTGTGTAAACCCCCTAGAGCAACACTGAAGCTTCACAGGATGTGTAAAAATCTTGGTCTTATAGATATTTGGAGACTTTTGAACCCATCTGGTAGGGACTATACATTTTTTTTCATCAGTCCATAAAATGTATTCCAGAATAGATTTTTTTTTTTTTTGATATCCAAATCCCTCATTTCATCTGTTGTTGATTGCTCAATTGGATCTTAGTCACGGATCACGCCCTGGTGAGTTTAGAGATGTTGCCATATACAGAGAAACAGAAATCATATAGTTGGCGCCTTAATGTATCCCTTTTGCAAAATCCTGAATTCCAACCAATGTTAAAGACTGAAATCAATGTTTATATGGAGACCAACTGGTCCTCAGTATCCACTGTGGGCATGGCTTGGGAGGCACTTAAGGCAGTTCTTAGAGGTTGGCTCATATAGTATGCCTCATTCATCAAAAAATCCAAAGCACGAGAACTCGTGGAGTTGGAAGGAAATATTAAAAATGCCGAAGCAGAGCTGAAGCGCCGAATGTCGTCTGATGGCCTCAGAGAATTGACCCGATTGAAATACAGATATAATACTATTTTGTCGCGGAAAGTGGAGTTTTGGTTATTCAGGGCAAGACAGTCATACTTTGAGTCAGGGGACAAAACAGGAAAACTTTTGGCTAGAGATATAAAGCAGAGAGAGTCTTTTTCTACCATTCCCTCTGTGAATTCTGCTGGTGGTGAAATATTTACCTTGGCCATTGATATTAATAATGCTTTTAAAGAATTCTATCTTGATCTTTATAGTTCCACGTCTTCGTCTACTGATGAAGATATTAGAAACTTTGTGTAACCATTAGATCTCCCTAAACTGACGACTGAGCAAAAAAATTCTCTTGATTCTGAGATAACCTTGGAGGAGCTTGGTGAAGTTATTAAGGCCCTACCTACTGGCAAGGCTCTGGGGCCTGATGGCTTTGCTGCTGAGTTTTTAAAATCTTATGCTACAGAACTGGCTCCACTTTTGTTAGAAGTTTATACTGAATCATTAAAGAATGGAAAGCTTCCGCCAACCATGACGCAAGCCCGGATCAGTCTGATTCTTAAAAAGGACAAAGATCCAAGTGAGTGTAAAAGTTACTGTCCAATTTCCCTGATCCAGTTAGATGTAAAAATTTTGTCAAAAATTCTGGCTATTCGATTAAGTAAAGTTATGACATCTCTTATACATATAGATCAGGTGGGGTTTATTCGAGGCCGTAGCTCTTCTGATAACATTAGGCTTCTCATCAATATCATGTGGTCAGTAGCGAATGATCAATCTCTGGTCGCTGCCATCTCACTTGACGCTGAAAAGGCATTTGATATGGTAGAATGGGATTATCTTTTTAAGGTTTTGGAAATATACGGGTTCGGGAGTACGTTTATTGGATGGATTAAGTTACTTTATAGACACTCAGTAGCGGCGGTACAAACAAATGGATTAATTTCAGATTCCCTTTCCCCATGATTGTTCTGTCTTGCCCTGGAACCATTAGCAGCCGCAATAAGAAAGGAGGATGATTTTCCAGGGGTGGTGGTGGGAGATGTGGCACATAAGCTTCTGCTTTACGCAGATGATATTTTATTATTTGTCTCTGACCCCAGTAGATCTATGCCTTGCCTCCACAGAATTATTAATTCCTTTTCTAAGTTTTCAGGATATAGAGTCAACTGGTCTAAATCCGAAGCTTTGGCTCTGACAGCGTACTGTCCAGTAACGGCTTTCCAGCCGGGTGCTTTCCAGTGGCCCAAACAGGGCATTAAGTATTTGGGTATTTTATTTCCAGAAAATTTGTGTGATTTAGTTAGTGTTAATTTTGACCCCTTAATAAAACAGTTTTCGAGCGATGTGGGCAGGTGGGCTTCATTACATTTATCTATGATTGGGAAGGTTAATGTTATTCAAATGAATTGTATTCCAAAATTAATTTACTTACTGCAGTCTCTCCCTGTAGATGCCCTCCTCTCTTATTTCAAGCAATTTGATAGCATAGAATGGTAAGCGTCCCAGGTTAAATTTCAATAAGTTACATAGGCCGATTGACAAAGGTGGGTTAGGCCTACCCAAGATTTTGTTTTATTATTATGCATTCGGTCTTGGACATTTGGCTTATTGGTCGCTTCCACCTGAGAGAGCCCCTCCCTGGTTATGTATTGAAAAGGAAGTTCTTGCCCCTATCTCGCCACTGCAAAGCCTTTTGATTAAACTAGCCGGAGAGGTTAAGTCGCACCCCGTTATTTTGCATTTGCACTTGATATGGACAAAAGTGTCCAGAGTGTTTAATTCTGATATTTATTTAAACGTAGCCTCGAGCATATGGCTGAACCCTAAACTATGTATTGATAAGTCCCCTTTCTGTTGGTCGGATTGGATTGTGAGGGGGGTTAATACACTTCGTGACCTATATGAGAGTGGAGTATTGAGACCTTTTGAAAATTTGGTTCAACATTTTGGCATTCCCAGATCTCAGTTTTATAGGTATTTACAGCTGCGCCACCTATTCTGCACTGTTTTTGAGAGTGGCACGCACCCCCCTGGTGTGGCAGATACTCTGGGAGTGGTGATTGCTGCTTTTGGGAAGGGTCATGAGGCATCAGTGTATTACTCCCTGCTAACTCAGAGTCTGGGGGACGGAACTTTGAATTCTCTCCAAAAATTATGGGAGAAAGATCTAAACATTGGAGGAGGGAGTGTGGGCTAGGATCCTAAAAAATGTCAAGTCTGCATCTAGAGATGCAAGGGTTCGCCTTATGCAATTTAAGATTTTACATCAATTTTATTAGACCCCCTCCAGGTTGTATAGGCTTGGTCTTAAAGACACATCCACCTGCTGGCGATGTCAATCAGAGGTTGGAGACATAACTCATGTTTTTTGGGGGTGTGTTGAGATCCAGGAGTTTTGGTTGAAAGTTCAGAGTTTTATATGTGATGTATTGGGCATTTGGCTTTCACTTTGCCCCAGACTCTGTATTTTGGGTGATGGGGTGGTCATCGATGTTGAGAATCGGCACATAAAGAGTTAGGTCCTAACGAGCATCATGATCACCAGACAGGTTATTTTAAGGGGTTGGAGGTCAGTTGGAGCGCCCTCATTTCATGAGTGGTGCTTGGAGATGGGGAGGGTTGTGGCCTTTGAGGAAGGGATCTATAGAAGGCTGGGAAATCTGGGGTTATTTGATACGAAATGGGGCAGATATTTGGCGTTTTTGGAAGGCTTTCGAGGAGGAGTAGTGGAGAGGGATCTTTAGGTTTAAATATGTGTGTGCAATTTGATTGTTTTTTGAAAATATGCTTTTATTTATTGTGTGCGCATGTTTTTTTTTATTTTGTTTTATATGTATTTATGACCACTGGGGTGAGTGTTTGTGTCAGGTGGGGGTGTTCAGGGGGAAGGGTTTAATTGTATAATTTGATTCCGCATTTTCTGCGATGTTTATGTAATTTGTTGAATGGAATCAATAAAAATTGTTAATATCAAAAAACAAACAGAAAAAAGAAAAACATGCATATTAACCCCGCGCACGACAGCACCAACTGGCGTTCATCCCTCTAAACTCAAACAGTCCATGTACGCCTACGAGAGCCCCCGCAACACTTTTGCCGTCGGATTGCTCTACACAACAGAAGATAATCTATAAAACAAACTCCAGCCAATAGTTGGGAAAAACACAAAGAACATGCAGATTCATCCAGATCACTGTCCCAAATGAGTGCTGCAACAAAAAATAACTGCAGCCACTAGGCGGAACCAGCACAAAAAGAAACAAAAAAGGAGCTCAGCTTTCTCGGACAGTCAAGTGAATGTTCAGTGAATCAGCTGCAACATGAGTATCACCAAATTACTTACTTCATTGACTTTCTGAAGGACAATGCTTGCTGTGGGCATGTAAATGTTTTACGGCCATCCTTAGCATCTATTCTCAATTTGGCTGGGAACATCAGTGCAAAAGCGACCTTCTGTTTCACTCTTGTCGAATTCACAAAGTCTGGGAACAAGAAAATGCTATGGTTCTTCCAAGAAAGCCTTCCTTTACTCCTCGCCTTTTGGATGATCTCAGAAATTTGGCCAGAATTGATCGGGGCCTGTCTCCCTACGCGGATCTCTGAGCCGAAATCGTATGAGCTCGCTCGATTTTCAGCTTATGGCCTGTTATGTCGAGCAGACTCGGGAAGAGCCTATCCAGAAATTTCACCACATCTCGACCTTCTTCATCTTCAGGAATTCCAACAATTCTGACGTTATTTCGCTGGCTACGATTTTACAAGTCTTCCAACTTTTCCCAGAGGCGCTCCAAATCTACTTTGGTCGCTAACAGATTAGCAGCTAATTCCCTCTCCGATGACTCAAGATAATCGATTAGTTTCTCGAAATCCACCACTCTTGTAACCATATCAGTGAATTTCGTCTCCATGGCAGTGATTGATCGACGTATTACAGCAAGATCCTCCAAGTCAGCAACAACCTTCACCAGCATTGCTGACATGTTCAGCAATTCATGCCGAATCTCCTTCACTTCTCCGGCCAAACTGACTCCCTGGTCCGAGGCCTTCTGCTCGGGGGTGTCAGCTTGAGCATGTAAGTGCCTTTTAATGTCTCCAGAGCCCAAGGATTTTGAATTCTTTGACATATTGTCTTCTCACCAGTTTATGACATGAAAAATATTAAAACTAGCAAAGTGCGCAGAGCTCGTCGTTCACACATCTGAACCTCGCATGGCGTCACGTGACTCTGGGATTATCTTTTTAAGATTTTGGAAATGTACAGGTTCGGGAATACTTTTATTGGGTGGATTAAGTTACTTCATAGACACCCGGTAGCGGTGGTACAAACAAATTGATTAATTTAAGATGTTTTACTCTGGTTAGGGGCACCTGGCAGGGTTGCCCTCTTTCCCCCTTATTGTTCTGTCTTGCTCTGGAACCATTAGCAGCTGCGACAAGAAAGGAGGATGATTTTCCAGGGGTGATGGCGGGAGGTGTGGCGCATAAGCTTTTGCTTTACGCAAATTATATTTTATTATTCATCTCCGACCCTACTAAATATATGCCTTGTCTCCACAGATTTATTAATTCCTTATCTAAGTTCGCAGGATACAGAGTGAATTGGTCAAAATCTGAAGCTTTGGCTCTGACAGCATATTGCCCTATAACGGCTTTTCAACCGGATGCCTTCCATGGCCCAAGCAGGGCATTGAGTATTTGGGCATTTTATTTCCAGCAAATTTGAGTTATTTAGTTAGAATTAATTTTGACCCTTTAATAAGAAGGTTTTTGAGTGATCTGGAAAGGTGGGCTTCACTAAATTTATCTATGACTGGGAAGGTTAATGTTATAAAAATTAATTGTATTCCAAAATTCAACTACCTATTACAGTCTCTCCCCATTGAAGTTCCCCTCTTTTATTTTAAACAGTTTGATAGTATAGCTAAATCCTTTATTTGGAATGGTAAACACCCTCGATTGCATTCCAGTAAGTTACATAGACCAATTGACAAAGGTGGGTTAGGTCTCCCCAAGATTTTGTTTTACTATTATGCTTTTGGTCTCAGACATTTGGCACATTGTTCGCTTCCACCTGAGAGAGCCCCTCCCTGGCTCTTTATTGAACAGGAGGTAACTGCCCCTAATTTGCCATTGCAAAGTCTTTCTACCAAGCTGCCCAGAGAAGTAAAGTCACATCCCGTTATCTCGCACATGCATTTAGTGTGAACAAAAGTTTCCTGCATGTTCAATTCAGATATTTACCTGAACGTTGCCACAAGTATTTGGTTGAACCCTAAATTGTGCATTAACAAGTCCCCTTTCTGCTGGAGAGAATGGATTGAGAAGGGTGTTACTACGCTGAGTGACCTGTATGAAAATGGTGCATTGAGATCCTTTGAAAATATAATACAGCAGTTTGGGATTCCCAGATCTCAATTCTTCAGGTACTTACAGCTGCGCCATCTACACTGTACCACTTTTGGGTGTAGTATACAGCCTCCTAAAGCGGCAGACACTCTTGAGATGGTACTTGCTGCTTTTAGAAAAGGTCATGAAGCTTCAGCGTACTATTCCAGGCTAATTCAGAGTCTAGGGGACGGGGTTTTTACATATCTTAAGAAGTTATGGGAGAGAGACTTGAATTTAGTACTGGAAGATACAGAATGCATGAAGACATCGATCAGCTTCTTTCAGCTCTTTGTTGAAAATGCATTTTTGCATTATTTTGGGCATTTGCGCTGACTGACAGGACAACATAGAGTGCATGACGTCATTGCCGTGGTAACCAGACACATTTCAGCTGATTTGCTGAAGACTAGAATTAATGTATCTTCAAATCGACGTGCGACGCAACAAAATAGATTTTCTTCTCTGCAAATGATTTCAGAGACAATAGCGAGAAGGACAATGAGGAGATTTAATTTAAGAAGAAAAAAAAATCAATGACCCTACCAAAAACCAGTACTGTCCTGTGTAATAAACCGGGACGTCTGGTCACCCAATCTATAATTAAATTATAAACAAATTTTGCTGCCCAAAATAACTTCATATTTCATTGTGCATTTTATTGTGGAAAAAAACCGTAAAAGAAAATATTTTAAACAGCTCGTCAATGCTTTTAAAATTGAAAAACAATAAATAGGTGCTGTTTATGTTTTTCAGAGTTGCAGTCTGCTTTAGCAATAAAAAAAAAATTTCTCCCGACTATTTAAAAAGTTACAGTTAATTCATCAGGGACCAGTTGACAACACTGTGTGGACCACAAGAGACTACAGATGCCTACATGTGTGGATACATTATGCCTAAAAAGACTTAATAGCCCAATATTAATAAAAAATTTAATTTTGATATCTTGTATTAGTAAACTGTGAGAGACGTGATGTGGGTGACTTAACTCAATGATTTTCTTAACCATGACAAAATCGCAATGCTAGCACCGTCTTGGCTGCACAAACGCTGTGTGCGATTTTCAGTTGTCAGGTCCCGTGCCTTGTGAAACTGCCTTGTAGTTTCTTGTACATTGGCTACATACCTGTCTTTATGTATTTGAAGTGTCAGCCACCTCATTAATCGATGTTATACAGCAGTCTCCGTAGTAATATTCAAGTGTATCGGTTGACTGAGTGTGCCACTCTGCAGGTGTGTCTGTTCAACACAGTGAAACAAACTCTGGCTACATCTATGACATCAGGGGGTGCTACAACTGCTTGCAGACAGTGTCCATTTATTTCTGTTTCATTATATTTATTTATTTATTTTGTTCATAGCATCACAAATCAAATGCCATGGACTCGGCTGGACTTGGAAAAAAAAATCCAGAGTCCCAAAGGCTCGAGTCCGAGGCAGGTCAGAGTAAAAATGCATCCGAGTCCGTGACAATTCAAATTGGACTCGTGACTCGAGTCTGAGTCTGAACTGGAGTACCCCAACTCTATTAACAGGAATACAAGATGCGCATCAAAAAAATAAAGTGACTGAATAATTCATTCATAACTGGACAAACCAGCGGACTAATCATCATATCTGAATTGTTGCCCTGATCATTCTGAAATATTGGTGTATTAAAAATCCAAAGCCTTCATAGAGTTTGCAGAACAAATAAAGTTAAACACAAACTTGCACTTTTTCCCAAAGAGCAGGTTTATTGATATTTTTAAAGAATATCTTATAGATCCTCACCGCAAAGTCATGATGGAGGAACACACACACACACACATAGTGCTCCCAGAACTGTGTGACGCGCTGTCATTTCCAGTCATGAAACGAGTTATTAAAGTGTTTTGTCTGCACGTCCTAAACCACGAGTATTTTATTAATAAGAGTCTGTATTTTGTTTTTACATCTCTTAAGAAGTTATGGGAGAGAGACTTGAATTTAGTACTGGAAGATACAGAATGCATGAAGACATCGATCATCTTCTTTCAGCTCTTTGTTGAAAATGCATTTTTGCATTATTTTGGGCATTTGCGCTGACTGACAGGACAACATAGAGTGCATGACGTCATTGCCGTGGTAACCAGACACATTTCAGCTGATTTGCTGAAGACTAGAATTAATGTATCTTCAAATCGACGTGTGACGCAACAAAATAGATTTTCTTCTCTGCAAATGATTTCAGAGACAATAGCGAGAAGGACAATGAGGAGATTTAATTTAAGAAGAAAAAAAAATCAATGACCCTACCAAAAACCAGTACTGTCCTGTGTAATAAACCGGGATGTCTGGTCACCCAATCTATAATTAAATTATAAACAAATTTTGCTGCCCAAAATAACTTCATATTTCATTGTGCATTTTATTGTGTCACACAGTCACTACAGTTTCCCCAGAAGTGACGATTTTGTTCTTTTGAACGCAGTGGATGGAAAAGCGGCTTTATCCGCACATTGTTTTTTGCGATATTCTGATTTTTCGCATAAATTAAATTCGCAATTTGAATGGAAACATAGCTTATGTCTTACTTTACTAGTCAGGGCCTCGTTCCTCAATAACAACTGATCTTACATGACATGCAAGGACACACTTTTAGTGCGACTTTAGGGTTGCTGTCTGTCTGTAAAGTGCTGAAATGTATCAGTATAGTGACGCTCATCATTATAACTTCATTATCATTATGTGTAACTTTATAAGTACTTGTAATCTACCTCACTGGGAAATATTTAAAGTTATTTTCTTAAACACTCAACCTAATTAACAACACAATTAAATATAGTTTTGTAAACATTTTGTGCAAAACGATCTATTACTTTTACACAATCACTGCATATAGAATGAACCGTTCAAAAACAAGCTACTTTTCATAACAGTAAAGATTTAATAACTTAATATATTTAACATATCTAATTTAGTAGTTCTCACAACAAGACAAACAATGCATTTGTGCCTCTAATCCTGTAAAAAAGAAAAAAAAAAAAAAAAAAGAAAACTTAAACACCAAACTGTATTTGTGGAAAGTGCCTTTTATTATAACAGTCACAAGTTTAGATGAGTTTGATTGTGCATTGATGAATGAAAACAGCTTTAGCAAGCTCTGCCTCTCTCCTCAGGACCTGATACGACGGGACATACTTTACTACAAAGGCCGCATTGACATGGACAGGTATGATGTGAGAGATGCTATTGACGGGCGAGATGATGACTTTAACGTCTGTGTGAAGAACGCATTTAAGTTGCACAACACAGACACAGATGAGATTCACATCTGTCTTGCCAAGAAACTGGAGGAGAAGATCCACTGGCTAAGAGCTTTTCACAAGGAACGCAAGATGGTGCAGGAGGATGAAAAAATTGGTGAGCTGCAAAAGTCTTTATTTTTTATGTTTATAATCTGAATTGTATTTTTTTACCTTCTGCAAAAGTCTTGCAATGTGTCCTGAATGGCAGTTGCTTTTTATCGCCCTCATATCTTCTGTTTGTTTTGTTGTTTTAAGGTTTTGAAATTTCTGAATATCAGAAACGACAAGCTGCCATGACCGTACGTAAAGTGACCAAACAGAAAGGTGAGGCAGCAAAGAGATACCAGGTGAATTCAAAAAATGTTCTTATCTTTCTTACATCGGTCTTGTCATTGTTTTAAAAAATAAGCTCATAATAGACATAATCAGATCTGTGGAGATGGATTTCTCTTTGGACGTCACCATTGTCAGTGTTGGAGAGTAACTAATTCAAACGAGTGACACTATATCCACATTATATCATGACCATAGCTCTACTCTTTGCAAAATAATCACAAGTCTTCTTTTTGTTGCCAGATCTTTAGTTTTATTACACTGCTCTGAAATACTTGGTTCTGATTGGTCAATCGTGGCATTCTGCTGTCAAATATTTCTGAGTAATGATCTGGGCACAAAGTGATATTTGAATGGTCATTCATGTTTTGCGAGTCATCTTTCCTACTTATGTTATGTGCTTCTGTTCTCTCGTATCACTCAATCTCTACATCTGTACAATAAAATAAACTCCATAAATAAATAAATGGATATGAATTGACATTACAACCCAAATTCCAAAAAAGTTGGGACAGTATGGGGAATGCTAATAAAAACAAAAAGGAGTGATTTGTAAATCCTATTCACACTGTGCTATATTGAAAGCACTACAAAAACAGATTATTTGATGATTTACTGTAATGAACTGGCCATGGAGATGGTGTTAGGATCCATATGCAGGAAGTTTATTAAGAACACAAGCAAACAATCCAAATCGGCAGGCAAATAGACGTAGTCGTTAAGCAGGCGGTAAAATCCAATATACCAAAAAGACAGTCCAACAAGGCAAACAAAACAAAGGGGTATCTAAAAGGCAGTAATTCCAGAAAAACAGGCAATGGTCATAACATGAAAACAATCATCAATAGCAATGGACAAAACGCTTGGTAAGGCAGGTTAACTGGCAATACTTATACTTATACTGGCAAAGTATAAGTGGAAGTGCATGGCTATTTATACAATGAAAACAGGAAGTGAGCAGAGAAGAAATGAGTGATGATCAGTATTCAAGAGAGGGCTCCCTCTGGTGGTTGGTAGGAGGGGTAACAACCTTGGATGTTACATTTACCTTGTGAATTTATTTATTTAGTTAGTTTTTGTGGAAAATATACACTCATTTCAAATCAGTGAAGTGTATACCACTGTGTAACATCACCATTTCTGCTAATATCACTTATTAAGCATTTGGACTCTGAGGACACATGTTGGTTAAGTTTAGAATGTGGAATTTTCCTCCATTTATCCATTATGCAGGTCTTCAGTTGCACAATTGTACGGGGTCTTCGTTACCATATGGTGTGCTTCATAATGCACCACACATTCTCAATTGGAGATGGTCAGGACTGCAGGCAGGCCAATCTAGCACCCACACTCTCTGCTTACACAGCCATGCACTTGTAATCTGGGCAGTATGTAGTTTGAAGTTGTCCTGCTGGAAAATGCAGGGACATCCCTGGAAAAGACTGTGCTGGATGGCAGTATGTGTTGCGCCAAAAGTTTTACAAATCTGTCTGCATTAATGGTGCCCTCACAGATGTGCGAGTTACCCATGCCATGAGCACTGACACGCCCTTGGCCCATACAGACACTGGCTTTTGGACCTGACACTGATAACAGCTTGGATGGCCCTTTCATTGAGCATTGGAAAGTTTTCTTCTCGTCGGTTCCCCTATTATGCGGTGTGCCCCAAGGGTCCATTTTAGGCCCTCTTCTCTTTTCACTTTATATGCTCCCCTGGGTGCCATTTTAAGAAATATAAGATCTCCTACCACTGCTATGCTGACGATACACAATTTTATCTACCAGCTAGAACTGACAGTAGTTATCATTTGGACATGCTTTGCAACTGTTTTGAGGAGATCAAATGTTGCATGGCTAATAATTTTTTGCAATTAAATGAAAGCAAAAGCGAAATTCTGATTTTAGGCCCCTCCAGGTCTCCATCTGTTTTTAATTTAGGTTCCCTATCTGTCACTCACTCGACGTTGTGTCGATGTAGTGACACTAGGGTCACTCTTGGGAGCCCGAGACATCTCTGCTCTTTGATAAAAGGCGAATGAAAATTGGCGAGTGGTATTTGCATGCCACTCCCCTGGACATACGGGTATAAAAGGAGCTGGTATGCAACGACTCATTCAGATTTTCTCTTCGGAGCCGAACGGTCATGCTCACCGAGCTGAATTTCTACTGTTCATTCACCTCTGCTGGATCTGACGGCGCATTTCAACGACTTCTCCCTCCTCTGCACTGGTGCACTGCAGAGAACGCCCCTGGGCACTTTGGCAGAAAAAAAGAGAGTATATTTTCTGAAAGAGCTTTTTCCTCTAAAAGAGTACATTTCTCTAAAAGAGCGGCACACACGGAACGTCTTTTTAAAGACACATCTTTTTAAAGATGCCTTTCCGATTGTGTGTTATTCCTGGTTGCGGTCGTTATCTCTCAACTTTGGATGGTCATGATCGCTGTCTTTCGTGTCTGGGTCCGATCCAAACAGAGGCAGCGTTTGTGGATGGTTCATATTCTCACTGCGAGAACATGACCATGGCAATGTTGCGGTAGTGGCTCCCCGTTTCGGTCCTTCTACCTACGGGTATGAGGCCAGCGTGGCTAGCACTGGGGGTGTTTTGGGGACCCCAATGGGATCGCCTCTGCCGGGTATCCCCCCGTGGACCTCCCAGTCCCCAGCACGCTCATCTGCCATAGTCGGGCTTCTGGAGGAGTCTGCCGGCTCGTCTCACAGCGAGTCTGGCCTCTTGTTCGGAGCCCGTGAAGATGATGAGCTCTCGAGCGTAGTATCAGAGAGCAGGCTTGTCCAGTCGGACGCAGAAGCCTCAGCTGGGCTCCCCCCCTTGGGGACGATTGCCCAGTCACAGGCTGATGCTGAAATGATGGACATGCTTTCCTGGGCAGCTGTGAGTGTCGAGTTAGAGTGGAACCCTCTGCTCTCCCCTGAACCCTTGCAGTTTGATGATTGGTTCCTGGGCTTGCAGCGCCGCTCAAAGCAGCCACAGGCCACTCCAGTGCCTTTCTTCCTGGAAGTGCACGAGGAGCTGACGAAATGTGGGAGGCACCTTTTACTGCCTGGCCTCGATTCCGCAGTTCCCTGCCCTCACTACCCTCGATGGCAGGACGGCCAGGGGCTATACGGTGATTCCCCCGGTGGATAAGGCACCCGTGGTGCACCAATGCCCCCAGAGCGCCGCCACCTGGTGCGGATGCCCTAAGCTCCCGTCCAAGCCCTGTAGGTTCACGTTGTCCCTGATGTCTAAAGCCTACAACGGTGCTGGACAAGCCCCCTCTGCCCTGCACGCCATGGCTCTCCTGCAGGTCCACAAAGCCAAGGCATTGAAAGAAATGCATGAGGGTAGTTCCGCCCCAGATTTGATGCAGGAACTGTGCTCGGCGACCGACTTCACTCTCCAAGCAACGAAGGTCTCTCAGGCAGACGATTGCCACATTAGTGGTCCAGGAGCACCACCTTTGGCTCAACCTGGTTGAGATGGGTGAGGCCGACAAGACACGGTTTCTTGCTGCCCCCATTTCCCAGGCTGGCCTGTTCGGCGACACCGTCGAGGACTTTACCCAGCAGTTCTCGACGTTGAAGCAGCAGAAGGAGGCTATCCACACATCCTGCCCCGGCGCGGTTCAAGATCCCGCACCCCGTCTGCTCGTCACCAAGGGCATCCCCCTGCGGTGACTGCACAGGCTCTGCCGCAGCCCGCCCCTACGGCCCGGCCCAGGCGTGGAGCCCATCGCAGGAAGCAGATGCCACCCGTCTCACAGTCAGCTGCTAAGAGCCCACGGAGGTCGTCAAAGCGCCCCTGAGACGGGCGACCCAGGGACGACAAAACTCACTCACCTGGAGCTGGTAAGAAGACCACTCCATCCCCCGGTGGAGGGACGGGTGAAAAATCTTTTGTTGCCTTTTTGTTTGATTTCGCTGCATGCCCAAGTGGCTGCGGTACCCAACAGTTCAGCAAAAGAGCGGTTTCTTTTCACCCTGGGTCACATACCCGGTGTGCACGGTCGTCATCATGACTACTGTCCATGGGTTTTTCCTTGCAGGATTGGCGCTCCAGCGGTGGTCTTCCCTCCCCTGAGCTCCCAGCTGTGGCACACAGCCGCCCCCGATGTGGCAGTCTCCATGGGTTACAAGGACAGGCTTCTTCCTCCCCTGTCCCAGGCTGTTCCGGGGGTGGTCACAAGGAGCCAGGTAACTGCTTCGATGTCCCTAGACTCAGCACGGTCATGACGTGGTGTGGCACCTCGAGCTCCGCCCCGCCACGAGGCCCCACCTGCCGGTACGTCCAACGACATTGTCCCCTTGGTCCCCCTTATGCGGAACTTGGATGTGTGGCTTGCGCTTTCCAATCCGTCGCGATGGCTGATCCAGACTGTCTGACTTGGCTATGCAATTCAGGCCAGGTGCCTGCCCAGGTTCAGCGGTATCCACTTCACCTTGGTCAAGGACGAAAACGCTGCTAACTTGCGTGCAGAGATTGCTACCCTCGGACATCATGCTCCTCATGACAGCCCCCCCCCCACCCCCCCGGCGAATTCCCCTGAGGAAGGACCTTCTTTCTCAGGGACGGGGCACCATCTGGCAGCCGCAACCAGACCTCTGGAATATCTATGTCTGGCCCCTGGACGGGACATGGAAGACCTAAGCGGTCTACCACCTGTGGTGGTAGACACGATCACTCAGGCTAGGGCCCCCTCTACGAGGCGCCTGTATGCCTTTAAGTGGCATCTGTTCGCTAAGTGGTGTTCTTCCTGACAGGAAGACCCCCAGAGATGCGCAGTCGGATCAGTGCTTTCCTTCCTGCAGGAGAGGTTGGAAGGGGGCTGTCCCCTTCCACCTTGAAGGTGTACGTTGCCGCCATAGCAGCACACCACGACGCAGTCGACGGTAAGCCCTTAGGGAAGCACGACCTGATCATCAGGTTCCAAAGAGATGCCAGGAGACTGAATCCCTCCAGACCATGCCTCATTCCCTCGTGGGATCTCTCTGTAGTTCTTCAGGGTCTACAGAGAGCCTTTGCAGTCAGCCGAGCTTAAGGCACTCTCCTTGAAGACTGCCCTCCTGACTGCATTCACTTCCATCAAGAGGGTAGGAGTCCTGCAAGCGTTCTCTGTCAGCGAAACATGCCTGGAGTTCGGTCTGGGCTACTCTCACGTGATCCTGAGACCCTGACCGGGCTATGTGCCCAAGGTTCCCACAACCCCTTTTAGGGACCAGGTGGTGGACCTGCAAGTGCTGCCCCAGGAGGAGGCAGACCCAGCCCTGTCGTTGCTGTGTCCGGTGCGCGCTTTACACATCTATTTTGATCGCACGCAGAGCTTTAGGATCTCAGAAAGTGAGCAGCTCTTTGTCTGATTTGGTGCACAGCGGAAAGGAAGTGTTGTCTCCAAGCAGAGGATCGCCCACTGGCTCATTGATGCCATAACTATGGCATATCATGCCCAGGACATGCCTCCCCCGGTAGGGCTACGAGCCCATTCTACCAGGGGTGTAGCGGCCTCCTGGTCCCTGGCCAGGGGTGCCTCTCTAACAGACATTTGCAGAACAGCAGGGTGGGCAACACCCAACACCTTTGCAAGGTTCTACAACCTCCGGGTGGATCCGGTTTCATCCCAGGTAGTGGCACGCAATACAAGCGGATAAGCCCGGGATAGCCAGCCGGGTGTATCGCTTGCACATAGCGCCTTCCACCTCCTTTTGAGCTGAAGATGTGTGCCATTAATTCCCAGTAGTGTTCACAAACTTTGTTCCCTGGTTGACTTCCCCCGAGCCCTGTGGCAGTCGAGTTTTTGGAGAGACTCGCTGCCGGCCCAGTACACGTGCTAACTAAGAGTCCTGTTCTGGGGTAGGTGCTGTAAGGTTCCCTGTAAGGCTAACCCCATGTGATATATATCTTCTGCTAATTTGTTTTCCTGTTGGAAAACTGCATCCACTGCCCCAGTCTCCATGTTTGTAGTAACTCCTCCCCCGTTGGGTAGGATCTACCTTGAAGACTCTCCACATGGTCGGAAAGACCATGTGACGTATTCTTCCACTTAAATATCCCCCCCTCTCTTTGGGCGAGGTGTGGTCTCCACGGTGTCTTCCCCTTGGCAGGGACACCACTAGACCTGGCGGCCCAGTCGGATAATCCCCCTTCTTTTTTAGGGAGTGGAAAAAGAGAAGGGGAAAAGAGGCCACGACTGGGTTAGCCTGTCTCTATCTTTTGGGTAGTTGACTTTTCCCCAAAGGGCCGTTCGACACTCATAACTATGTTGGAGGAGGTTACGTGTCGACCTGGTGTGCTGGCTACGAGGCACACAGTGGTCTGCCCACCACACACCACCAGTTCACGTAACACAGTTCAGCCAGTTGTGGCGTTTCGTATAGGGACCCCCTAGTGTCACTACATCGACACAACGTCGAGTGAGTGACAGATAGGGAATGTCATGGTTACTTGTGTAACCTCTGTTCCTTGATGGAGGGAACGAGACATTGTGTCCCTCCTGCCACAACGCTGAACTACCCGCTGAAATGGCCAGACCTTGTCTCGGCTCCTCAGCATAAAACCTGAATGAGTGGTTGCATACAGCTCCTTTTATACCCATATGTCCGGGGGAGTGGCATGCAAATACCACTCGCCAATTTTCATTGGCCTTTTATCAAAGACCAGAGGTGTCTCGGGCTCCCAAGAGTGACACCTAGTGTCACTACATCGACACAACATCTCGTTCCCTCCATCAGGGAACGGAGGTTACACAAGTAACCATGACGTTCTCATTCTGCCAGTGTTCAACCTCATGTAAGAAATCTTGGGGTTACATTTGATTCGTCACAAAATTTTGAGAAACAAATCAGTACAGTTGTAAAGGGCAGTTTCTTTCATCTGAGATCAGTTGCAAATTAAAACAGAATCTACCCCTGAAAGATTGGAGACTGTAATCCACGCTCTCATAACATCACGCCTGGACTACTGTAATTGCCTATACTGTGGCCTGCCTCAAATTGCGATCTCTTGCCTGCAAATTGTCCAAAATGCTGCAGCAATACTTCTTATCAGAACAAAAAAGAGGGATCACATTTCTCCCATTTTAGCGACTTTACATTGCCTTCCTGTAAAGTTTAGAATAGATTTTAAAATTGCTGTTTTTGTGTACAAGGCTTTATCTGGTGTCGCTCCAAAATACATTAGTGAACTTCTGATTCCTTACTCTCCCCAAAGAGCACATAGGTCTAGTAATCAGCTTCTCTTAACTGTCCCACGTTGTCGATGTAAAACTAAGGGTGGTCGGGCCTTCTCTGCTGCAGCACATAAACTTTGGAACAGTCTGCCCGTAAATGTGAGGTTTGCTCCTTCACTAGCCAGTTTTAAATCAGCTCTTAAATCTTATTTGTTCTCTCTGGCTTTTGATTAAGATTAGTTTAAGGGTTTTATGTTGAAGTTTTCTGAGTGTATTTTATTTAATGTGTTTTTATTTTGTACACTGCATGTTTTCCTTTAATGCTTTCTTTTTATATGCTCAACGTTTTTTTGTACAGCACTTTGGCGCAACTCTGTTGCTTTTAAATGTGCTATAGAAATACATTTTGACTTGACTATTCCTCTTTGGCCCGGATAACACTACAGCTGTGTTTTTCAAAAGCTATTTGAAATATGGACTCGACAGACTAAAAAACACAGTTCAACTGTTCTACTTTCCATCTAAGATGAGACCGAGCCCAGAGAAGTCAGCAGTGCTTCTGGACAGTGTTAATGTATGGCTTGTCCTTTGCATAGTAAAGCCTTAACTTGCATCTGTAGATGCAGCAGCGAGTGGTGTAGACTAACAAAGGTTTAAAGTAATCCCAAGCACATGTTCATGATATCTATTACAGATGAATTATGTTTTTTAAGACAGTGACGTCTGAGGGATCGGAGATCGTGCACATTCAGAAGTGGTTTTCGGTCTTGCTCTCTACACACCCAGATTTGACCAGATTCCTTGAATCTTTTAACTATATTGTGCACTGTAGATGGTGAAATGCTCAAAATCCTTCCAATTTGTCTTTGGGAAACATTGTTTTCAAAGTGCTGGATTATTTGCTGAAGCATCTGTTGGCAAATTTGCGATCATCGACCCATTAATGCTCTTGAAGGACTAGGCTGTTTTTGGAGGCTCCTTATATACTGTACTATGACACGATTGCCTCACCTGTTTAACATCTCCTGTTTCACATCGCCTTGTTATTTCAACTCGTCAAATTATTATTAGTCCTAAATTGCCCTGTCCCAACTTTTTGGAGCGTGTTGCAATCATCTGATTTGAAATGAGTAATATATATATATATATATATATATATATATTAAATTCAGAAGGTTAAACATCAAATAATGTGTTTTAGTAATGCTTTCTATATAGAACAGGGTGAATGGAATTTACAAATCACTCCTTTTGTTTTTATTAGTATTTTTCATACTGTTCAGACCATTGAATGTCGAAATCACTGAAATCGAGTATTCCAGAAAGCCTTAATAATTGGTGATAAAGACTGGCTAATACTGCAGTTTTTATTTTTATTTTATTTACCAGTGCATCTCATCTTATTCCCTAGCTTCCTATGTTAAGAATCAGTATATCACAAATTTGGGCATTGGCATGGTTGTTGATCTACTAAACATTGGGTCACTCGTGTCTTAATTATCAGTGACACAATTACAAGGTCGCACATTCAAATGCAGCTAGTATTATTCAACAACATTGCTGTATTAAAGACACTATTGTGCATATTAGGGCATTTATTATGAAAGCTAATGTACATAAATTAACAAATAATTTACAAAGGAGTAGTGGTTGACCAATATGGGTTTTTTTAATGGCTGATGCCGATATCGATATCCAGAAAGCAATGTAGCTGATAGGCCGATACAATGCCGATATAGCACACAATTTAATATAGTCAATAAAATTGCTAAAAAATGAATAAATTCTTACCTAGCACTATATTGTCAGGAACTCCAATGGGCTGCCTCATTCCATTCGCCGGACGCGGCGAGAGTGTGCAACTCGATAGCATAGTCCCCAACAGAGCGGTTACCCTGAGTCAAACCGGACAGAATCCTAGAAGCTTCTTGTCCACGTACAGATCCTTCAAAAACTCAAAGAAGGTCAGCCGAAAACTCCTGGAACATCAAGCAGCAAGGGTGGCAACTCTCCCATACAGCAGTTTACCACTGGCCAGCCCTCCCGGTATGGAGCGTGATAACGAAGGCAACCTTAGCTGCCTCCGTGGAGTAAGTTGAGGGCTGCAGTGAGAAACAGAGTGAACACTGCGTGAGGAATGTGCGACAGGACCCTGCCTCACCTGGGTAAGGAGGTGGAGAATTGACTCAGCGCGTCCAGCGCTAGGGAGAACTGCTGGAGCTGGTGAAGAATCCTCAGCAGTGGAGTCAGAGTTAGGAGGCTGACGGAGTTCTTGAACCAATGATGTGAGTTCCGCTAGCTGAGAAGCCATCATTTCAATGGCGCGGTTGGAAGTGGAGATCTGGTCCTGCTGGCGACCCAGAAACACTCCCTGTTGAGCGAGCGCAGCCTGCAGGATCCATTCTGGCTTGTTTGTTCTGTCAGGAAGGATGAGACAAAAGATCCAAGTGCGGAGACAATGATCAGATTTATTTAACAAACACAGCTAGGCTGGTAAAGCTTCAATGGAACCCTGGCACCGACTGCAGTGTGAAAAAGGATGATGTGTTCGTAGGCTTGTGTGCATAGTGGTAGTGCAATGTAGATCCTCAAAGAATCCAGAGAGAGTACTATGTTCGTTAGCTTGTGTGCGTAGTGGTCATGTGCGGAGCAGTTCCGGTGCAGTGAGGTATCGCTGAGGGGAACTTGGGAGAAGCGTCAAAGAAGGCGAGGAAACAGGCAGGATGGTAACCACAATCCCGGCGCACACAGCGCAGACTGGTAACCAATACACAGAACATGATACAGGGTATACTAGGGCAAAGGGAGAGAGTGGCAAGTAACAGAACTCAAACAAACAATCGAGCGACAAACACAAAAAAGAGTGAGGTAGATATAGCCAGGGAACTAATGGCGATCAGGTGCCGCTCGCTCGCAGAAAGCTGGAATGATCAGTGTTACCATGGAAACAATCAAGGCTTCCATGGCAACACTGATTAAATGAGGTGTTTTCGTGACATATTTCAAAAGATGAAAGACAAACAGAGCTGATTTGCTTGGCAACATTTCCACAGAAGGGCAAAACAGCTCCAATGAGAGGTTGCGTGTCCATCGCGAGCTGCATTCATCCAATCATTGTTATCGACACTGCAAAAATGCAAATAAGAACGTTAACCCGGGGTTTATGAATGTACAGTGTGAAACATCGGAACATGAATACCCATGATAAATTATTAATCCAGGGTAAAGTTGAACGGTGTGACACATAAAACGGGATAACTCAGGATTCGGTTTACCCGTGGTTTAGAATAATTTCAAGTGTGAAAAGGCCTTATGAGACAAATAAGGAAATTTCTGATAATTCAAAAAGGACAAAAAATGTGTAATGTGTTTTTCTTGAGAGAATTTTAGGAAGTAGTTTGCTGGATGTAGTTAGATTTCAAAATCTGGATATTTTTTTAACTGTTTCCATCATATTATATATAATATTTATTTGGAATATTATTTAGTTATGTCATCCATGCAATAAATGTGATACTGAGGTTGTCACGTATTCCTTGTTGTTTGTATTGACTTGTGTTGAAATTCTGGTTTAGGTTCCTGTTTCCTGTTAGTTTTGTAGTCCTTTTGTAGTTTCTTTTCATGATTGGTTTTCCCCTGTTTGTTTCCCCAGGTGTTCCTCATTCCCTTGTTTTCCCTTGTGTATTTAAGCCCTTGTTTTCCCCTGGTTTTTTGTCAGTCTTCATCTGTATTATGCTGTGCTTTGTTCCCTGTGTTTTGTTTCATTATGTTCTGAGTTACCTGGTTTACTTTTGTTTTATTAAAAAAGGCTACATTTAGATCCTCATTCCTCTCCTGTCTCGTCACAGAAAGACTGACCAAGAAATTGATCTAGCGGCCGTCAGGATTCTACTCCTTGAGCAAGGGGACTGTCCAGTTGAGGATCATGCCCGTTTTTAGAGCTGGCAAATGTAGTGCACTATCAGACCGCTCTCTGGTGGTTTTCTTCTGGGTCGGTCTGAATAGTGCCTCCGGCTGATCCTCACTGGACACTCGGCGATTATGTGGGGAATGCTCTGGAACTTAGCGGTTCCCCTTATACAGTGGATTATGGTGGGAACCCCGGGCCAAAACCTGCATCCCCGGCCCCTGTCTCGAAGCCTTCCACGGCCCCTGTCTCCAAGTTGTATGATCTGCCACTGATGTCGGTGCGTAGGTCCATGAAGGCCCTACCTCAAAAATTGTCTGCACCCACACCTGCCACAGTCAATGAGCCAGCGCCCAAGCCTGCCACAGTCAACGAGCCAACACCCACGTGCCACGGCCAACGAGTTGCCATCCTTGTCCGTCCCAGAGCCAGCATTGCCATCCTTGTCCGTCCCAGAGCCAGCGTTGCCAGCCTCGTCCGTCCCAGAGCCAGCGTTGCCAGCCTCGTCCGTCCCAGAGCCAGCGTTGCCAGCCTCATCCGTCCCAGAGCCAGCGTTGCCAGCCTCATCCGTCCCAGAGCCAGCATTTCCAGCCTCGTCCGTCCCAGAGCCAACATTGCCAGCCTCGCCCGTCCCAGAGCCAGCGTTGCCAACTTCAGCCATTCAGAAGAGGAGGAAGAGAAGAAAAGTTTCTGTTCCCAAGTCTCCGCCCATGTCTACGACCACGGAGGTCGTTCCCGAGTCTCCGCCCATGCCCACGACCACGGAGGTCATTCCCGAGTCTCCGCCCATGCCCACGACCACGGTGGTCGTTCCCGAGTCTCCGCCCATGCCCACGACCACGGCGGTTGTTCCCGAGTCTCCGCCCATGCCCACGACCACGGAGGTCATTCCTGAGTCTCCGCCCATGCCCACGACCACGGAGGTCGTTCCCGAGTCTCATCCCATGTTCACGACCACGGAGGTCATTCCCGAGTCTCATCCCATGTTCGCAACCATGGAGCCCATTTCCCATTCATCCAGAACTCTTTGTCTCGAGCCTTCCACGGCTCCTCCTTCCACGGCTTCGCCCCTCGAGCCTCCCACGTCTCCGTCTTCCACGGCTCCACCCCCAGAGTCTTCCACGGCTCCGCCCCAGAGACTATTTCCTCAGTGGCTCTGCCCCCAGAGATTATTCCTCCTGTGGCTCTACCCCCAGAGACTATTCCTACAGCGGCTCTGCTGCCTGACCCTGTCCTGCGGCCGCCTCACAGGCCTCCCGACCCTGTCGTTCCCGAGTCTCTGCCCATGCCCACGACTACAGAGGTCATTCCCGAGTCTCTGCCCATGCCCACGACTACAGAGGTCATTCCCAAGTCTCATCCCATGTTAGCAACCATGTAGGCCATTTCCCATTCATCCAGGACTCTTTGTCTCGAGCCTCCAACGGCTCCGCCTTCCACGGCTTGGACCCCAGAGCCTCCCATGGCTACGTCTTCCACGGCTCTACCCCCAGAGTCTATTTCCCCAGAGGCTCCGCCCCAGAGACTATTTCCCCAGAGACTCTGGGGACTCTGGACTATTCTTCCTGCGGCTCTGCCCGCTCTCCCAGAGACTATTCCTACAGCGGCTCTGCCACCTGACCCTGTCTCTGCCCTGCAGCCGCCTCCCAAGATTCCTGACCCTGTCTTGGCCCTGCGGCCACCTCCCAGGACTCCTGACCCAGTCTCCACCTTGAGGTCATCTCCTTGGTCTCCTGGCTGCCCGCCTGATCTGCTCTGGTCTCCTGGCCGTCCGCCTGATCTGCTGTGGTCTCCCTGGTCTCCTGGCTGTCCGTCTGATCTGCTCTGGTCTCCTGGACACCTGCCTGATCTGCTCTGGTCTACTTGGTCCTCCAAGCCTGCAGCATCGCCCTGGCTCTCCATCCCTCCGGCTCCGCCTTGGTTTCAAGCCACCCTGACTTTGCCTTGTTCCTTTGCTCCCATTGTGCCCCCCAGAACTACCTGTTTTTTCCCCCACACCCCATGGACAATTTGTTTTGTTTTTTGTTTGTCTTAAAAGGGGGGCTCTGTCACATATTCCTTGTTGTTTGTATTGACTTATGTTTAAATTCTGGTTTAGGTTCCTGTTTCCTGTTAGTTTTGTAGTCCTTTTGTAGTTTCTTTTCATGATTGGTTTCCCCCTGATTGTTTCCCCAGGTGTTCCTCATTCCCTTGTTTTCCCTTGTGTATTTAAGCTCTTGTTTTCCACTTGTTTTTTGTCAGTCTTCATCTGTATTATGCTGTGCTTTGTTAGCTGTGTTTTGTTTCATTATGTTCTGAGTTACCTGGTTTACTTTTATTTTATTAAAAAAGGCTGCATTTAGATCCTCATTCCTCTCCTGTCTCGTCGCAGAGGTATTCATTATTACATTTTAAATGGGAGAGAATTTTTAAACTCAAAATTGCCCCAAAACAGTTGTACATGACCTTGGGGACAAGCACTTTTATGGTACTTGGAATTTTAAATAATTTATTTAAAAATACATTTTTCATAATTCATGGCTCAAATCTTTTATTATTTTTATTTTTTTTATCCCCTTTTCTCCCAATTTGGAATGCCCAATTCCCACTACTTAGTAGGTCCTCATGGTGGCACGGTCACTCACCTCAGTCCGGGTGGCGGAGGACAAGTCTCAGTTGCCTCCGCTTCTGAGACAGTCAATCCGTGCATCTTATCACATGGCTCGCTGTGCGTGACACCGCAGAGACTCCTCATGTGGAGGCTCATGCTACTCCCCATGATCAACGCACAACTTACCACGCGCCCCATTGAGAGTGAGATCCCCTAATTACGACCACGAGGAGGTTACCCCATGTGACTCTACCCTCCCTAGCAACTGGGCCAATTTGGTTGCTTAGGAGACCTGGCTGGAGTCACTCAGCACACCCTGGATTCAAACTCGCGACTCCAGGGGTGGTAGTCAGCGTCAATACTCGCTGAGCTACCCAGGCCCCCAAATCTTATAATATTTAAGTATGCAAATAAATTGTGCCTAAACGGTATTTAAGGTGTATGCTTTCTGCAAAGGCTGGGGACAGAAATGTGGTGCATGTGTGTTCCTGTTGATGCTTCCACCATTCACCTTTCAGCTTATTACTGATGGAGAGAAGTTTCTTAAAGTGCAAGTCATGCTAAGTTGATGAATGCATTTGTGTGTGTAGCACTGTATCAAGTTCTGTTCTTTTGTTGTTTTGTTTGTACAACTGGTAATGTTAATCCTGTTCAGTTGCAGTAATGTTAGTATGTTAAAGTTGTAGCCCATGTCTTAGTTGCTGTTGTGGTCTTTGGAATGGATAACAAAGACAGCAAGAGTAACAAATAGCTTTTTTTCTAGATGATCTTAAAAACATTTATTATAATTATTATTATTAGTAGTAGTATATTTATTATTATTATTATGAGTCCTGCAATGATGATCACATGTGCCATGCATAACAAAAAATGTTTTCCTGAAATCTCATATGCATCCAATGTTTCTAGGGTAAAGTAATGTTTTGACAGAAGTTCATGTTAAGGCACGTATAACTTTAAATTGGGTGGATGCACTTTCTCCATCATGTGCAGGGGGATTAGGAAACATTGCAGGTTCTTAAGCATGAGTTTCTATTTCGTTCGTGTGTTCAAATAAGTGATGATCGGGCACTATAATGTGTTATTTTGAATGGTATGATGAGTGCTCGTAGCTGTTATCAGTTGCATTGAGTGACAGCTGTAATGTTCTTTCGTGCACACAGATGCACACTCTACTCGCTCCTTTCCAGTCGAATTGCAAAGAAATATGAAGACACGTGTCACCACTTAAGATATACATCAACAGATGTGCGGATGAAATCTTGGTTTATTAAAATAAAAACATACAAAAGGGTGGAGTCGAACCCACAGCCTTTTTCATCAATGACAATAACACTACCACTAATCATCCAGTCAGCTCTTAATAGTAGAGCCGATTGATATATTTTACCATGAGTTAATATCTCACAACAGACAGTAGCAGGTTTAGAGATGAAGTTATTACTTTAATTATGTGAAATATTTATTTGAGCCCTTGAATTTGTCATCAGGAATGATCATTTATCAAAACAGACCATTTCAAAAATATTTTACTCTGCATAACCTAATTAATATTTGTGAGTTTTCGGCACTTCACATCACTTTGTGAGAGTGGTGAAAGCAACAACAGAATGCACATCCGCGTGGACCTTGACATGAGAGGATTACCTTCTAGACATGACCCAGAAATGTGGACATTTCTGTAGAATGACCCAGCATGTAATGCAGCTAACATTAACTGCTAGTGAACTGCTTCAGCGGGCTGCTAGATATTTCAAAACTTACACAGACTTGATCTGCTCTGTTGTCCAATAGGACATAAAAGGGAAATGACAGAGCAGTTCTGTCAATAAAATGCAATTAATTTTACAATATGGAACCTCCCTGATTCCTTATTTTATTCATGCTAAATTTATCAGCGTTGCACACAGTGAATGCATCATAAGTCAAAAGTGCCTAAATGCATAATTAAACAACAATGAAAAAACATACAACTTTTATGCATGTTGATTTTTAAAAAAAAATTGAAGTTAAAATGCGTGAGTGATGTAAAGATTTTATATTAAGCAATTGCTGTATGTTTTTGTGTCTTGTTTATGGGAAAATAATGTAAATGGTTCTTAGTCAGCACACTGTATATTGTATATGTTGGTTAAAACTTCCTTGTCGTATTTACACTCTGTGGTGAAATTCCCAATGCTTCACTGACAAACACAAACGGTGAAGTATGTGTCAGATCAAAGCAGCACACACACAGAAGATCGTGGAACCCAATCACAGGAATTTTATTTAACAGATGAATGAGATACAGAAGATGAGGTCAGAACAGGAATATAATAGACTTAACATGAATACAAGGGTTCAGATGATGATGAAGATAGCATCACTCAGTAGCGTGCAGGGCAAAGGATGATGAAGATCCAACGAAGTTTACAAATGTGGATAACTATGTAAACTAGATAATATACTCAACTTGAAGAGAGCTGAGAAGTCAGTGTGTCCTTGAGGGAGAACAGATGCTGACTGAGTGATTGTGGTGAGTTTTTATGCAGTCCTTGATTGCAGGTGAGATGAGTGACAGATGTGCATGATTTGTACTCTGGTGAGAGTGAACGGAGTGTGGATTGAGAGGGAGAGTCCAGTGAAGATGTGACAGTATGCTCTTGAATTTGCAGATTCACTGATATATATCATCTTGAGAAAGAGGGCCATTTTATATGGACATGGTATGAAAATGAAAAGGTATATCTTTTAGCATTTTAGGTTGAATTAGCTTTTTTTACAAGATGCCATGGCAAAGACTTCAAAACTATATATGACTTTATGCCACTATAACAAAACAATAAGGCCCCTTTATAAGAAAAATAAAGAATACTTGGACTTTATTATACGTGAATATTTAAGATATTCAGATTTTTTAAATAAACTGAAGCAAATGGATGCCAACTTAATTTAATTGCCTATTAATTGATAGTGATTTAGCTTGCAGCATAGATGGGAAAAATATGTTTAATAGCTTATAATCATAGTATGAATGAATGTAGCATGTCTGCTTTAATTTTGTCTTTATCTGGACATGTACACATTATCCCTAACATAGAATTACCATGGTAAATTAGGCCAAAATACCAGTTACCACAGTTATTGTTATGATAATAAAACTATGATAACTTGGTATTAACCATCACTCTCATAATAAAAATATTAATAAAACTGTGAGACGCTTTCAGAATTTTTCTGTCATTTTGTTTAAAGGGGAGTCCTTATTATTTATGATGATTTTAGAGTACCATGATCAATTGTATGGTTGCCATGGTAAATTTGTGTACAGGATGTCCTGTCTGCTGTAAAGCATGACTCATTATAGCTGTGCACTGATTATTTTGCTTTTAGCACTGACAGTGTTTTTCTTATTGTCTATATTTTTGTTGTTTCTCAAACATCTCCTGTGTTTGTGTTGAGCAGGTGTGAGTCAGAGCAGGTGTGTATCTCCATCTTACCTATCATCGCCGCATGACCCCTTGATTCACGGACACTACATGCTCTCTGATGAAACACCACAGTCAGATGTTGAATTCCAGCTCACCAAATCAGGACAGTCTCCATTCTGGCACAACTTTAATAACATAACATCATTTAAAAATGGCAAAAAGTAGTTCACTTTGTGTCTGAATACTTCTAGCACTGGAATGACTGAATTTATCAACAGGAAAACCAATTAAAAAAACATAACCTTCCAAGCAGAATTGACAGACTAACTGACAATCATGATTCAGGTCCATATTTGTACTGTATCATTTGCTGTTACTGTATATCGACTTTTATTTTGCCTTGGGGAATCTGAAGGCAATATTCAGCAGAACTGACCAACAAAAGGTGCTCGATGGCTTGCTGTGAAAATGGATCTCAAATGTTCTGTAAAGGTCAGTATGATCAAAGAATATTAATTCACACTGTAGTGTCTACAGGCTGATCATGAAGATCATTTGCTTGAGGAGATTCACGTGTCACTTCAAAAGTGTGGCATACACCGCATTATAAATGCAGGACAAGAATTGTGAGCTATACACACTTTTAACTTCCAAATCTTCCAAACAGTGTATCGCTTTCTAGTGATTAAGTCAACTGGGGGAAAGCAAAGTTTGCTAATATGATTATTAGTCTTAGTTAAGATTAACACGTATTAGTTAACATTCCAGCATTGTAGACGTCACAATTTTGTATCATGTTCTACTCAAAGTTTGACATTGCCTGAACTCATTTCATATGGTGAATATAGATGTTTGTATGACTGTTGAAGTAGTTTTTTTTAATTTGCCTCCAGAGGGGTTTATTTTCAACTGTATTATCTTATTCATCTGTAATAAGCACAGTGAAACCATTCATATGATTTTTATTTGTTTGCTTTTTTATAATATATAATAGCTACTCTAAATACTATTTATTATTGTAGTTAATAGCAAATATTGAGCTAAATTTTTTTTTTGTACATGCAGTAATTTACAGAAGTCTGAGGTCACCCAAGAAAAAAAATATTTCTAAACTATTTATCTAATCAATTTTATAACATCAGCTAAATACAAGTCAACATTAAGACAATAAAAGGTCATATCATTTGTTTTCTAAAAATGTCTGGGTATTTTATAAGATGTTATGGTTTCTTTGTCAAATGTCAATGCTGTAACCATTATCACATGGCCTAAGTCTTTTGCAGAGATTACATTACTCATGTAATAATGGACCCTGAAGAACAGCTGTTGATGGACTCATGTATAGAAATGACAGTAAATAAATGAGAAAAACAGGACAACAAAATCAACAGAAAACTGTAATAACTGTGAACAGTCAAATCAGCTGTCTGGTAGTGCCAATGAGGCTAAAGGGAAGATGCGTTATTGCAGAAGTCACATCCTGCCTCCCAAATAAAGTACTGTCAGAGTATGTACTATATTTGATGAAGAATGTATTTCTCAGCCGGTAAGAAAATTTATCTTTAGGTATGCATGCGAGTAGTATGAATAGATTTCGGACACACGTCATCTGGGGACATGGGCATTGACCCGTGACCTGAATATATGACGTAATCACAATAACCGCAAAAATAATCAACTCTGGTTTTGTTTAAAAAGCACCATTTAAGCACAAGGAACAACTTTCTCAGTATGCAAAGCACTTACAGTTTAAAAGAGCTCATGGTTCATTTTCAAAGTGACGTCTACCCAGCTCCCGAGGGATTATGGTTTCGTAAAGTGCCCAGTCGATCCGCACTTCAGAATCTCGCCAGAAATAGTCAGTCATCTGGGTATTTCTCGCTTACTGCTTCATTAATACTGTGGATTCGGACATACTACTCCATTGGCATACTGTTTTTGGCATACACTATATAGTAGTATGTCTGTGAATGGAGCTATCCAGGGCATTTCAAAGGTGTACTATGGAGGTCAAAGTTCATCTGCATCCTTTTAGTTAGTTGTGAGAGCAGTATTGTCTTGTTGGAGGGTCTCGGACAGATTGCTTCAACATCACAGAGTCATTCACATTTATCCATTTGGCTTTTATCCAGAGCAACATTCAAGGTCACATTTGACCATTGTGTATGTTCCCTGAGATCGAACCAACAGCACTGGCACCACTAGCGTGATGCAGTTGTGCAACAAAAACATAAAAGACTGCGCTGTCATAGAGACAGGCATTGTTTCAATAGCAGTTCATGTAGCAGATATAAAAGAATCTATCAATAATCATGTTTCAATCCAAGTTAAGAATAAAATGTATACAAATAAAAAATAAAATAAAAATATTGCAAAAACAATTAGCAAATAAAGCAGTTTACGTTATGTGTTCAAGAGAACAAAATCGTCACTTCCGGGGCACAAAATGGATGTTGAAGCCACTGTGGCTCTTCTGTTCAATGCAATCAATTACTGGCAGGTTAGAGCACACAGACAAATTGCTCTGACAAACTTTATGTTCGCTAGCTTCAGTGGTTAGGAGAAATGCCTTATATCTGGGAACCAAAGCGTGTCACACAGCTCTAGGAGGTAATAGTAGACTATCATTTTGATGACAGGCTTTGGCTCCGGTATTTCACAATAACCAGAAAAATATTTGAGGTGATGTGTGATGATATTGGTCTACTATATCCTAAAATTCACATAAAAGCATGTTGATGTGAGCCCAGCTAATGTGATCAGGTTCTGCTGTAGTGTGCTCACTTGAGGACTATCAGGACACTGAGACATATCATTCAGTCGATCTGGGAATACCAGTAGATGATTTGGCTGTGTAGAGCATGCTGGTGGTCTTTTACTTTTGGTAACATTTGTGTGATTGGTAAGCTTTGGTGTCTTACTACACAAACTGCAGTGCTGGTCAAAGAGGCTCAAATGTTTATCAGAATGTTTTATTATTATTATTATTCATACTTAACCTATAACAGTTGTGTTGTACTTTGGAAGTACCCATCACCTTCACAAATTCTTATGTGGCTATCGATAATTTTATAAGATACATTCAGCACAATTTAAACACTGAAAAAAACATGGGATGTAAAGATTGTTTTGTGTGATATGGGCTGATATCTATAGATACTCCTAACCAGTAATGTGATTAACTCAGAACGATATAACCTATCAGTGTCCAGTAATAGTGCACATATTTCTTTATAATGTTACTTTTTATAACGAATTCAGTCATGCCAAAATGAATGAACATATTGTGTGGGCTGTAATAATTTGCTATGTTTTTAAATTGAGTGAAAATCCATGACCTCTATATTAATTCTGAATGACTTGCAGACTATAAATGACTACAGTCAAACAGGTCTGATTTAAATCACTGTATGAGATATTTTAGGCTACGTTTTGCTCAAAATGTTGTTCAGCATAAAACCTTAAATGTTCAGTATTACCTTGCAGCGTTTGACTAGTGTTTAAAACCTGCAACAAATGAAGTTTTCATTCAAATCCATCAAACAGTTTGCCAGAATTATGTCTTAGTTTTCACCATGTGAATGTATGTTTCACTGTGTGTAAATTAGCTGTTGAATAATGTGATGTTTGAGTTGGCTAATGCATTGTCACTTCATACTGTTGAATATCATGAACATAATGAGATGAAAGAATCAACAGAATGTTTGCTTTTATGTCATTTTTTGAACCAACGTGTTTTACGATTAGTATTGATTATTTGAAGATGCACATGTCTTTATTGGTGACTTGATTATCAGTACATCATTCAGATCAATGGAAACTGTTACACTTTTACATGTCATGGTCTCCCAACTTGCTGCTTCAATTTACAAAATCATCAGTCGTTAATGTGCAATAAACACAACACATCATGTCTACTGCCTCATTAAGCCATAAGGGATGTTATCATTGATGCTAATATGTGCTTATAATATTACTGTGCCTCTAAAATTACACATCAAAACCATTTCCTACATTAGACTGATGGATTCTCATGTAAAGTCCAAAAGAGAGCTAGATGTTAGATGTATGCTTTGGATATTGACTCTGAGTTTTTAGTTTTTAAGTTAATACCCTGACTTCAGCCTGCATTGAATCTTGAACTCTGAAAAGTAAAATGAATGTGTCATTTTGAATTTGCATGTGCAACTGCTTTTTCTTGTGAATTCATTGTATTTACATTCAGTATATATTAAGTAATAACAAATTCGATTTATTTGTTTAAAACAGCAGTCATTGTGTCTGTGTCACTTTCCTGCTGTAGAGGAAATATTGTTTATTTTGATGAGTTCTTCTTTCAACCCTAAAAAAACTGACTCTAATCTGTAAAACTGACAAACCCTTTGTACATGTAATCACATATTTCACTGTAATTGCATAGAACAAATAACAACCTTAAAGAGATGACAGCAGCTCATTTCTCCTGAAAAACAAAAAGAAATGTAGGTTATTAGGGGGCCATAATAGATAAGGGCCAATGGGGGGAATTTGGCCAGGACACCAGGGTTATACCCCTACTCTTTACGAGAAGTGCCCTGGGATTTAGGGTTAGGGTTAGGAAAATGTAAAATCCAAAGCCTATGTCCAATAAAGGGCCCAGGCCTGGTTGTGCACAGTCCTTCCCTCAACTGACCATTAAGAGCCCACCCGAGAGTGGGAAAGGGACACAAACAAAGCTCTTAATAAAATGTAATAAAAAGGGTAATTAAGGTTAGGTTTAGGGGCTAGTGTGGATATTACTCTAAAGGTAATTAAGGTTAGGGTTAGGGGTTGGTGTGGATGTGGTTGTAGTAAATAGAAATATATGATAATTTAGACCACATTCAAAAGAAAGAAGGAGAATATAGAAGAAAAGAAAAAAAATAATAATTGGGTTATGTTAGGATATAGGGATAGTAGGGTTTGGGTTAAGGTTGGGATGAAAACCACCATGCTCATGCCGGATTGCCATAACAGTGATAGAGGCACGAAAGCAAGCCCTATCCACCCATTTTCAAGGGTGCTCTTTCCGGTGGTGCCACCACCAAGTCTCTATGAGGTCAGCAAGTGCCCCAACCCGATTGGCCCTCCTATAAAGTACCATTTACATTTTAGAGACTCGGTGGCCACAACACACTACAAAGGCACTGCTGGGATTTGAACCCACGACCTCCTGTTTACTAAACAGGCACTTTAACCAACTGAGCCACAGCACCTTCTGCTGCAAAGTCTCCATGGGAGGTTAGGGTTAGGGCACATTATGTGCATTGTTGTGTGTGGGATAGGAAAATAGGGTTAGGGTTAGGTTAGGTTAGGTTAGGTTAGGGTTAGGGTTAGGTTAGGTTAGGAAAATGTAAAAATCCAAGGCCTGGGTCCAATAAAGGGTTAGGGTTGGGTTAGGTTAGTGTTAGGTTATAGGGATGAAAACCACCATGCTCATGCCGGATTGCCATAACTTTTGCCAGGAAGGTGATAGAGGCATGAAAGCAAGCCCTACCCCCCATTTTCGAGGGTGCTCTTTCCAGTGGTGCCACCACCAAGTCTCTATGAGGTCAGCAAGTGCCTCAACCCAATTGGCCCTCCTACAAAGTGCCGTTTACATCTTAGAGACTCAGTGGCCACAACACACTACAAAGGCACTGCTGGGATTTGAACTCAGGATCTCCTGTGTATTAGGCAAGCATTTTAACCAACTAAGCCACAGCACCTTTTGCTGCGAAGTCTCCATGGGAGGTCATCAGATCAATGAGTAGGCCATGCTATTGAGAACACGAATGTGTTTGAGAAAAGAGTTCAGGTGGTCAGATAGATTTGTTTGTTGGCCAAGTGTGCTTAGCAAATTGACTAAGGCAGTGACTCTTTTGGGACTTGAACCCACAACCTTTGAATGACCACATTTTGCAATCTAGAAGTCCAATGCGCTATCCATTGCGCCACAGAACTAGGGTTAGGGTTAGGTTAGGGTTAGGATATAGGGATGTAAACCACCATGGGTTATGCCGGATTGCCAGAACTTATGCCAGGGAGGTGATAGAGCCACCAATGCTCATGCCGGATTTCTATAACTTTTGTTAGGGTTAGGTCTAGGGTATAGTGGATGAAAACCACCATGGTCTAGGGT